>NC_059328.1:35337651-35640681 GCF_018350155.1 Leopardus geoffroyi
TTCAAAGAGAGATAGACACATGAAAACTCTTAACCCAGGGGCATAAGAAGTGTGATAAATGAGGGTATATGGTGCTGAGACTCTACAGAGGGTCTCTCTAGTCTTGCCATAGGGGAGAAAGGAAGGGAAGACTTCTTGGAAGGGGAAACATTTGTGTTAGATCAAGTAGAATAGGTAGAGGTTTGCTCAGAGGGGGAGTGGAAAAGGTGGCATTCTAGTCACAGAGGCACAAAAGGAGCTAGTGAGCCATTTAGTGTGGCTGGACTAAGTGTGAGAGGAGAGAGACAGATGAGATTGGAGACAGTGCCGGGGGCTAAATCATACTGGACCTTAAAAAATTTGGACTTTTTTTACTCAGAGGGCATGGAAATTCATTGGAAGTTTCAGGTAAGGGAGTGAGGAAAAGTGATTGGGAGAGATGGGAAGGGCTCCACAGTCCGATGGGGATGAGAGGCAGTGGCAGCCCATGACTTTAAGAGAAGTGGAACTGGCATGACCCAGTGCTTTTCTGGATGTGAGAGTGAGAAGGAGAGGTCATGGGTGAAATTCAAGTTTCTGGTTAAAACAAAAAGGTCTTTGAGTCAGGAGTGACACAAGATAAGTGTCCTCAGAGAAGGAGAGTGGATTTTCACGTGGCTTTCATCTAATTTCATTTGTGGGGAATGTGCTAGAAGGTAGACTGCTGGACCCAAAGTAGGCTGCTAGTGTCCAGTCCCTTCAGGCTTGCCAAATCTCAGACCCTGGTGATTTCTTGCCTCTCTTGGTCTGGGAGGTCACCTTGGGCATGTGGCTGCTTAGGAGCCTGGGTGGCTCACTGCTTCTGAGGATGGGGTCTTGGAGGGGGAGACACCTTGGCACAACCCGCTTTCATTTCTGTTCCCAGCTGTGCCTGGAGTTTGTGGTGAAGGTGCTGGATGTGGAACTGGTTTGTGAGGCCTTGCAGGTGGGTGTTCTAGACAGGCTGGCAGTTAGTCCTCGGTGTGGAGGACTGGACTCCAATGGTCTCTCCAGCCTCCAACCTGATGGCCTTCATCCTGTTCCTAGGTTGCTGTAACCTTTGGCCTGGGACCGCTGCAGGAGCATTGCATAGCCTTCATAGAGGCCCACAGCCAGGTATCGCTCCCCATCTTCATAGTCTCAATCCCTCAGACCTCATTCTGCTCCTCCCTGACCCATTCGTGGACCCACAGGAGGCGCTCCGGACCCGCGGGTTCCTGGAGCTGTCGGCGCCAGCGTTGCTGTCCCTGTTGCGCAGCGACAAGCTCCGCGTGGACGAGGCTGAGCTCGTTCTGGCGGCCAGGAGCTGGGCACGCGTGGGTGCGGTGAGCGGGGGTACTAAAGGGACCCTGGGTTGGCGTGCGGAAGGAGGCTTGGGGCGCAGGAACACGGCAGGCCGGAGACGGGGCAGGTGCTCCTGCCTGTCCAGGCTTAGGGCTGGCGTTCGCAGGCTGTGCTGGAGCGGCCGGTGGCCGAGGTGGCGGCCCCGGTGGTGCGGGAGCTGAGACTGGCTTTGCTGGCCCCGGCGGAGCTGAGTGCCCTGGAAGAGCAGAACCAGCGGGAGCCGCTCATCCCGGTGCGGACGCGGGGAACCAAGCCCAGATCCGCTCAGCAGCGTGGGGGAAAAGCGCGAGGGTGGGGGTGGGGGGCTCGGCCCAGGGTCTGCCGGGTGAGGGGGTATTGCAGGACTGCCGTGACCGGCCTTCCCCTGCAGGTGGAGCAGATCGTAGAGGCGTGGAAATGCCACGCTCTGCGAAGAGGGGATGTGGCCCGGGGCGCCCCGTGCCGCCGCCGGAGGGGAACCCTGCCCCGGGAGCATCACTGCTTTCTGGACCTGCCCTTTAAGTGACCAAAGGCCGCGGTTTGCAAGGAATTCTGGGCCTGTCCCAAGCTACAACTCCCGACGTGCCTAGTGCTCGGAGCCGACTTCCGCCCCCAGCATGCCCTGCGAGCCGGGCGCTGGAAGGGCGACTGTCGCCCGGCTCTGCGCCCTGTGGGTGGGGAGTGGGTGTGGGCTTGGGCGGGGCCCAAAGGCGATTTCCCTTACACTTTACCCTGACTCTACCCTGGCCCTCTGGCCGCGCAGGCCTGCCGCGTTTACTTTTATAATCCCCACGTTTTTCGGCTCAGCTCCCTCTTTAATTCCAGAGCTACCTCCTAGAGAGCGCTCTCTAAATGCCCCACAGACACCTCAGACTCAATCCAAAATTGGGCTGCCTCATCTTTCCCCAGTTCTGCCCCCATCGTGTTTCTCATCTCTGTGAGTGTCTAAGCCAGAAACCTGCATCTCAGCTTTGCCTTGTTCTTCATCCTCACATCTGCCTCCCGTGACTTCTGCCTCCTAAGACACTGAAGGGTAGTAAAATGTGCCAATCCAAAATACGCCTCTTTGAGCTAAGGATTATTTTAAGCTGATTATTTTGAGAAAAAGTGGAAGCTCTGGAAACAGAAGTTACCCTTTTGTAAGGGAAATTTATAATTAAAAAGGGAATCTCCATTAGTAAGGGCGTCTCCTCTGTACCAGGAAAAGAAGGATGATCAACTCACCAGATTTTAGTGGAGAAGGCACCCACTGAAATCTGCTTAACAAGCCTTACCTTATGTACTGTGTTTTTTCTGGTAGCATTCTCCTAACTGTCCTCCCTACACTTTTCTTTCATCCTTAACTGAAGATGGTCTTTCAGCAGGTATTTTAGACCACCTCAGGGAGTTACTCATTTTTCCCTGGGTATCTCTCATGTACACAAGAGGTATACATATTAATAAACTTGTTTTTCTCTTGTTAATCTGTCTCTTATTACAAGGGTCTCAGCCAAGACTTCATAGAGTAGAAGGAAAATTATTTTTTCTCCCCTATGAGATCTTTCCAGTTGGTTCAGTTCTCTTCACTTTAGTTCACCCAGTACCATGTTAAGAATTAATGCAACAGGCTCTTGCTAGTCTCTCTGCCTCCACACCAGCCATGCCCCTCTTCGTGCCATTTCCCACACTGCAGCCAGACTTAAGATTATCAGCCGTACTACCCTTATTAAGCCCCCAACGTCCCCATTGCTCAGACAAAATACACTCTATTTCACTTTCAGGACACTCCGAATTACTAGTGGTTCCAAATGTTAGCAACTCTTCTCTCAACAACTACCTTCGCATAAAGTCACTGGTTCTGAAGGCAGGAGTCCTCTGGCTGCACAGTCATTCTCTTGGTTACTGATGACTCCCCATGCTACAGATGCAGTTTTGGAGTGATGGTGGGGTCTGGAGCCGATGGCCAAGAAAGAATGGTTGAGTGCAAAAAGGTGATTTTAAAGCATGGGGACAGGACCAGTGGGCAGGAAGAGCTGTATGTGTGTGTGTGTGTGTGTGGGGGGGGGGTGTTGTGAGGAGTGACTGATTATATACTTAGGGGTTGGGGGAAGTAAAGGCCAGGGGAAATTTCCAGAAGGATTTTCATATGCTAATCATATGCTAAAGAAGACTCAGGGGCACCTGGATGGTTCAGTTGGTTGAGCTTCCCACTTGGGCTCAGGTCATGATCTCATGGTCTGTGAGTTCAAGCCGCGCATCGGGCCCTGTGCTGACAGCTCAGAATCTGGAGCCTGCTTTGGATTCTGTATCTCCCTCTCTCTCTCACCCTCTCCCGTTCATGCTCTGTCTCTCTCTGTCTCAAAAATAAATAAACATTAAAAAGTTTAAAAAAAAGAAGACACACAGGATCCTGGAGGCCTTGCTCTTGTCAAGCTAAGGTTGTTTTTTTCCCTCTAGCAAAGCATTAACATTAAGACAGTAGGGAGTTCCTGGAGGAATGTTAGAGTTGACCTGCCTCAAGAATTTGTCAAACAGCTGCAGGTTATGAGGAAATTTAATTTTATCTACACTTCCTTCTGCCTTTGTTTCTCACATCACTACCTTTTTCATTCATTACACCCTTTGTCTTCCTGAGGATCTGAATCTCCCTAGACAAAGATCCCTGGGATTGGAGTGGTGCCTTATTCATTTCTTGTTTCTCCAGTCTCTGTCACATAATCAGTGCTCGGCAAATGTTCAGTGATGACATTATTTCCTTATTTAAATGCTATTTTATTCCATAAAGAGTTTAAAAGAGCTATAAAACAAGATACTATCAATCTAAAATGAGGCACAGTTGATTAATAGAAAATAATGTTAAACTTCTGTCTCAGGGATTTTATACAAAAATATGTTGCATATGAATTAAAGAAAGTTATTTGGCATTACTTCTCAAGACCGAAAATGTGGTTACTCATAGTACCACTTCATAACAGCATTGTTTGGATAATGAAAATTGAAAACAAGCTAGATGTCCTGGTTTAATCTAGAAGACTGGCTAAACTATGGTATATTACAGTGATATAGAAAGGTATCTGTGACTTTGGAAAAAGCTCAGTACAGATCAGAGCACAATTCCTTTTGCTAAAAGAAAAGGTAGTGTAAGGGAGGAAAAAGTTCTCCTTGCCCCTCTTAGGGTCCCTGGTTGGGTTTGAAAATTAAACTTGGGAATGCAAGTGGTGCAGCCACTCTGGAAAAGAGTATGGAGTTTCCTCAAAAAACTAAAAATAGAACTGCCCTAGGACCCAGCAATTGTACTACCAGGCATTTATCCACGGGATACAGGTGTGCTGTTTCGAAGGGACACAGGCACCCCCATGTTTATAGCAGCACTATCAACAATAAAGTATGGAAAGAGCCCAAATGTCCATCGACGGATGAATGGATAAAGAAGATGTGGTATATATCTACAACGGAGTATTACTCAACGATCAAAAAGAATGAAATCTTGCCATTTGCAACTATGTGGATGGAACTGGAGGGTATTATGCTAAGTGAAATTAGTCAGAGAAAGATGAAAATCTTAGGACTTCACTCATGAGGACTTTAAGAGACAAAACAGACGAACATAAGGGAAGGGAAATGAAAATAATATAAAAACAGGGAGGGGGACAAAACATAAGAGACTCTTAAATATGGAGAACAAACAGAGGGTTACTGGAGGGGTTGTGGGAGGGGGGGATGGGCTAAATGGATAAGGGGCACTAAGGAATCTACTCCTGAAATCATTGTTGCACTATATGCTAACTAATTTGGATATACATTTTAAAAAAATTAAAAAGAAAATTAAACTGACGTAGATTAACAGGACAAAAGCATACAAATTTATTTAATATGATTTATGTATGTATGTATGTTTGTAATCTCTACACCTAACATGGGGCTCACACAACCTTGGGATCAAGAGTCACATGGTCCTCCGGCTGAGCCAGACTGGTACTCCGATATTAAGTTTTAGTGTGCTCACTTCATCAGCACATATACCGATATAAGTTTTAGCAATACAAAAGCCTTCATAAGGAAATGAAGACTAGAAGAAATGGTTAAACCAGAGTATTTTTTTTAAATGTTTATTTATTTTTGAGACAGAGAGAGACAGAGCATGAGCGAGGGAGGGTCAGAGAGAGAGGGAGACACAGAATCTGAAGCAGGCTCCAGGCTCTGAGCTGTCAGCACAGAGCCCGACACAGGGCTCGAACTCACGGAGTGTGAAGTCATGACCTGAGCCGAAGTCGGCCGCTTAACCGACTGAGCTACCCAGGCACCCCTAAACCAGAGTATTTTTATGCTGGGTTTGATGAAGAGTGGATAGTGATGGAGGATATAATGGGTTAAAGGGTATGAGGTAAGTGTAGTAAATGGGGAAATTTTAGCAAAACCTGTTTGGATTCTTCTTGGAGTCCCTTTGACTCTGGAGATAAGGATGACTCCTTGCCTCCAGTATAGGAGGGCACCTCTCACTTGAGGGTTTTATGACCTGTTTCAAGGCAGAAGGGAGATGGGGCCAGGGTGAGATGAGGCGGTAAGAGTGACTCTTCTGATTTCTCAAATTGCTTAAAATATTCAATATGCCAAGATACTATATTTTGGGGTAGCATGTCCTGAACCCCATCAGTAGCACAGTGATTAAGAGTATGTCTCTTCTGGGGCGCCTGGGTGGCGCAGTCGGTTAAGCGTCCGACTTCAGCCAGGTCACGATCTCGCGGTCCGTGAGTTCGAGCCCCGCGTCGGGCTCTGGGCTGATGGCTCAGAGCCTGGAGCCTGTTTCCGATTCTGTGTCTCCCTCTCTCTCTGCCCCTCCCCCGTTCATGCTCTCTCTCTGTCCCAAAAATAAATAAACGTTGAAAAAAAAAAAAAAAAAAGAGTATGTCTCTTCTGGATCTAGGCTGCCTGGGTGTGAATCCTAGCTCCACCACTTTCTGGCTTTGTGACTTGAGTAGGGTAAACTTTCTATGCTTCAGTTTCCTTGTTTTGAAATGGAGGTAAAAACAGAATCTATTGAATAGAGTTCTTAGGAAGGTTAATTTTGTAAAGTGCTAACATTCGTAAGAACTATATTAAACATTTAGATAATATATAAATTAAATATCTATATCTATATCTATCTATCTATCTATCTATATATATATATATATATATGAATCCATTCATTTGTTCCATAAGTATTGAGTGCTCATGTGAAAGGCACTGATTTAGGGTCATGGGATCCATCAGAGAATAAGTCAGGTAAATTCCCTGCCTCGAGGAACTTATATTCTAGGAGAAACATATAGCAGACAAGTAAAGAAATTAATGTATGATATAATTTCAGGAAGTAGTTTGTACTCTGAAAAAAAAATAAAACAGATTAAAAAGATAAAGAGTGATGTGGTGGGAGTGGGGTTGTTTCATACAGGGTGGTGAGGGTGGACCTCTGGAGACTCAGGACTGGAGACCTAAAGGACGAGGGGCACAAACCACATGTCCTGCAGAAAGGCATTTGGAGGGGTTTGTGCAGGCTGGAGAACGGAGTGTGTGATCAGATTTACATTAAAACAATTTGTGTGTGTTGTATGGAAGATTGGGACAAAGGGGCGGTAGGGAATGAGGTACAGTCTAAGAATAGTTACAGAGGAGAGTTTTGTATGAATCTATTAAGAGCTCTTCTTGGACCAGGGTGGAGTAAAATGTGGTTGCTTGAAGCTTATGCTTTGAATATGGCCATCACTGATCCCAGCTGTAAATTTATGGAGGTCACCAGCCATGACATGGTATTTAGTTAAAGCCAGAGAAGATGCTGGGGTACCTGGGTGGCTCAGTCGGTTGAACATCTGACTTCAGCTCAGGTCATGAACTCAGGTTGAACATCTGATCTGACTTTGGCTTGGGTCATGATCTCGTGGCTCAAGAGTTCCAGTCAGAGCCTGACAGTTCTGAGCCTGGAATCTGCTTGGGATTCTGTCTCCTTCTCTCTCTGCTCCTCCCACATTCACACTCTGTCTGAAAAGTAAACGTTAAAAAAAAAAAAAAAAAAAAAAAAAAAAAAAAAGCCAGAGAAAATACAGCGAAATGGGAGAATCTGGGTCTAAAACCCAAGGACTCATGTGGTGGCTAGCCATATATCCATTTCTCCACGGCTCTCCCCAGTGAGATTATAAATTACTTATCTGGCTATGTTATTAATCCACTCTTTCCAACGTTGGTTATTTATCCAGCCTTTTCAACATTCCATGTCACTAACAAACTAAGCTCTTTATAAAATGAAGAGGCTAGTTACTACAGTTACCCACACAACTCTGAGATACCTTCCCAGAAAATCCAGAAAAACCTAAAAAGCACCTCACACTTTTCTTTGGGAAGCTGAGACAACGTATTATAAAGGCTGTATCACTTCTTTTCTTAAACATTAAAATAAACCTCAAAACGAGGCTTCAAAAAATTTGGGTAGACTCATAATTGTTCCTCTCCACGGAAATCTTTAGTAAAAGGCGAAAGATTTATGCGATTTGAAGAGAAACCAGAGCATACCTTTCTGCCTTCTCTTGGAATTCCCTAGAGCAAGACAACACTTAGCACACTTATGGTTGTTCAGTGTCTGCACGGTTCATGCTCCCTGCTTGGAATTTCTATAGACCATAGATTTCTAACAGGTAGTATGCCCTAAACAGCGCAGAAATCTTGGTGGGGCTGGAACTCCAGCAGCGTGAAACTGGTTTTTCGCGGTGCACCATGGGTATGCAAATCACAGGCGTCTCCGGGCGGGTGGGAGACACCAGCTGTGGCGGCGGGGTGGCGCTGGGGTGATGCCTCCGTAGTAGCTCTGCGGTCCACACGAGAACCCGTGCCCCGTTTGCCCAGAGAGGTAAGGGCGTTTCCCGCCGGTGCCTGTGCCGAGCTCTTTACCAAGGGGTTGGGATTGTTAGTCCCAGTTATTTAAGTACAGCCTTACCGGCAGGGACACCCTCCACCCCCCGCCCCCAGTGCTGGGACCGAAGCAGAAACGGTTGAGCAGAGTCCTCAGGGGCCCTGGGACCTCATAGGAGGCACATCACTACCCCTCCCGGAAGAGATGGCATCCAACTAATATTAAAGGATGGTTCCATCAAGGAAGAAAGGTGTCCTTGGCAGAGAGAATGACGTCTGTGAAATTGTGGAAGGTGCACACTGAAAGTAATTCAGCCTGTCTAGAGTGTGGTGTGTCTGAATGAGGGTGTGAGTCCAGCTAGACACTGTCTGGGAGAGAGCTGGATGATGGCAGAGGCTAGAGTGAGTTGTGCCTGGAAAGGGCTTAGATTTCGTCTTGTCCATGATGGGGAGCCATGAAAGGGAATTTAAGTCAGAGGACTGAGTAGTGTGAGGTACCACACAGGGTGGGCTGCCCCGCAAGGCCTGGGACTTGTCTCGGAGACTGGAGGTGATTCATACCCCTGGATTGAGCATTCTTGGGGTGGTCGAACTCCAATCGGCTGGAATCAGTTTGCTGCCACACCAGGACACCTTTCCAGTCAGAGCAGTCAGAGCAAAAACTTTCAGCACAGTTAATATCTATACACACTACAAGACTAGGGAGCACCAGGTCATTTCTTACATAAATAATTTCATTGAAAATCCTGAGGAAAAGAAATAGCACCCTACGAGATAGGCTCTAATCTTCCCATTTCACAGATGAAAACACTGAAGCACAGTGAGTTTAACTAACTTTCCTGGGTCCCTCTGCTGCTAAGCAGCACAGTAGACTGACATCTTTTGCACTAGTCCAGCTTGGTGAGCTCTTCTGCTCCACTCAAAAGCCCCTCCACCCAGGCACTATTGGCTTGAAATCCAGCCTCCAGCCCTTGCACCCTCTATTTTAGGTTCAAAGCCAACTACTCAAGGTCTTTTTAGGCATTTATTTTAGTGTTGATTCAACTGCTATAGGTTTGTTCATGTATTTAATTAAATGAATTTATTTTATATTTAGTCAGAACATGATTTTCTGGCCTTTAGCCTGGTGGGTGGGGTATAAGAAGGCAGTGCTCTTAAGGTGGGGTTGTTCCTGGTGAGTGGCTGGAACCCACTGTGCATATTTGTATCACTTGAGACTGAGACCTGGAATAGTTTGAGGAAGGATAATAAAAGACCTCCCTCACCTCATAGGGTGAGGTGCTGTAATCTAGCCCAGAAGTGTGGCCAGAATCTTCTAGCCCTCTGTATAAGAACAGAACAGATAGCTTAACTATAGCACCTCACTGGCCACTAGCACAATCTCAGTTTCTGGACAGTTCCCCCTGTGGATCCCCTGGCTGTCTGGCCAAAGGTGCCTCTGGGGCACCAGGCTGCTGATTTGCAGAGGCCTCTTGCCTTGGAAGATGGTCTAGACATAAACTCCTAAAATGTCTCCCCAGACCTTGCTATTCCCATCTGTTTCAGTTGGCTTTCTCTATCTGCTTCCATTTTACCTTCTACCTGTTGCATGGCTCTGCCCCCGCCCATCCCCCCACCCCCCACCATGCTGCTGAAACAGAGAGGTGTGCAGGGCTGGATTATGACGGCTCTGAAAGCCACACAGCAGTGTCACCAAAAACATTTGTATCATTTGGTATACTAAGCACTTACCCCAGGTCCTGTTACCAACTATATGACCACAGTATATTTGTTGAATATGACCTTCACTTGCCAGGTGAATAAATAGACCAACATTATGTGACAAAAATTTAGAACCTGGGGCCCTTCCGTTTCAGGACTAGAGTAGCCCCAGGAACTTAGACCATGATACCTCTAGTTGCAAACTCCCAAGTTTGTTTGAAAGAAAAGCACCAAAGTCATTTGAGATGAGTTCATATAGAATATATTTCACTCTTTAAAAATAAAACTTTCAGCATAGCTAAAATCTATACAAACTACAAAAATAAACATCTTCATATAAATAATTTACGTGGTAGAAGGAGGGCAGATACAGATGGCCTACTCAGGAGTTACCAAGCAGTGGGGGGCCAGGACTAGCAAAGGGTGCTAGAGGATCCCCCAGGCTTGGCCTGCGAGGGGCCAGTAGCACATGGGAGGGCGGGAGAAAAGGGATGAACCGCAGCCTGAGGTGCTGGCTTCTACCCCCACGCAGAAAGGCACAAACACAGAACCAGGTGTGCAAGGCTGTTCTCCCAGCCCAGAGGGTGCTGGTTTTGCATGGGTATCAGGGAGGTCTGTGATGGCTGAGGCAGGAAAGGGAACGCAGGCAGACAGCAGCAGCAGGGCTCTCCAGGTGTCTGTCCTGCATTCAATAACCCACCCACTGCTTCCCAGTGACTTCATGTGACCCAAGCAGGGTCTCCATGCTTCAGGTGCTCTATCACCCAGTGGCTGGGCATGGTCCCCTAGAACTGAGGTTGTTGGAGCCGCTGGCAGCTGGTGTGGCAACAGGGGACCAAGTGGGTTCATCAGAGGCTGGGTGGATGTAGGCACCAGGCAGCGGGGGTGGGTGGAGGGCCACTGTCATGGAGGTAGTCACTCTGGCAAAGCTCTGGGGCAGGGTGGGGGACAACCCCCACCTGAGTCCTCCTTCCCGTGGAGCTGGAGGGCTTAGGACCTCTGGGCTCTCCTTGTATATCTGTACCACCTGGGGGAGACACCACTCCCAGTGAGCCCAGGGGTACCAGGACCTCAGTCCCCTTCAGCAGCTCACTGGTGCATCACTCTGATTGTTGGGAAGTTGTGGCCATGGTTGGCTTCCAGCAGCAAATAAGAGCTGACAAGGGACAGGATGTCAAGGCCTCGGACAAACTCTGCACGTTGCTCTTGACCCTAAACACTAAGGTGGGTCCCATAAAGAAGCCAGGAAAGTTGAGGGACAGGGGCATGGTGTTTGGGCAAAGGGAGAGGCTGCCACCCTCGGTTGACCTCAGGGGGAGGGTCCTTGTGAATTGAGCCCTGTCTTTTGGCCAATGAGATTTTGTCCTGGCTCTGTCTCTTCCCTTGCCTGTCCCACCCCATCCCCTGGGCTGGAAGCAGGGGGAGGGTATGGTCACCTCTGGTGGGGGGCCCAGGATGGACAGCAGCACAGGCAGCAGCATGAGCCCATGGAGGAGGCCCAGGAGTGTGAGCACTGTCAGCACCACGAAAAAGTACCTGTGTGGAGGTAAGTGGTCAGCCTGGGTAGCCCCTGTGGCCAGTACAGGCAGGCCCTACCTCCTTGCCCCATGCCTCCCCTACCTTATGATGAAGTCAAAGTTCGAACCAGCAAGCATAAGCAGACCCAGCAATGTGGAGACGGCCCCATCGGTCACGGGAGCAAATGTGTGCTCTAGGGCACAGGCAGCCCGCAGGTTCCGGCTACCCTGGGTGGTCAGGAAGCCCTGGGGGAGAAAGGAGGCCCTATAGCTGCTCATTCGCCAGCCATGCCCTCAACTTCTCATCTGTCCCTAGGGCTCACAGGTCAGGTAAACTGAGCTCCTGGAAACTATCCAGGAAGTATGCATGGGTCTATTTATTTATTTTTGCATGAGTCTATTTAAGTAACACTGTATACATATGTCTGGTGAGACACAGAGATGTCTAAAATTGTTGGCAAACAGAGCCTGTCACCTGTTTTTGTAAATAAAGTTTAGTTGAAACACCGCCACACCCACTCATTTACATATATCTATGGCTGCTTTAGTGCTACCTCTGCAGAACTTCTACAGAGACACTGTGACCTGCCAAGCCTAAAATATTTCCTGTCTGGCTCTTTACAGAAAGTTTGCTGATCCTGGGTCCAGAAGGATGGACACCAAATGGTCACAGTTACTTGTTTGGATGGGATTTCAGAGGATTTCTAATTCTTTTTTTTGTACCTCTCTGCGTGCTGACTTTTCCCTCCTTCAAGGTTCTTATATATTGTTCTTACAATCAGAATAATAACAGGGCTATTATGGTGGAAAAAAGGGAGCTGTCTGCGGGGTCTAACCACAGCTGGTCTGTGGCCCCCACCTCTGCTCCCACTCCTCCTCTGCCAGAGAACACAGAGCTGTGGGAGAGGCTGAGCCTACCTCACTTCTACCATCTTTTTCTTGGAAGAATCCTTCATTTGCCCCACACTGCCATCCAGCTACCACCCCCCATTTCTCTGATCCCTTCACGGTAAAGCCATCCAAAAGAATTGTTGGTTCCTGTTTTCTCGCTTTCCATTCTGTCCCCACTTTGGTCAGGCCTTTGTCCCGTCCTCTCTGCTGAAATGACTGCTTATTTCGTTGTTTACATGTTTATTGTTTATCTCTACCCTCTAGAATATAAGCTCCTTGAAGGTAAAGCCTGTCTGTACTGGTATTATATCCCCAAATCTTGTTGTAAGTTGGTTTGTGTGTGTATGTATGTATGTATGTAATCTCTATACCCAGTGTGGGGTTCAAACTCACATCCCTGAGATCAAGAGTCCCATGCTGTATGGACTGAGGCAGCCAGGCGCCCCTGTATCCCCAATTTTTTTTTTTTTTTTTGCGTCCAAACAAGGCTTTGAAACCAATCCTTAAATAGTACCTAGCACATAGTAGGTGCTTGACAAATATTTGCCTGACACTGAATCAGCTGGCCCACCCATCCCCCAGTGCCTGTGCTCACCAGAGCCACATGGACTGTGAACTCGACACCAATGCCTACAGAGGCCACAAGGATCACCACGGGGATGGCACTCAGTTTGATGCCCAGGAAACCCATGATGCCAAAGAGCTCCACAGTCATCATCGCCAGGACCAGTACCTGGGGAAGGCAGGGCTCAGGCTCCTGGGAGAAGGGATGACGGGCTGGGCAGGACAGGGGTGGGGAGCCATGGGTCTCTCTTGCCCCATCCCTGCAAGGACTCACTATGAGACCAGCTGTCCAGGGATTGAGCAGCAGCAGGGCACAGACGAGGAAAGTGCATACCAGCAGGATGCAGATAGCCAGCAAAAAGTAGCGCCGCAGGCCCAGATACTGCTCCCAGAAGAGGAAGGGGGAGCCACTGGGGTAGGCACGCACCCCTGCCCGGCCTGCCTCGGTGCACGCTGCTCGGGCCCCCTCAATGGCCTCCACGAAGTCCGCAGTCTTCTGGAGGCCATGCAGTAGGAAGGGGAACTGGGCAAATTCCAGGGGCTGGGCTGCCGGGACTGTGGAGGGTAGGGAGCAGCAGGGAGAGGAGGGGTGGCCAGTGAGCACAAGGAGGAGAGGGCAGGGCCTTAGGATAGGGCCTGTGTGGGCCCAGGCTGAGGCTCTTGTTGGGCTTCCCCCCAGACTCACTGCGAAGGTTCTCCCCCGTAGTGTCATATTTGTCGTGCAGCCACTCGGGAGGTGGGGGGTAGAAGTTGGCCTGTGAGGCTGCCAGGCCCAGTGGGTCACTGCTTACCCACATGGTCAGCCCCACGTAGAAGAGTTCGGGTGGGATCAGCCCCTCCTTATCTACTAGCTTCCTTGTGGTCAACTGCAGAGGCAGAGAGAGCTGAAGGCCTGGGCCCGTAAGGCCTAGAGCCTCTCTGTGCTTCCTGACCCTTCCAGCCCCCTTCCAACCTGGCTGAAATCCAGAGGCTCTTGGGCGTCCCCGGTCTGGATGAGCAGCTTGTAGGCCAGGGCCCCATCCTCAGAGCCATTGCGGCATGAGTGGCGGGTAATGCGCCCAGAAGCCCAGTCCTGGTCAAACGCGGCCTGGATTCCTAGGGGAGAACAAGGTAGGGTACAGTCAGCCTGCAGCCCTGGGGGCTTCTGTCCGCAACAGCCCCCCCTGCCAGTTTCCTTGCCTCTTACCCTGTAGCCAGTTGCGGTAATAGTGCAGCCAGGTGCGGGGCGCCTGGGTGGCAGGCGGGGGCAGCACGGCCTTGAGAGAACTGAAGCGCTGGTGCAGATCAAAGAGGGCGCGTTGGGAGTGGGCGTAGTCAAAGCCACCCTGTGTCACCAGGGCCACCTCGTACAGGGAGAAGTACCTGAGCTGGGCGCTCAGGAAGGCATGCTCCTTGGTGCCCCGAGGCACCACATCTGTCAGGGCCAGCCCATCCTGCACCAAGGTTGCTCCGTAGAGGCTCAGGCCCAGAAGAGCCCCAAAGAGCACCAGCACCATGGCCTGTGGGAAATGGCAACTAAGCTGGAGGCCCAGGGATGTGCCCCAGCCCTCAGGAGGTGGCATGGGCCGTCTACCCTTCTTGGGGCCCAGAGACACTTACGTCTCTGCCTGGTGCACCCCAACTTCTCCAGGCCTAGAGTCTTACCTTGCTGTGTGACTGGAGCAGCAAGGGTGCAAAATGATAGCGGGCGAAATGAGCAAGATTCCAGCGGGCACAGGGCAGGGAATTGCAGGTTGCCTTTTGCCTTGTCCCCTCCTCTTGGCCTAGAAGGTCCCGTGTGGACCCTCCTGGGCTGAAGAGCTCAGAGCCCAGTGGGTCAGAAGGTGGGGGCACCAAGTGGGCCCGGGGAGGCAGGATGGTGACGACATGCTGGCTGCTGGCTTCACAGTGGGCAAAGGCTTGAACTGTGGCAGTCAGGTGGGCAATGCCCACTGGTACTGTCCTATCCCCTAGTTCCTGGGGCAGAATCTGAATCACGCGGGCAGAGCAGGGCCTGGAAGAGGCAGAGAGTGGGGGTGGCAGGTCTGTGGAAATGCTGGTGAGGGGACAGGAAGTGATGGGGCCCGAGGAGATGAGGCCTGGTGGGGTGGGGATGCAGGGACGGTACCTGGAGAAACAGCAGAGCACGTCGAGGCGCTGGCAGTGGCGCCGATGCAGGTCCAGGCTGAGGACCGCCGGGAAGACAAGCATCACGGCTGCAAAGTTGCAGCCAACCACTATGGCCGCCTGGGGGATGGACAAGAGGGACACAAAGGCTGATGCAGCATGCCCCCCGTTTCATGCTCACCCTGAGCCTGGGCCCTGTTCCTGAGGCCTCACCTGCAAGGAGAAGGCCCGCAGTGCAGGGATGGGAACTAGGGCAGCCATGAAGAAGGCAACCATGTGGTTGATGGATGTGAGTGCGACGCTGGTACCTGTGCGCCGCAGACACTCGCCTGTGCGCTCCTGCCAGGACAGGGGAGGAGCCATGGGTCTTCAAGGTAGAGCGAAGGGGAAGCTTGGGAGCTTGGGATGGCAGAGGAGGGACAATAACCACACGGCAGCTAACAGGTATTGAGTACTGTACACGTGTCATGCACATTGTTCTAAGCACTCAACCTGAGTTATCACCGATCCTCACAACAACCCTCACGACACCAGCACTATTATTACCCCTGTTTACAGATGAGGAAAACTGAGGCACAGACAGGTTAATTACCAGCCCAAGGCCACCTAAGCCAAGAGGCTCTTAACCCTGTGCTAAACCGCTTCAGATGAGCCCAGGCTGGAGAACGAGGCCTCACCTGGAGAGGGGTGCCAGGTGGAGCCTCTGTGAAGGCATGTGCCAGCAGGAATATGTCATCCACACCGATGCCCAGTGCCAAGAAGGGCAGCACCTGGAGGGGCACAGGGGTGGGCAGCTGGAGGAACTGAAGAGCCTGGACTGTGGACCCCAAGTGTGCCCTGTAGTCCTGGTGTACCTGGGTAGTGGCAGCATTGAAGGCGATGCCAAGCAGGGCACAGAGCCCAAGGCCCGAGGCCACTGCCAGGGCTACCAGCAGCACCCCTGCAAGGCCTACAGCACCCTGGGACTGGGCACAGTCCCAGCGCAGCATCGTCACACAGGCATAGGCTAGCTGTGGGGAAGGAGGGCACAGTCTTGGAAAGCAGCTTCCTGGCTGAGCACCGGGCAGAGGGTGGGGTAAGGTGCTGGGAGCAGGACCCACCATGAGCAGATAGCCTCCCACCACACGGGCAGCACTGACTTCAGAGAAAGCGTGCAGGATGTCATCCAGGGTGGTGGAGGAGAAGGCGTGGATCTGCTGGGATGAATTCTGAGGCAGGGCCTCCTGGGCCAGCTGGAGAGACAGGGTGGATCTGAGGGGCAGGAGGAGGGAGTGGCCTCAGGGCGCCGCCCTTGCCCTTCTGCACACTGACCTGCACAAAGCGCCGCTGCCAGGCCCTCAGCACTGTGCCAGCCTGCTCCTCGCTCCAGCCGATGTCGTGTGTCTGGTAGTCGCCTCGGAAGTGCTCATACAGCTGGCGGGGACTCATCAGCAAGAAGGTGCTCTGCAGGGCTTCTGCCCTGGTGAGGGGTAGAGGAGAGTTGGGGGGCAGAGCTGGCCTGAACGCCCAGCAGGAGCTGTACAGGGGGGTTTTGCCAGAGCCGCCTAGAATCAGAGTGTGGATTCCCATGCCTGGGGCCCCCTTACCAGGCCCCATGAAGGCCCTACCTTAGCAGCTGTCCTTGGGCGTCTCTGGCCATGCCCCCCAGCAGCAGTTCCTCCTGCCAGTGCATGAACTTGTGGGAGAAGCCATGGCAGCCACCGTTCAACTCCTGAGCCACATTGGGAGCCTAGAGGGGGACAGGAGGGGGGTTTATTATTCAAGGCTCTGGCTCTGGGTAACTCGGGGTCCCTGGGCTGGAACCATGCCTGCCATGGGGTTCCATAGCCTGAAGTGTAGATAAGTATTCTCCTGAGTTTCTTGCCTACTCTGAGTCTCTTGCCTAATAGCGAACAGCTATTATCCTGCAGAGAAGAGGCCACAAGAGGGAGAAGAGGCCTGGAAATAGGCTTCTGGGAAGCGCTGGAGTAACTTTGGTGGGTTTTGGAAAAAGGTTCACATTCACAGGGCCACAGAGACACTCAGGAAACCAGGTATGATACTTGTGCTTAGCTAATTGGTCCTCAGTTTCTCTGTACAAATCTATTTTGATGAAGTTCAGGTTTTCTGGGCTTAGAAAAGGACCAAGGGATTCATATACCACTTGAAGGTCCCTTAGGAGAACCGAATGGAAAGGTTATTCAGGTATCTAGCACAGTGAGGGCAGGGTAACGATGTCCAGAAAATGGGAGACAGAGCACAATCTGCTCTCTCAGAACATATGAGGAGGGAAAAGAGAAGAAAAATAGCCTTTCCCTGGCAAACCCGGCTGGAACCCACCTGCTTGCTGTGATGGTTAGGGGCAGTAGGTGGGCAGTGGAGGTCATCAGGGTGCAGACAGGGCCGCCCCACATAGGCCTGGCCCACCTGTGCCTTGTCTAACAGCTCCCGGAAGCCCTCAAGGGAGGCAAAAGGGCCCAGCTCCTTGAGCAGCTGCTCTGGATCCAGGTTGGTCCACTGGATGTCAGGACGACCACTGAGGGGAGAGCCCGTGGTTGGTGAGGATAAAGGATCAATCCCCTCCCTCCAAAATGCTGCTAGGGGACCCCTGCTATACCCTACCCTCCTCCTAGCTGTTCATTTGTCCCTCCATATGAAGGGTGTGCAATGTTGAGCCTCCCAGAGCTCCCAGGCTACACCAGCTTACCAGGTTGCTGCAGTGAGATGGAGGACAGATAGTACTTAATACATGGACAAGGCCAAGAAAAAGCCCCACTGAGTCCCTTCCCAAGCATCTATCTTTGGTTCTAATACATAACCATACGGGCACCTGCCTGTAACAGGTTTTCTTTTTAGTCTGGCAACAGCTTAGCTGATACCTAGTTAACTCTCTCATGCAAAGTCTCTTTCTGGGGATCTTTTTTTCTCTTTCATTCAGATCTTTGTTCTGTTTTGTCTAAATAAGGCCAGTTTGCCTTTCCTTCAGAGGAAAGGAGAAGGGGGATGTGGAGAGAGCCCTGGGGCAGTCTGGCCCTGGCCTGACAGGTAGTTTAGGCCCTTAGTAAGGTTTTGATCATCATCTTCACTCCCACCCTCTCTTCTGCTGGGAAAGTCCCGGCCTAGGAAGCAGGGCCTGGGAGCAGCTGTGGTGGCACTCACGGCAAGTAGGCAGAGCCCCCTTGGAGTTTGGCTCCCTCCCAGAAGCAGTCGAGGGGGGTGAGGATCACGCACGGAAACAGCTTCTCAATCATCTGCCAGGGACATCCCAGGCCACATCAGTCCTGTCCCTGGGCTCCTTTCTCCACAATCTCTGTAGAATGCCCTCTGCAACCCCCTCCCCTCCCCTCCTGACTTTTAGCCTCCCCATCTCCGAGAACCTTCCCCTGCTGCAGAAAAGGTTCCACCTTGACCCCATCTCAAAGAACAGCTCAGGGTACTCACCCGCTCAATCATTCCATTTTCAATTAGGGGAATTCCTGACTTGTAGCAGATTTTATTCAAATCCCAGGACCTGGAATAGCCAGGGCACAAGAGATCAGCAGAAGAGGAAGATTTCCATGCCAGCTCTGCCACAGCATGCCTCACTCCCAGCTGCTCAGGGACTCAGCCAGACTCACTTTCCGTAGAGTGATACTTGCACTTTACTGGCTGCAAGGGCTGCCTGGAGGTGGAGGCCCAGTGCCTCAGGCGTGAGGATGTTCTCCCCCTCCTGGTGTGGGGTCTGTATCAACATCTGGGAGGTGTACGCAGCCTCCTCCCCCAGCTTCTCCTTGGTGTAATGCAACTCCTGGCTCACCCGGCTGCCCACTGCCAGAGACAAAGAGAAAGCTGGGGAAAAGAGCTTTAGTGGATTGGAGCTCAGGGGAATGTGGGACCCTAGCCTGCTGAGGCTTCCCAGGAAAAGTGGGAGAAGTGCTCTGAAAGGAGCCCCTACTTTTCCCCTGATGGCCATTCTGACTCCACAGGCTCCTGGCCCTCTGGCTGGAATCTGGAGCTTTGCAGGGAAGTGAGAGACCTCAGTTGTATGGCTCTATGGAATTCTTGTATCGTCTAAGATTTAAGCATGAATCAGGCTGGCTAGGTTTGGAGCAAATAACTTCAAAATGACAGGTCAGTATGAGTTGGGTTGGGGCTGCGGTTTTGGAGGTATCCTGGTAAAGGAGCCCTCACTCAGTCCCTCTCTGCTTTGGTAAGGAAGACAAGGAGGGACAAAAGGGACCAATAGAGAGGCTGCTATTGGGAGGGTCTTCTAAAAGAACAGATCTAGCGCTTAGGACTGGTTCTTAGTTCAGGTTGTCCCAGGCAATGCTTTATAGCCATACATCTTTTTGCAAATTGTTCTGCCAAGAGGGTGGGGATGGAAGTGCCTGGTAATAATGGGCCCTGTGGTGGCACAGCTGGGAGGGAGGATCAGATAGTCTTTCAGTGTGACGCTGTCAACATACTGCTTCCACTCATGCAAGAAGTACCTGGAATCAAGTCACGTACCCTGGCAGAGGTGACAGCAACATGGACCAAGGGGAAGAAAACGTTCCCAGATCCCTTTCACCAGTCTCACTGTCCAGGCAACAGGGAGACCCAGCGCCAGGCCTGCCTTAGTCTCCTTGATCTTGGCAACCCTCAAGTCCAGCATTGTACTGGCCACAGAGTCATGGTCTCTAACTGGGGCCTAGCAGGGGACGGGTGCTGTGAGGGGATATGGCCTGCCTGTGGTTTGGAGGAGGGCAAGGGCAAGTGCCAAATCACTCCTGAGGCTTTATGGACTTGGTCTGCGCTTAGGCCCAGTTCTGCTTCCACCTGTCCAGGACCTCTGCCTGTTGGTCACTGCCATTCCTGGGGCCCACATGTATATCTTCTCTGAGGCTCCAGCCCCATCGGTGATCATCGTGGTCCCCCATCTCTTTTTCTTTTTTTTGCTTTAAACAGAGAGAGTGTGTGAGAGTGCCTATGTGCTCACATTGGGGCAGGGTGGGGGCATGCAGAGGGAGAGAAAGAATCCCAAGCAGGCTCCGCCCTGTCAGCACGGATCCCACCACCCTGGGATCATGACCTGAGCTGAATTTGAGTTGGATGCTTAACCCACTGAGCCACGCAGGTGCCCCTCCCAATCTCTTTTTCAAGCCCATATAATCTCCTTACTCATGAGAGTCCCAAACCCTTAGCAGCAACCCCCCAACACAGATTTGCCCATCTGCTCACATTTTCCCACTCAAATCACATTCCTGGCCCTCTCTCACGAATGTAGCCTCCCATAGCCATGCTGCCTGCTTCCACATATTTTTCTTCCTTTTCTGACTCTCCTTCCTCCCCAGGCCTGTACTGTACTACAGTGTTTATTTCACCAGGCTTAGGCCAAACCTGCTACAAGGAGGGACAGGAGGGGACAAAAATAAGCTCTTCATAGTAAGTGAGTTTGCTGAGTGGAGGGAGGCAAAGGAGAAGGAAGGAACCCAGAGAGGGCTATCAAGAAAGCAAGAGAGGGGTGCCTGGGTGGCTCAGTCCATCCAACTTTTGGTTTCGGCTCCAGGTCATGATCTCACAGTTTGTGAGTTCTAGCCCTGTATCGGACTCTGTGCTGACAGCGTGGAGCCTGCTTGGGATTCTCATTCTCTCTCTCTCTCTCTCTCTGCCCCTCCCCTGCTCACTTACTCTCTCTCAAAATAAATAAACTTAAAAAAAAAAAAAAAAGAAAGCAAGAGAAATACTGCCAATGTAAAGCATAACATCAAAGAAAATAAGGAATACTAAGAAAAAATGAGGAAAAGCAAAAGGTAAACTTCTGCTGACAACAATGATGATGATAGACACGAGGACAGATGAACTGGGATGTATTGTGCAGGCAAGAAGAGACAGCAGGTGGAAGGGAGAGCCTGGAAACTCTGTACAGACCTGGGTTTGAGCCTTGGCTCTGACACTTAGTCTGTGCTTTGGGAAAATTACTTAGTCTCTCTGACCCTCAGTTTCCTCATCTGTCAAGTGGGGACAATGCCTACCTTGGCAGAATTAGAATCAATGCAGGCAAAGCACTAACTGCCCAACACATAGTAGGTACAGACAAGAATTGTTATTTAATAGCTGCTGGGAGAGAGACTGTGGGACAGAAAAATGAGAAAGAACTTGGAGTAACAAAGATTGAATGGGGAGGAAGTAGGAGAAAAGGAGAAGGAGATGTTAAAATCAAGTCTGTTGAATGCTTTTGTGCCTTTACAAAAGAGAGAATATAACTGGTTAGCCAGCATGGAAAAAGAACCCACCTTATATGTAATCCTATAAGTGTGAATTAAAACAGCAGTAAATTACTGTCTATCAAACTAGCAAAAAAAAAAAAAAAAAAAAAAAATTGATAGCATTCATTGCTGGCTTACAGGAGTGGACTCTTCCTACCACCAAAGTGTAATTTGGTATATTTGAGGGAAAGCAATATTGTAATATGTATCAGACCCTGAGAAATGTTCGTAATCCTTGGTCCAGAAATTCTCCATGCAAGGGCCTATAAGCAAAGACATAGGCTTTCTTGGAGTGAACTGGGAGCCATGGTAGCTTTTGGGCAGAGAAGTGAGATGACCTTTTTCATCACTGAACAATACATTCTGGAGCTGAACTGTGAATGAATAGGAATTGGCCAGGGAAGAAGTTCAGGAAAGGGCATTCTGGGCCAAGTTATGTGTAGGGAACTGTCAAAGACTCAGCACTGCTGAGTGAAAGAGAGACAATGCTAGAGAAGAAATCAAGTTAGGTTGCGAGGGCCTAGAATGTGTGCTAAGGAACTGGATTCTGGAGTCTCCCCAGACCCTAATAGAAAGTGGTGGAAGGACTCTAAGCAGGGGATGGACTTGGCCAGATTTATATACACCACAGGAGGGCAGTGTAGAGGCAGAGTTGAAGGTGAGGCTTGCAGAAGATTGGTCACTTCTCTAACAGACTTTGATTTTGTTGGCCATTCTCTGAAAGGCCCAGTGATTCAGGGCAGCTGGATCCCTCCCCAGCCTCAGGGGGGTGGAATTTGATTAGTTAATCACAGTAATTCCATTGCCTTTGCCAAGTGAAGGGTTTAGGCATATGAAGCTACACAGTTCTTGCCAAAGTGACCAAATGGGAAGTCGGCTGGGGGGCTTCTGGTAAAATTTCCCCCACTTCCAAAATTTCCCCCAGACAGGACGGGATGACGTCCCTTTTCTGACACTGCAATAGCCACTTGGGACAAGGAGGTGGTAAGCCTGAGGACAAAAGGCCAACATGCTGAACAAGGCAGAGGAGAAGACAGGAAGTGTCCTTACTGATGTCCTTAGGTTTTGAATTAACCATCCTGGTACTTCTCTACTGTGTACTACCAGATTTCTTGTTACAGGGATAATAAATCAATCTTCTTCCTTCCTTCCTCCACCCTCCTTTCCTTTTTGTTCTCTTTCATGTGGCTAAAAGCATATCAAATGATACAATCAGGAGTATACTACCAGAGACTGAGAAAGGCCTCATCTAGAGCAATGGCCACATGGGTGGAAAGGAGGAGACTGTTATGAGAAAGGTTAACAAAGAAGAATTTGCTGGCTTAGTAACCAGTTAGGTAAGCAAGAAGAACTGAGGCTGACTCCCAAGGTTTCAGCCTTGGGTCTTTGAGTGGATAGTCGTTCCACCAATTGATATGTTGCATCCTGCCTTCTAGATAGAATGGCTACATGTTCCTTCTTTTCAGGGATAGTTCCAACTTCAAACCATCTCTCTCACTGTTCCTGTAAGTATTGGTTGGGCTATGTGTTGTGTTTTTTTTATTTTAGAGATCAATCTATCTCTGGGCCTTTTAGCTTTAAAGTTGATCAGGAAGGACAAGTTACTTTCCAAGTCTCTCACCATGGCAAAGTTGTAAGGGACCCTGAGCTCTGGTCCAGAACTCTGATAGCCAGTGAGTGTCCTGCTTCTTTCTTTGCTTCCTGTATTAGCAAAACAGGAAAGGAATAGAGAAATACTCTTCAGTCCTCACCTTGATCAGCTCCTCATTGCCTAGGGCATTGCTGGGAGAAGCCTCAACTATAGATGTACAGAGACAAGCTCAGGTCAGGATCATTGCTTTGACCTCACCCCCAGCTCTAGCTGATATAGGACACAGCAGGATTCTGAAATAAAGGAAAAAGCCCTAGGAATTGGATACCACCCTCTAATATCACCCTTCCACAAACAGCAGAAAAAATCTGGTGGGATCTAGCTTGTCCTGTGCTGGAGTAATAGGAGAGAAGATAAGGAACAGGAACATGGAGGTTCAAGCAGTGTTTAGATGGGAAAGCTCTGGGAAATGGAGAAAGAGGAAGAGGGGAGAGACAGCTTCTATTGTAGCAGGAAATCCAACAGTCATTTGGGACCACCCAGGCAGCAGTGGTGTGTGGGTGGGGGTATGTGTATGTGCGTGTATGCACATGTGTGTCCTGGGGCTGGGGGCAGGCAGGCAGGCACAGAGAAACATCTGCTCTGGACCCCAGGGCTGGTCTAGAGTGTATATGTATGTGTGAGCCTGCAGAGGGCTGGGGCAGGGTGGGGATGGGGTGTGGGAGCCCAACAGGCAGGCGGGCAGGCTCCAAGAAACATCTGCTGTGCATCCCAGGGCTTGCCAGTGTTTGAAATAACTCAAGGGTGTGAGACTCTAACCTGGCCCTGCCTTTGGGTGTGGGCCAGGGCTGGGGGAGGTTTGGGGGAGGCCACAAATGCAAATTTCCCAGGAAAGACCAGGTAAGAGTTTGACTCTATTGAAGGGCTAACATATGAAACCAGGCCTCAGGAAAGAAGAGTTATGCCAAAATTATTAATAAGAAACCATCTTTATCTAATGCTTCCATTAGATAGTGAGGATTTGGTTGCATCTTACTCCACTGTTGCCTCAAAGTGCAGACCCTGTGCCGCTTTTTCCCACTAATCGCAGGGGGCCTAGGTGCATGGGACCTCTCCATGGAGGCTTGCCAGATGATTTACTCAGTTTCCCCAGCCCAGTTCTAATTTTCCAGATTCTCCTGGTTAGGTGTGATCTCTCCTTGCCTTCTCTTATTCAATGTAATCACATTCTGCTCTACATTATATTGCATCCTAACACATATTTTACTTTCCTTGCTACTGAAAGATGGGTCTTAGTTTGGTTGCCTTTACAAACCCTGCCATGCCATAAAAAATACACATAAAAAGTTGGCAATAATTGCTAAATAAACACACACATGCTCACAGATAACTATTCTATATACCTATCCACAGGACTTCATCATCTGCAGATGTCCATTTACAGGTGTGGGAGGGAGCACTGCTCCCAGACGCCCAGGCTTTGGCAAACAGGTACCCCTTCCAGACCCAGAGCCAAGCCCACTAGAACTCAGTAGTCAGCTCCTCACGCTGTTCTTGTTTTAGGCTCACCATATCCAAGCAGCTATGACTAGTGTCCACAACTCACCTTCCACCCAGAGCTGTTCTAGGTCTGTCTCAATGATGGCCACACGGAGACCCAGTGCCAGGGCTCCAAAGGCCAACAGGCCCAGGAAGAGCACTTTGCCACAGTGTTTCTGGATCCCGCAGCCCAGAGAGAAGAGCAGGCCCTGGAAGTAAGCACGAAGCCAGAGTGGAGCCTTTAGGCTCCCAGCTAGGATCTGGGATGGAAAGAGAAGGGTCAGCCAGGCATTACTGCAACAATGCATGAAATCCTTCCTTTTTCTCCTTATGTACACCCTCTGCCCAAGCCCTAGCTTCTTGCTTTCTGGATGCAGGACAGGTAGGACCTACAGAGACACAGGCCCAAACTTGGAAAAGATTTAACTCTATTCCCTGCCACCCACCCAATACACACCCAAGGAAGGCACAGACCCCTTTTCTGAGAGTAGAATACATATACATACATCTGTTTTCAGGTGCACAGAGGTGAAACCCAGACACACTCTCACCGGCCAGATGTTGAGGAGACACAGAAAGGCACACACACCCTTAAGGGGTGGGCAATAACACCCTGCACTTTAGAGACATCGCACCTTGCTGAGTGACAGACCTGGGGTCTCTAGACCTGGTCCCAATCTTTCTAACCCGTTTCCACTCCACTCACCTGGGGTGATGCGGCTCGAGCTGGGGGTGTATAGACAGGGGGCAGCTCCTGGAGTGGCGGCGGCCGAGCCATGCTGGCGGGGATGGGGGGCGTGGGCGCCCCCAGCTCGCGTTATCTGGGATTCTCCATAGGCTGGCCTGGTACCCCTGTACTGCGGGGCCCGGCGTCGGGACTCAGTGGGGCCGCTTAGACGCGGCGTGGGTGAGGGGTGGGATGCTGGTGAGCAGCCGCGGCTGTGAGGGGGATGAGCGCAAGGAGATGCGGGTGCCGGAGTCAGTCCCGCGTTCAAGCAGAGCTACCGGCCCGCGACAAGCCGCGCGGCAAGAGGTGGCGAACGCATTGAGGAGGAGGCGTCCTTAGCCCCAGAAAAAGGGAGAGGGCCGGGACGACGCCCTCTCATTGGCTGAGGGATCCGTAAATTACTCGGAGCCGCGCGGCCGGATCTGCTGCTAGGCAACGGCGCCGCGGGTGGGGGCGGGGCAGGAGACCACCCAGGCAGGGCCACCCCACGCCTTGCTTCCCCAGCCGCCTGCTGGGCCCTGGGGGAGAAGCAGGGAGGGAGATCCCGAGGACGCACGGCGCTGGCCAAGTATGAGCTAGGAGACGCCAGTGCTGAGAAAGGGTATCTGCTGACTGACCCGCCAAGACCCAAAGACTCCTTTTCGCTCTTTTCTGCCTCCACACTTGCCCCTTTCAGTCCACTCTCCACTGAAGCCAGAGTTATCTCTCTAAAATGCAAATTTGATGATTGCTCTAGAACACAAAGCCCTTTTGGAGCGCGGAGCCCTGAATGATCTAACTAAAGCCTCTCTCATAGTTCCTTCACACCCACCCGATGTTCTTTCCAGCCCTACAGAGTTACATGTAATTTCCTAAAGGCACCATGCTATTCCAGGCGTTTCTGCCTTTGTACGTGTTGTGGCCCTGTTGTCTTGGCAGACAACCTTCAAAACAACATGAATCGGTCATCTCTCTTTGAAGCCTTCCTTGATTCGCACTTCCGCCTGATGTAGTTGCTTCTTTCATTGTGCTCCTTATAACTAGACAATAAGTAGGTGCTCAATTGTTGGAGAAACCAGGGTGGAAAGGACTGGAAACGGAATAGTTCCTTTATTAAGCTTTCATCAACTATCCTGAGTACCGTTTCTGCCAGGTTTCTGAATGATTAACCCTGAGTGGCAGAGGAGGGTAAAATCGATATTCTAACATGTAAGGTTTGGAAAAGAGAAAAATAATCTCCAATAAACTCATTACTCTAACACAACCACTACTCTCTCCGGCCAATTTCTTGGTCAGTTCTTCCAGACTTGTTTATCATTACATCATTAACATTACAGTGTTACTACATAGTCTTTGTATCAATTATTTGGAGAATGTCCTTAGGACAGATTCCCAGAAGTGAGGGTGTTGGGTCAAAAAGCATGAACATTTTTATGGCTCTTGCTACACATTGCCAAACTGCTTTTTGAAAACGTGTCAATTAACATTATTTCCAGAGCCTCAGTCCTGGGGAAAGGGAAATTTCAGACTGAGGGGATGAACCACCTAACTGGTTTGCCACATCTGTTGGTCCATTCTTCCAGCAAAATGCCAGTGGAGGAATCAATACATGTATGATGCTGTTGGCAAATTAGTAACTACGCATTAAAAAGCAGCATACGTGCATAGCACTTTCTTCTTCCCTGTTATCCTCTTGTGGATAAAGAAAGTGTATGGAAGATGGTGGAATAGGAGGACCCAAGAAAATGTATCCTCAGGAATTCTCTGGATATAGAAATAGTCTCTAAACTAGCTGTATGGGCCCCTGGATTGCTCTTGGGGCAACAGCTGAGTATGGCTGGGTACTCAAGCAGAAAGGCTCTGTTGTAAGCAGCTCTTGAGACTTCCTTCCTTCTTACCAGACTCCGCAAGACATAAAGTCCATAGAGAAAGATTTGTAATTGCCTGGGCCTTGGGACTCTGCTTCCACCGCAGGCCCATCATTGCTAACAACTGTGGTGAAGTCCAGCATTTCTGTGGATGCTTCCAGGGCAGGGCTTGCCTGCTGGGAAAATTTCTTGCCAAACTCCAAAGACCAATGTGGGAGAAACTGGTCTGCAGTTCTAACCATTCCAACTCAGGGCCTAGTACCCTCTGGCTGCTCCAAGCTCCAAGATGACCTTTCTTTTCCCCAACAAAGTGATTTCCTGAGTGCAGCTGAGCTCAATCAGAGCAACCTAAAGCCATAGACCCCAGGGAACAGGAAGGGAAGTAGAAACTTGTCTTTTTTACGCTATAAGCAGCCTGCTTCACTGTGGAACAGCCTGGTTCAGTGTCACTTCCACTGGGCCTGGAAATGTGTTTTGGATTAAAACCAGAGAAATTCCCCAAAGAATAACAAAAGAGAAAAGCCATTTAATTAAATTCATTATCACCAAGGAGTAAATCTAATTACTGACTGAGACAACATCCTTTAAGGTCTGTTATGTGTCCACCCCTTTGCTAAGTTCTAGGGTTGCAGGGTACCTGCTTTTTAGAAGTTCATAGTCTAAGAGGGAGCACAGAGACCACAGGGGAAAACACTGTGAGCTGGAATACTCAGGGAGGTTTAACTTGGATTGGATGGGAGAGGTGGGAAGATGACCAAATTGAAAAGGAGAAGACATGGTTCAAGGTCTGGATCTATCATTTACTGCTTATGAGATCTTGGGCAAGTCACATAATCTCTGACATTGACATAAGAATTAAATAATATATGTGGCTGATGAGCAGTGTAGGTAGGGTCCATGTAGGAGGAACTAGGTTAGACCTTCTTTCCTTGGCATTCTCCCAGGCTTCTCACTCATGCTTTGGGCTGGCTTTTGTTATCTGGGCTGGGCAGGGTCAGTGACCCTGAGATGTAGAGGAGGGAAGCAGGGATCCCTGGTGCCCCCCGCCCCCCTGCCCTCCCACTGCCATCCATTATGTTTAGTGGCCAAACTTGGGAATGTATACCCCTTCCCTGTAGGCAGCTTTAGGCCAATGGCACCTGTCAAGTCTCTAGTGTCAGAGGCTGCAACCTAAGATCAGAGAATGGCCTTTTACCTGGAAGGTGGAGTAAGAAGAGAGGCTGAAAATCAAAGCAGAATCTCCCCATTTATCCATGGCAGAAAAGCCTGATGCAATCCTTCTGGGTGGTGGCAGATGGCTCAGGTTGAGGATGTCACCCTGGCTTCAAGTAGAAGGTGTTCTCTTGCTCAGCCTCTTTCCTTCCCTGTGAGCTCCACCAGAACTAAGCTTTCTAGCCCTTGTGTCTGGGTGGTCCTTCCCATACCCACTCCCCCTTCCTCAGACACATTTAACTATTTAGAAAGCAGTATACAAAGGCCTGGCTTACTACCTCTTTAGGGGTAGGGACAGCTGTGGATAAAGAAAGTATGTTCTCTGCAATTCTCTGGAAATAGAAACAGCTTATAAACTGGCCTGTGTGGGCCCCCAGATTGTTGTTGGGGCTCCGGCTAAAGACATCCTCCCCCCCCCCCCCCCCCACCAACTCCCACCTCCATAAATGGGAGTGGGATACGTAGACTAATGTGATGAAGGATTGGGAGGAAGAAGTTCAGCCTCTGGCCTTGGGAACAAGTTTGGAGGGCAGTCCTGACAGTCCATCCCCTTACAGGCTCAGGAACTCTTGCCAGCAGGTGGGGGTGAGGTGTTACTGGGGGAGGGGTTCCTGGAGTAGTAGACACCAGATTTTGTCTGACTTGGCAAGCTCCCAGAACCCTTGTTGCTCAACACTTCCCCAGAGTCCTCCTTGATGGGCACTGAAAGCCCCCTTCCTTCTCTCTTCCACTTCCCTCCTGGAGCATCACTGGGAGAGGCAGAACAGGCAGAACAGGCAACTCTCTTACCTGCCTGCCTCTTCTGGCTTCTGTCTCATAGAGAGGTGGCTGGCAGTGGAAATTCAGTTGCTCACTATATTTTAGATATATACAAACTCTCTGTAAGCTGCTGCCAAAAGGAAACAAAAATGGTCCCAGCCTTCTGGCAGACAAACAGAGCAAAGGGAAGAGAAATCAAAGCATCTTGGGCATTCAGCCAATCCTGGAGTTGTTGGAGACAATAGCAGCACTGTCCTGGGCTGGGGGCTGTTCCCAGCTGGGACTTAAACTTAGCAAGGCCTTCCCCTGGGAAATCTTACCTTGTCCTGTTTTCTCCAGCTCCCCTTTCCAAGTCCTGCTCATGGGTTTGTGCAAGGGAAAGCAGAGAAGTCTTTCCTCTACCTTACTGTCAGGGATTCCAAGGGCTCAGTGGGGGAAGATGAGGAAGGGGTTTGGGAAGGCTCTAGGACAGTTTAATCAATCCCTTCTCTTCCCTTCCTTCCAAACCTATCTAGTTTCACCCCCTTGCTGTTCAGAAGCAGTTTTCTGGCCTCTTGGGCCACCCAGATCCCAAGGGTCAGAAAGCTCAGAGAGGGGACAGAACCTGAGACTGGAAAGATCCTTTAAAAGTTATCCAGTCACTTTCCCATTTTGCAGATGTGGAAACACAGGGACAGAGGAGAGGCAAGATCTGGCCAAAGCCAAACAACATTTCAGGGGGCAGGTCTTCTTCCATCCAGCATCATCTGAACTCTACAGATTTCGTTTCCAAAGGGGACCACCCTGGGCACTGCCACAGCTCTTTACCCCCACCTCTCCCCACAGTCCTATCCATCTCAACCACTTCTACTGGGCCAGTTCAGCTCCTGTCTGATTAGGGCAAATTTTCAGGAACCTTGTTCTGGCCAGTGGTAGGAATGTGGAGCTCTAGAGCTCCCAAGAAGGCTGGTGGAGGTGGAGATCCTTTAGGGTAGAAATGCTCATCTAGTCTCTCACAAGTTCAATGAGAACAGCACTAAGATTCAGGCAAGATTACTCAAATGAACTTTAGAGACTTCAGATTTTTGAAGTGATGTAGAAACCAGTATTTCAAATCATTCTTTATAATTACTGCCACCCACAGTGAGCACATCAAGGGAAACCTTTACTTTGATAATTCTAGGAGGTGAAATCCACCCCAGGAACCACTTTTATCTTCCACCAAACACCTGCAGGTTGTAAAAGTAGTGCAGGGAGAGGCAAGAGCAGAGTGTATGTGTGTTTGGGAGTGGGGGTGGTGAAGGGAAGGTGGATAGAATTCCAGAAGGGCTGTGAGTATGGAAATCTCACTTCTTAATGATCTGAAGCAGGAGAGTCAGTATAATTAGGATATAAAGGAGCGTAGCTGGAGAAGAATTAGGAAGAATTTCAACCATGATATAGGTTCCTGGCGCTTATTTTCCAGGTTGGACAGACTTTAGTCTTCTCCTCACTGAGGGAAGGTGAGAAGGAGTCTGTCTGGCTTCACAGACCATGGCTTTCTCTTACTGCTCTTGCATCCACTAAAACCAGTGGAGTTAGGCTTGTCAGCTAGGCCAGGGCTGTCTCCTGCTTATTCTGAGTCTCCAAAAGGTAACAGTTGACCTGGAGAAACTGCCTAGAGACTGGGAGGTGGGGAGTGAATGGCAGGTGAGGCTGGGGGTGGGGTGGTGGCAGGGGCTGGGAATCTGTGTGGCAGGTATGGGAACACAGCAGTAAGTCATGGGCTGAGGACTAGGGGCCACGCTGCCCAAATCGGAAACTGTAGAAGGAGCTTGATGTACAGAGGTGGCACTGTCAGCAGCTATGCCTATGGGTCTAGAAAGCCTGATTAGGGTCAGGAACTGAAATACTCCCAAGTCCTTTCAGTAAGCAGATACTTTTATGGACGAGTCTGGGCCAACCAGTCAGAAAGCAGTCCTTCTAGGAGCTTTACCCTTGATAACCACAGTACACAAGAGCTAGCTACACACTGGCTCTAGATGTTTTTTTTCCCATGTGATTCATGAACACACACTGTGTATCCCTGGAGCCCACCTGATATGGAGCTTGGGACTACCCCACAAGTCTTCACCATGCCTTTGGGAGCCCTTCTCTCTCTTTTTTAAGTTTATTTAAGTAAACTCTACACCCAGTTTGGGGCTCAAACTTGGAACCTTGAGAACAAGAGCCTCATGCTCCACCGACTGAGCCAGCCAAGTGCCCCATGGGAGCACTTCTTTATTGGGAAATAAATACAGAGTCAAACAGGTGGGCCAGCCAACATCTGTAGTTCTGGGGGCCAAGAGAAAGGAGTCCAACTTTTCAGAACTCAGATCTCCATGAGCTGGTCACTCCCCACGATCACCTCGTTCATTCGTTTGGCTACAAAAGAAAAGAAAAATGTTGTTTGAGAACTTGCAGTAAAGGTGTCATTTCAAACCAAATTATTTATTTTTTTGAGAGAGGGAGCACATGTGAGTGGGGCAAGCAGAGAGAGAGAGAGAGAGAGAGAGAGAGAGAGAGAGAGACAGAGAGACAGAGAGACAGAGAGAGAGAATCCCAAGCAGGCTCCACACTCAGTGTAGAGCCTGATGCAGGGCTTGATCTCATGAACTGAGATCACGACTTGAGCCAAGATCAAGAGTCGGATGCTTAACTGACTAAGCCACCCAGGCTCCCCAAACCAAACCAAATTATTTCTGATTTCTATGTTCATAAACACGTATTCCTCTCCTATGTGGCTCTGCTCTTGAGAAGATCTTGGAAGTACAACTTGCCAAAGGGATTATAGGAGAAGCAGCATCTTCCTACACAGGAAGAAGGGACTGATTCTTTATACAGTTAGCTTCTGGGAGACCTCACATAGGAGGGGAACTGGAATTGGGTCTTTTTATTTTTAAAACATTTTGTGTGTGTGTGTGTGTGTGTGTGTGTGTGTGTGTGTGTGTGTGTGTAAAGCTTATTTATTTGAGAGCGTGAGAGAAAGAGAGAGAGAGAGTGCAAGCAGGGGAGGTAGAGAGAGAGAGAGGGAGAGAGAGAGTCCCATGGAGGCTCTGCACTTTCAGTGCACGGGGGGCTTGAACTCACAAACTGTGAGACCATGACCTGAGCTGAAATCAAGAGTTGGATGCTTAACCAACAGCCACCCAGGTACCCCTGGAGTTGGGTTTTAAAGGATGAATATAGTTTTTTCAGGCAGTGTATCAAAGGAAAAGCATTCCAGGCTGTTGGAACAACATGAGCAAAGGTATAAAGATATAAGATAGGGGAATATGAAATCCTGTGGTGTGGCCAGATGATAGGAAGTGGGGGAAAAGGGTGAGAAGAAATAACGTTGAATGGTTAACGGAGATATCCAGGGGCGCCTGGGTGGCTCAGTCAAACATCCGACTTTGGCTCAGGTCATGATCTCATGGTTCGTGGGTTCAAGCCCCACGTCGGACTCTGTGCTGACAGGTCAGAGCCTGGAGCCTGCTTCGGATTCTGTATCTCTCTCTCTCTCTGCCCCTCCCCCGCTTGTGCTCTGTCTTTGTCTCTCAAAAATAAATGTTGAAAAAATAAATAAATAAAAATAAATGGAGATATCCAAAGGAGAAAGGGAGACACCTCACATGTAGCATGGAAATAATACCACCACAGAGTTTGGTTTTTTTATTATTTTTTTAAATGTTTACTTATTTTTGAGAGAGAGAGACAGTGCGAGCCAGGGAGGGGCAGAGAGAGAGAGAGAGAGACAGAGAGAGAGACACAGAATCTGAAGCAGGCTCCAGGTTCCGAGCTGTCAGCATAGAGCCTGATGTGGGGCTTGAACTCACGAACTGTGAGATCATGACCTGAGCCGAAGTTGGATGCTTAACCGACTGAGCCACCCAGATGCCCCACCACCATAGAGTTTTTATGAAGATTCAATGACTTACAGAATCATCAAGTGCTTGCTAAGCAGTGGCCATTATTTTGTAAAGTCCAAACCCATGACCTGATCCTTGCCCACCCCTCCAGCTTCATGTTCCACCATTCTCCACTTATCCCTGTAAGCCATACGTTTTGTTGGCTAGACCTCTACACAGGCTGTTCCCTCTGTCTAGAATGCCTTTCTTCCCCTCATCCCATCACATTCTCACCCTAAATGCTCTAATCAAGCACCTCCACTATTTGATGCTTTCCCTTCCATACTATCCTTTTCCTGTTTTGTGAAAACACTACCTGATACATATCTCTGTCTCTACATCATTATGTCATTCTTTCTACTTCACTCTAAGAATCTCAAGGGTAGGGTCAGTATTTGTTTTCATACCCCAGTGTCTAGCACAGCTACTTGTACAGGAAAGATTTCAGAGGCTTTGGGTAATGATAAGGATAGGGTATCGTTATTAAGTGGAGAGTTAACATTGAAAGGAGATGAAGGCTAGTAGAGTAGAGAAGATCAAGGAATTTTAAAGGTGAGTTTAAGTTGTCCAAGACAAGACATTTAGAAGAAGAGAAGGAGCACAGAGGAAGACTATGAACTTTCAATATATTTAGGGGAGCATCACAGAAGCTGACCAGTGATGGAGTGAAAGGGAAGAAAAATGTTAGTTTTCAAGGAATAAGAGCTATAGAACAGAGGGAGTGAACCAACAGTCTGGAAGGGATAGGGGAACCAGGGTCATGCTATCTCTTATTTCCTAGAGGTATGGGGCAGATGCATGACACAGGAAAGTTTTCCAGTCCTCTGTTGGCTCAGACAGAAAAGGCTGACCAGTTGGCTGAACATGGATTCTTTCTGGGCAAGCTTCCCATGGCTTCTATAGGTCCAACATGTTTCTTGTAACACTTGGGAGCTTGAATGTGACCCTGATAGGTAAGGCAGAAACAATGGCTTTCCTGAGGCTCTCCTTCAGTCTCAGAAGGCTTTGGTGCAGCAAAATGAAGACCCTTGATGATGGGACTAAGCTTGGTAGAGACCTGTTTGGGTCTGTTCATATTGCCCATGGCCTGGAGCCTTGAAGGGGGTTTCTGACTGGAGCTTTAGAGACCTTAAGAATTCAGACATGCCCTCTGATCCACCCACCTTTTCAGCTTTGTTTCTTGCTATATCTCCCTTGTACCCTATGTTCTAGATTTTCCAAATGAGTTGCAGTTTCCAATACTGGATTGTTTTTTGCCTTCAAATGCTTGCTTGCTTACCCGGTTCCCCTTCGCTTGAGAGGTTTTTCCCTTTTGTGTATTTGATAAATAGCCCAGAATTTCAAGATTTAGTTTTAATTCCTTCCTTGTGTCAAGAACTGACCGACTTCTCTTTTATGTCTTTAATTAACCCTTATAGTCTCTTACCATCATACCTGTGAAACTTTTCTATACTTATTTGTCTGTTTCTCTACTGGGGGCAGCTGGACAGCAAGAGGCAAATGTTATTCATCTTTATACCTCTAGCCTATCATAGCCTAGAGTATAGGAGGCAGTAGTAGTTGTTGAATGCATGTATGTTTTGGGGGTTATGTGAAAGTACAGATGTAGGACAAGGAGCACATACAGGACAAGGCCCCCAACCTCTTTGTCACAGACAGCATAATTGACACAAGAAGGGCAAATGCAGTGCCTGGATGGGGCAGACAACACAACGCCTTCTGCTCTGCCAGGCTCCAAACAAACACCTGAGCTTTCTTTGACCTGCTCTCCCTACTTTCAGCTCTACCCTCTGGTCTGCTCACGGCCGGGGGGTGGGAGAAGTCTTGCTCACTGGGATTCAGGGAAGACAGACTAGATCTGGCATTTTGGGGGCAGCTGAATTTTCACAGGGATTCAGTAAGGCAGAGGAAACCTGGAGGGAAGCAACAAGCAGTACTAGTTATGCTTGGCCAGGGTTGGAAGCTGACTTCAGTAAACACACTGGAAAAGTTCTGGGCTGGAATCAGGTTGGGAAAGATCCTAAGATCCTAAGGATCCTTCCCTGAGAGTACAAAGGAAGGCTGGCAAGTTGAGGAGAAACCAATGGGACTGAAGGGAATGACAAGTTGAATATGAAAAGCTGCACTACCGGGAAGCTGGGAAGGATTCCCACTAGCCAGGACTTGACCTATGTACCCATCAGGTTTTACTTTCATGGCTAGGGGACAAATCACTGTGATCACAGGGAAGAGATCCAAGTTATCTCACTGACAATAAGAAGAGACTCAGATGAAGTCTCCAGTTAGAGTCTCCCAGGTTTTGACTTTGTTGGCTGTGGCTTTTCTACTGGCTTGTGCAGGAGATCAAAGTAGACTGCCAGGATTTTTGCCAGAGATAATCTCATTAACTGAGTATGCTGGGGTGGGGGTAAGAAAAGACAGAGTTTTGTTAGAAAAGGGCTTGTTCTGCTGGTAGTGAAGAGGGCTATACTGGATGTAAAAGTCACATTTTGGGGATATAAGACTATTATAGATGTAGTGACTCTGTGGTATGAAAACAACCGAAATCTGGAGAGAGGATAGCATTACTTCTGAGGATGAATATTTTATTCTAAAATCCCTCCAGGTGAGGAAGACTGACTTAGGGACTCTGCCATCTACCGAGCTGTTTGTTGCTGAGGACCTGAGTTGTTGATGTTTGTCTGCATCATCTACAGTAACAGGTCTCAAGTGCTGCACTAATGGTTATGGATTTTCTTTCTCCACATGGCTCAACTGCAAAGAAAAGTAACAGTGGGAATTGGTGACTGGCCAGGAGTACCTGTGGCAGGAAGGCACTGACTATTGTGCTGGATACATCAGTCCAGCCAGCATAGAAAACAGAGCGGGAAGTGTTGAGGTTCTGTATTTTAGAGTCCAGATGACTTCCCTGGCCACCTCTCTTTCAACCATTAAGGGGCTTCCTTGCTAAAATGGGAACACACAGTGTTGGAGCCAAAAAGTCCATGGGACACTAAAGCCCATGACATCTTAGGAGTTTGGCTAGCCCAGCCTTGTGCTCCCTGATGGGAGATGCAATGACTCAAAGCCTAAGTATCTGGCATTCAGTTGTCATGTATACATTATGAACACAGAATGGAAAGGGTCCTTGCAGAGTAAAAGAAAGGAGCCCCATTACTTTGTTGGAAACGGGGAGGAGAAGCAGCAGAAACTGTGAGGTTCCAGGTTCCAGCACACAAGAAGGGAGGGATCCTCTAGGGTGGTGGCAAATGGAGTTCATACATTCAAATATGCCTATGGGATCTAAACTCTTAAAAACCACAGAAGGAAGCAATTCCTGGCTCCAGGAGGGGCTGAAAGAAGAAAGTACTGGAGGATGCTTCTACTTTTTGCTGAGCAGGGGAGAATTTACAAAGACAAAGAAGCAGGAAGGAGGTGGAAGAAACATTGTTCAGGGCTACAAATCCAAAGAGAACAGAACAAAGCACACAGAGAAGTGCAATGAGGTGACAGCGAGAGGACAGGATAAAAAAGCAGCTCCACAGACAAGCTGCTTTTGAAACTCTGGGGACCATTTCCAAGGGCTTCCCATGGAGTTAGAGAAAAGGCTGGGTGTTCTGAATCTTGTTTTATTTTATTTATCTTATTATTATTTTTTTTTAATTAATGAATTTATTTGAGAGAGAGAGACACTGTGAGTGGGGGAGAGGCAGAGAGACAGAGGGAGAGAGAATCCCAAGCAGGCTCCGTGCTGCCAGCGCACGAGCTCGAACTCCTGAAACCAAGAGATCATGACCTGAGCCAAAACTAAGAGTCAGAGGCTTAACTGACTGAGCCACCCAGGCTCCCCTGAATCCTATTTTAAAGAAATTACCAACAGGCCCCATCTGCTCAAAAAAGAAGTTTCTCTGTAACCTAAGGGTAGGCCTGAGTGAGCTGGTATGTTGAGCAGGAGAAAAAATCAAGATCTGGGGCTCCTGAAGATCAGAAAGAGCTGGGATATGGAGGCCAAATATATTTTTCCAATATGGAAAAAGGACTAAAGGGAGGAAAGGTGTATCACTGATCAAATTCTGCTGGGTAAGCCAGGAGTGGCTTCTTTCTCTGGTCTTTTTGGAGGCTATCTGGCAATAATTTAGGTTGAAGAACCAGTTTTGTCACTTACTAGCTACATACCTTGGGTTAATTTCAACTTTTTTCTCTCTCTTTTTTTTTTTTTTTAATGTTTATTTATTTATTTTGAGAGAGAAAGAGAGCACTTGCATGAATGGAGGAGGGGCAGAGAGTGGGAGAGAGAATCCCAAGCAGACTTCGCACTGTCAGTGCAGAGCCTGGTGCAGGGCTCAATCCCATGAACTGTGAGATTATGACCTGAGCCAAAATCAAGAGTCAGATATTTAACTAACTGAGTGCCCTACACTTCAACTTTTCTAAGTCTCAGTTTCCATTTCACCAAATGGGTCAATAATGAATCCCTACCTCACAGGGTTTTTATGAGAATCCAATAAGATAGTGTATGTGAGAACATTTCAAAGCTATACACAACAGCTAGCTGTTAGCCAATGGCTTTCCAGTAGGGCAATGCCATCCATGCTGCCAGTGTTGGAATTTAAGTTTGTATGCCAGCCCTCACACCGTGCATACGATCACAGAAGAAAATACCAATAGCTGTGGTGCTGCTGTTGACTAATACTCCTGCTTGAAGTTTCTCTGGTGAGACACTGGGTAGAATGTGTCTGCCATTAATTGAACTAAAAATACCAGTCTTTCTTTTTTTTTTTTTTTTAACTTTTTAAAAAGTTTATTATTTTAAGGTTTATTTATTTTGAGAGAGAGTGAGCGAGCATGCACAAGTGGGGGAGGGGCAGAGAGAGAGGGAGACAGAATCCCAAGCAGGCTCCACACTGTCAGCATACAGCCCGATGTGGGGCATGAATCCACGAACCATGAGATCATGACCTGAGCTGAAACCAAGAGTTGGATGCTTAACTGACTGCACCATCCAGGTGTCCCTCAAGAGCCATCATAAAGTATTGGTGCTAATCTGGGCCATTAGATCTTTTTGGTATGTTTGAAAATTTTTGATAGTAAGGCTGCATACATTTATGAGCTTATTGGTAAGATAAATTCCTAAAAAGGGAACTGTTAAATCAAAGTTAAAACGTTTGACGACAATGTCAATTCCTCTCCAAAGATGGCTTTATCAATTCATGTTCTCACCTGCAGAGTATGCATGTGCTTGTTCCCTTATTGTCACCAGCACTAAGCACTAGGTTAAAAATGGCATCTATGATTGTAATTTGGTTTACCTTTGGCTTCAATCCTCTGGCCACTTCCAATTAGGCAGTTCTTGATGTCCGTTCCCTTCTCGATCACAGCATTGTTGCAGATGATGCTCCCCTGGATGCTGCTTCTGTAACAGAGCAGCCAAGTTAAAGAGTGCCCATGGCTCTCATCACCATCCTTACCCTTGTGGGTTGGGGGTTCTGGCTCATTCATAGGCTAGGAATGGCCGGTTTGTTCAGTTAATGGCTACATGCCTCAAGTTGTAAATAGAAGAGAGAATGCTCAGCTGGACCAAGGGAGGACCTGGCTTTAGCAAAGTCCAGAGTTCAGAGATGCTTGTAATGATCTTCCCCACTAGGGCTTGAAAACAGAAGACGCTGTGATTTCTTTTTTTTTTTAATTTTTTTTTTTCGACGTTTATTTATTTTTGGGACAGAGAGAGACAGAGCATGAACGGGGGAGGGGCAGAGAGAGAGGGAGACACAGAATCGGAAACAGGCTCCAGGCTCTGAGCCATCAGCCCAGAGCCCGACGCGGGGCTCGAACTCACGGACCGCGAGATCGTGACCTGGCTGAAGTCAGACGCTTAACCGACTGCGCCACCCAGGCGCCCCGACGCTGTGATTTCTTTAGACATGCCACACCTGGAGGTCTAAATTTTATCGGATCTCTCCTTATTTGTTCTGGGGAGTGGAAGCTGGCACTAGTCCCTGGGCTGACCCATCACTCTTGCTTCTCATCTGGGAATATATTCCAAATTTCATCTAAGGCTTAAATCCTATGAATCTTCGTAGGAGATCAGCTATGGAAACAATAGGTATCCCACAGCTCTCACTACAGACTCTGATTAATCAAAACCATACTCATTTAAAAGAACCCAAAAAACAAAAAACCAATGTTTTTTTAAACTAGCTCCATGCCATATCAAAGACTACTCCAGATCCTAAAGCCACTCTCAAGAGTAGTACCTCTGGCTCGTAGCATTTGAATGTATTTAAAGAGCATCTTTCTGGCTCCTAAAGACTAGTGGGTGGGAGTAGAGGTCCTTTTGAAAATCTTCACTAGCATGTGTTGCATACCCACTCTACGCTAGCTGCTGTGTTAAATACTCTATGTACATTATAGGAGTGACTTACAGATCTAGTCATTTAATCACCTGGGCAGCATAAAAAATAACAAACAAAAACACCCTCATCATCCTGGCCTCCATCAGTCTTTTTGGTAGGTCTGGGATACAGGCTCTATGTATTTAGTTAGAAAAAAAAAGCTTCCTAGATGATCCTGGGAGTATCATTTTTACCTCTGATGCAGTAAAAATAACAACCACATTTTTCAGATGAGGTAACAGATTTAGAGAAGTTAAACCATTTACCCAAAACCACATAATTGCCAAGTAGCAGATTCAAATCTAGATCTGCCTGACTCCAGAAGCCATACATTTAATCATAACGCTATACAAAAACATTAAGGGGAGCAAAGACTGGAGGAAGCTTCGAACTGCCAAGTTGTTTTTCTGAGCCAAATGTCTCTGTGGAAGGAGGGGCTCTGCCCTAACAGGGCACTGAATATTCAGTACCCTAAAGAGTCAGAAGTGGGCAACTGGAGGGGAGAAGGAAGGTGAGGAGGAAGGGTATGGGCATCTATTTAAACAAAACAAAACAAGACAAAACAAAACACTAACTAAGGAAAAATCCTCACGCAACCCAAGAAGCATTGGGGCTAGGGAGGAGGACATTCCAAGGACTGAAACTATTAATGAACAGGCCATTAAAAAAAATTCTTGCCAAATGCCAAAACTTTAGTAAAATGCAAAAAAGGAATTCTAGCAGTTTATGGCATTCCAGAGTCTTCTTTAGCTCTATTTTTTGGAAGGTTAAAGCCTGTCAGAAAGCAGCAAAAGGCCAAAGCCACAGACCCTCTGTGGTATGGGCTAAAGATGGGCAGACAGTATTAGTTTGTTTTTTTGGCTCAAATTCAGGATACACTAAAAAAAAAAAAAAAAAATCAGGATACACTCAGTGGGTATGTATCAAGGGGACTTCCAAAACCGACTTTCCTTCTGCTTTGGGTAAAGCAGTTCAGTTAGCAGTTCGGGTGGCTCCTGCTTCTTGATGAAAATCCCCCCAAAAAGAATAGTAAGGAAGTATAGAAAGCTTCAGAAACACAGGCTGCTGGGACAAAGCAGGCTTACAATTGGCTACTAGTTTGCCACTGAAAAGTCTTTTTTTTTTCTCTAAAATGGGAGTAGGCGGATGCCTTCTGCTCAGAAGTGTAAGATCCTGAGAAGACATGCTCTGGAGCTAGGCAAGGGGTAAATATAGTCAGCAGACAAGAAAGCCAAGAGGAATTCAAGCAGCCATAATTAGAGACTACTACATGGCTATTTTGGAATTTGGGATGTAAGTGGGAACCATTCCTGGAAGGAAGAGGCTAGATTGACTGAGGTCAGATTTCCACAGCAATGGACAGCCTGGGTTCTCCTTACGTCTAACAGGTATGATTGAGGTATTCAGGAACCTTTTCTCATCTAATTTGTGTTTAACTCCCTCTGAGACACATAAACTACCACTGTAGAGTCTGCAAATGTGATGGGAAAAGTGGGTTGATTACATAAAGAAGTGGGTGCTCTCCTGAAGCTCTTTCTTGGTCAGTGGATCTATGGAATGATTTGAGATGAACACGTGACAAAATGCTTGGTGAGTGTAAAGTTCTTTTCTGCCATTTGTTTCTTCAACTGTTTCCTATTAGCACTGCTGCAGTCACAAGTCACTTCCATTAGCAAGGCTAAACTCTGGAAAAAATGTCAAGCCAATATAGCATGTCCGGACAGACTTTTCCACCTGTCTAGAAAGAAATTCCAAGATTAAGGATTTTATTGGAATTGTGCTCATGCCAGAGAGGAAGGACTAATACTACTATATCAAATGTTGCCAATCTACAATAATGGCTTTGCCTTTTCTGCAAAGTGGAGTGGAGGTGACTTCCTCTACAGCTGAAGAAAAGAACTGGCCCCAACATGGAAACAACAGTTTTTGCAACTTAGTTTTAAGTCTCAGCTTGATACTGAAGACTCTGCTGTGCTAATACCTGGTTGTGTCTAATTTCCTTCCTTCCTTCCTTCCTTCCTTCCTTCCTTCCTTCCTTCCTCCCTCCCTCCCTCCCTCCCTCCTTCTTCCTGTCCTCTCCTCTTCCCCTTCCTTCCTTCCTTCCTTCCTTCCTTCCTTCCTTCCTTCCTTCCCTCTTTCTATCTGCCTACCGGTTACCTACCTACCTACTGAGAGAGAGAGAGAAGGAGAGAACATGAGTGGGGGAGAGGGGCAGAAAGAATTTTTTAAAAATACAATATATTTACTTTGAGAGAGGCAGAGAGGGAGAAAGAATGCCAAGCAGGCTCTGCTGTTAGTGCAGAGCCTCATGTGGGGCTTGAACTCATGAACCTGGGCTGAAATCAAGAGTCGGATGTTCAACTGACTGAGCCATCCAGGAGCCCCTGGTTGTGTTTTCTAAGAAGCTGTTGAGAGATGGCTAATATTAATGGAGTTTTGGTTCTCATTTCTACTTGGTGGGTAGAAATTTTAAGCAAAACTGCAGGCTTTGGGAAATTACCCTGAAAACGCTAATGCTTCAGTGGAAAAGAGACCATGAGAAAAACAGAGGTCTTTGTAAGATCTGTAGATCACTGCTTGGCCAGGTACACTGTGCCACACCATGTTGTGGCATATGACATAATGAAGAAGCCCTGGTCTGGGAAGCAAGAAGGCCTCCAAATTCTAGTTCCTCTTCTGGCTTTAGTTAGAACTTTCTTCACTTTATTACAGAAGGAAAGGGAACTCACATAACTCTATTGTCTAATATATCTCAGTCATTACACAAAACATTTTATGTTCATTGTGTAACTTAATCTTTTTAGCAAGCCTGCAGGGATAGTGGTGTTTATTCTAATTTTTACAGAGAAACTTGAGGCTCACAGAAGTTATAATAGCAATGTGCCCAAGCCTACACAGTGATTAAGTGACTCCATTGTCAGACTCAGCTGGTGACTGGGTAGTATTTGGTAAAAAGCCATGAAATTTTTCAGTAACTTTAAGGACAGGCAGGTTCTGCTCTGGAGATAAGCTGGTAGGCTTTCTAAACTTACTCATAACCTTGGGTGAGAAAAGAGTATGGAACTGGAGATATATGTAGTTTTTCTAGGCATGTGACTAAACCCAAAGGTTCACTACTTTAGTCCAAAGATTATGGTTGAGTCATGCATATTTCCCCAAAAGGCAAGAACCTCCTAACCTTAGCCCAAGGGGCCCTCATCCAGGAGTCTGTCTAGATGAAGAATCTTGTATAATTATTTTTTGTATTTTTTAAAAAAATTAATGTTTATTTTTGGGAGAGACAGAGTGTGAGTGGGGGAGGGGTAGAGAGAGAGGGAGACAATCCGAAACAGGCTCCAGGCTCCAAGCTGTCAGCACAGAGTCTAACTCGGGGCTTGAATCCACGAACCGTGAGATCATGACCTGAGCCAAAGTCAGACGCATAACCGACTGAGTCACCCAGGCACCTCTGTGTTATTTTTAATGAACTATTTCAGGCACAGAAGAAAAGTCTGTATTAGTAGACAATATATAGTATTTTTATCATGTTTTAAAATTTTTTATAAATGCCAAACTTGCTTTTTTCCCCCTTCAACATCACATTTGTAAGATTTATCCAGGTTAATTCATGTAGTAAGACATAATGCTTAAAGAAATCTCTCACTTTCTTCCTTTCTCTGGTCAATCTTGCTTTTGGTCCTCTAAATGAAACTGTATTGGCTCCAGCAAGCAAGCTGAAAATTTCCTCCCTTTAGTTCTATGTGTGTCGCTTTACTATATAAAGGTTTAGTGGTGAGAAATGTCTCCCTCCTAAGAAATCTAAGTCCTTATATTCCCTAAACAGAGGCTAAGAAAAAGAAGGGTTTGGGGGGAATCACGGTTAACAAAGTAACAACCTCAAAGAATTAAGCTGTAGTATTCTCCATCTAAGAAGATCTAAGAAGATGGGTTTAGTCCAAAGGCAAAGAGTGAATCAAAAGTCCTAAGGAGCCCCTTTAAGTCCAGGGGATCTTCCCAAAGTTTCGTAAGTTGGTATTTTCAAGACTATTACTGAAGAAACATGGAAAAAATTCTTCTAACAGTCATGGTCCTTTTGCAACTCTAATTACCGCAGACTTAATTTTATGTTTAAGGGAGTTCACTTTTACACTCCTCCTACCCATTTGTTAATATTTTGTTTCATTTCTTACTTGGCTGTATTATTTCTTCAGGTAGAGTTTTCCAGAGGGTTCATGGGTGACACATCTCTAGAGGCCTGGAGTATTTCTGATGATTTTATATTTCAACCATAATTTGACTAACTCTAGGATTCTTAGGTCATAATCGTTTCCCTCCAAATTTTCTAAATGTTGTCTTACTTAAATGTTGTCTTAAATGTGGTCACAGAAAAGTCCAAGGCCAGCTTGATTTTCTCCCTCCTATGTGCCCTGAGATTTTGCAAAAGATGTGTTTGCCAATTTCCCTCTGGTTTGCCCATGCCCCTATTTGTTATGCTGGTTGAATTTTGGTCTTTTCTTTGGATCTGATCTACATTCCATTGTGTCTGGCAGATAGTCTTTAGTCTGTGTACAGGTATGTGGTGTTATCTAGTTTTATTATGGATGAAGCTTCCTTTTCTGGTTTTGTTTGTTTTTATTTTGTTGAATTTCAAGGAGTGAAGTACTCCATTATTTTTTCTAGAAGTAGACATGGCTCTCTGGACATATACTCAGCCAATTATATAGTAGGGGAGGTTAAATCAGGGACTTCTATTTTTCATTCAGTAAATACTTACAAGGTATATAAAGTACAGTATTAGAAATTAAGGGATACAAAGGTATATGAGAACTACTTCTGTGTTCGATGAATTTACAGTCTAGTTGAGGAAAAAAGAAAGGTGCACTAAACAGCACACGAACATAAATGAAGTGTATGGGTGCACAGGGAACACGGAAGCGGAGGAAACAATTTCTGGCTAGAACAATTCAAGGCTGCATGGAGGAGGTGGAAAATGTATTGGACCTTGAAAGATGAGTAGGAGGATTTCCTACAGGTAAAGATCTTCAGAGAGAGGCAATTCAGGCAGAGTGAATGTCAGGAATAAAGAAAAAAGAGAAAAGTAAGGGACCCAGTGAGCAGGGTAGTCAGTGAGTACAGGTGAAGAAGACACTCAGGGTAACAATGAGAAGCAATAATATATTGTTTGGCTCTGAGGGCTGCACTTGCTGCTTGCAGAAAGCATGGAAAACCTAGGTGAAAATTTGGCTCCCTGGCCTGCCTGCATGTGAAGGAACTACCTTACACTGTTGCTTGGGTCATTCACCTTGGACTAGGAGGAAATGCAGGAGATGTTGCTCAGGACCAGAGAGCCAGACACAGAACTGACACCAAAGCCTGGACAATGAAGTTTTAACTATCGACTTTGGGTTGCTGGGCATCAGCTGTCATAGAACTTGGAATTTCTACCAGAAACTGAAAATGAGAAAGACAGGAGCCTTCTCTGCATAGTCTCACCTACACCTTCGCCAAGGTGGTCCTATTAGCATCTCTCAAGCTTTGAGGACCTTGGGCAGATGTCTAAGCCACTGTCCAGAAAGCCTCAGGAACTCACAACTGCTGGCAGAGACAAGCAAGCTAGGAATATCAGAAAACTGCCTTCTGGACGAATTCATGTTCCTACTTTGCCACTCAGTCCAGATGTAATAGCAGCAGGGTAACAGTCTCACGCAACTGCAATTTAGTTACTTTTCCCAAATTTACTATAACTAATTAAAACTAAATGACCTGAAAATAATGGGAAAAGGTTCATATGGGATGCAGGATGTCTGATTTTATCACCAGGAGCTAATTTACCAGATTGGGTAATCTCTAATGGTCTCCCTAGTCATTAGCTTCATGTGGGCTGCCTCAACTTTTTTAGTTGAAAAAAAAAAAATAGCAGCCACCACCATCTAAACCTTTATTGTTTCCCTACCTTATAAGGCCATTCAAGATGATACCTCCTCCAAAATAGCAACTGACTCTAGGATATTATGCTAGGTATTTTCTATGAATTTTTCTCATATATGCAAGTTGGAGTTTCTTAGGGAACCTTGGTTCCCTCACCAAGTGTCTTAATGTCAATTCAGGACACCAACACTGGACTTTAAAGAGGTGCCAGAAAGCTGCTCCTTTGTCTGCCCACCCACTGGAAGGGAGGGAGAGGGTGCTAATTAGAGCAAATGGGAAAGTTATGGCACTGTCTTCCCTGGAAGGTCTGAGGCATGATGAGACAGAGTGGAAGTTACAAAGCCTCATGAGCTACTCTGGAATTAGGTGATCAAATGGATAAAGGCAAGTGTGGTTCTCGTTTTTGAGAGAATGGTGATGCCTGTCAGTTTCATGCATGAATCTGGAATGAGACATGGAGTAGCAGGAGTGCAATGAGAAGAAAATCTAGAATTCCACAATTTGCCCATCTGTAAAAATGCAGGAGTTGAGCAGGGTGACTTCTAAGGCCCTATGTCACTAACATTCCAGGACTCAGTGTTGGAGCTAGATCATGAAAAACCTGGAAATTCAAACTTTATTCTAAAGGTAATGGGGAGTCTTCAAAAAAAGTTTTTTTAAATTGTTATTTATTTGAGAGAGAGTGTGTGTGAAAGTGTGTGTGTGAGTGGGGTAGAAGCAGAGAGAGAGAATCTTAAACAAGCTCCATGCCAAGTGCAGAGCCTGACATGGGGCCTGATCCCATGACCCTGGGATCAGAACTTGGGCCAAAATCAAGAGTCTGGCACTTAACCAACTGAGCCACCCAGGCGGCCCTCAAAAACAGTTTTTGAACTGAACAGGGACATGATCAGAGATCTCCTTTAGGAAGACAACACTGGCGGGGAGGTGCCTCAGTGGCTCAGTCAGTTGAGCATCCGACTTTGGCTCAGGTCATGATCTCACTGCTCCTGAGTTCGAGCCCCACATCAGGCTCTGTGCTGACAGCTCAGAGCCTGGAGCCCACTTCAGATTCTGTGTCTCCCTCTCTCTCTGCCCCCAGTTTCACTCTGTCTCTCTCTCAAAAATAAATAAACATTAAAAAAAAAAAAAGGAAGACAACACTGGCAACATGCCACCTCTGAAATGAGATACAGTAATGATGATGTCGACGACGATAAACAAATGAGAGCTAACACTCTATGTCCAAGTTCTATTTTAAGTGCTTTATGTCTATTAACTTAGTACTCCCAATAAATCTATGGGGTAGTTTAGTTTTTTTATTATTATTTTTTAATGTTTATTTATTTTTTGAGAGACAGAGACAGAGCATGAGTGGGAGAGGGGCAGAGAGAGAGAGAGGGAGACACAGAATCCACACACAAGCTCCAGGCTCTGAGCTGTCAACACAGAGCCCAATGTGGGGCTTGAACTCACGAACTGTGAGACCATGACCTGAGCCAAAGTCGGACGCTTAACTGACTGAGCCACCCAGAGCCCTGAGGTAGTTTTTACCTCATTTGACAGTAAAAAAATCAGGCACAAAGACGTAAAGCCAATTCCCTAAGGGACTAGTAAGTGACAGACCCAGGATTCAGTCTGGCAGTCTGACTCCAAAGTTCAATTTCTAAATCCATAGAAGGAATGACAGAAAGGCAGATTTGGAAGAATAAGACAAATACAGACAGAAAAATAAGTTAGAGAACACCACAATGATTCAGGAAGAGGTCTCTGGGTCTGACCTCTTCTTCTGACCTCTAGTCATGGGGCGTCTGGGTGGTTCAGTCAGTTAAGTGGTCCGACTTGGTATCAGGTCAGGTCATAATCTCGTGGTTTGTGAGTTTGAGCCCTGCATCAGGCTCCACGCTCCAGCGAGGATTCTCTCTCTGTCCCTCTCTCTGCCCCTCCTCTGCTCGTTCTCTCTCTCAAAATAAATAAATAAACTTAAAAAAAAACCTATAGTCACAACCTGGCTACTAGATACCTCCACATAACTGGATGTCCTGTAGGTACTTACAATTTCATATGCCCTACACAGGCCTTTTCTCCCCACAAATCTGTACCTCCTTCACCTTTCCTCATCTCAGTGAGCACACCATCATCTACCCTGTTTCCCCACCTAGAAACATGGGCTTCACCTACCAACTGTCCTCTCTCTCTCTCTCTCTCTCTCTCTCTCATAATGTTTATTTTTGAGACAGAGAGAGTGAGCGAGTGCAAGCAGGGAAGGGGCAGAGAGAGAGGGAGACACAGAATCTGAAGCGCTGAGCTGTCAGCACAGAGCCTGACACGGGGCTCAAACCCATGAACTGTGATATCATGACCTGAGCCAAAGTCGGACGCTTAACCAACTGAGCCACCCAGGTGCCCAACTGTCGTCTCTCTTACCCTTTAAATCCCTTCCTTGCCCATTCCTTATCAGTCTCTTTAGATTCTTTTTCTTACGTCCAAAATTGCTGATGTTCTCCAAGGTTTTATCTTGGTTTCTTTTCTTTAAAAATTTTTTTTAAGTTTATTTATTTATTTTTAGAGAAAGAGAGAGTGAGTGCCCATAGTGGGGTAAGGGCAGAGAGAGAGGGAGAGAGAATTCCAAGCAGGCTCTGGGGTGTCAGTGTGGAGTGCATGGGGCTTGAACTCACTAACTGTGAGACCATGACCTGAGCCGATATCAAGAGTTGAACACTTAGCCGACTGAGCCCCCCAGGTGCCCCTTGGTTTCTTTTCTTTTAAGGTCACATAATCTCCCTGAATGTCTCTTCTACTCCCACAGCTTCAGTTACCCCTTCTATGCCCACCACTCCCAAATCTGTACTTCAAGCACAGGCTTCTTTCCTGCACTCCAGTCCTGCACATCAAGTCCCTGCATGTCAAGGCCACTTGCCATTAACTCAACTTATCCCAAATGGAACTTACCTTTTCCCTGCCTCCCACTCTGCAAATCCTCTGCTGATTTCTATCTTAGTGAATAGCACACCAAAAATCTTATTGTTCAAGCAAGAAATCTGGAAGTTTTCCCTAATTTCTCTTTTACCTTATATATCCAGGCAGTCATCATGCTTTATAGTTTGTAATCATCATACTATTTCTCCTCCCTATCACTACTGCTACTGCTTTAGTTTAGGGCCTCTTCTATTTTACCAGGATTCTTTCAGTAGTCTTCCTCCCTCCATGTTTATCCTCTTCACATCACTCTCCATAATGCAGCCAAAATGATCTTCATAAAATGTAGATTTAATTGTTATTCCTTTCCTTTAAACTCTTAAATTATTACTGTTACCTATTAAACTTCTTAGGGGATAGTCCATGATTTGGCCTTTGGCCATGTGTATAGCCTTGTCTCCTCTCTTTCCATTCCTCTTTTGAATTCTGTTATTTAGGTTATTATGAATTGTTTACCATTCTTCCATATAACAAGTATTTACTGAGTTCCTGCGGGCTTTCTGCTTCAAGATATAATAGTGAAACAGAAAGATAAGGTACTTACATTCTCAAATTAATATTTACTTGTGAGAGACACGTAAATAAGAGAAGTCCAGATAGTAATAATGCTATGAAGGAAATAAAACAGGTTGACGTAATGGAGAGTACTGGGACAGGTTACTTCTGATAGGGTAAGTCAGTCAGTGAAGCCTCTTCTTAAGTGATGAAATTCAAGCTAAGATCAAAATGAAGAGATGTTTTTGGAATAAGATATGCTCATGCTCTCTCACACTTCACACTCCTTTAAAACAATATATTTTTTAAAGTTTATTTATTTACTTAGAGAGAATGTGTGAGTGGGGTAAGTGCAAACAGAGAGGGGAGAGAGAATCCCAAGCAGGCTCTGTACTTCAGTGCAGAGCCTGATGTGGGGCTCGAACTCACTAACCGTGGACAATGACCTGAGCCAAAACTAAGAGTCAGATGCTTAACTGACTGAGCCACCCAGGCACCTCTCACACTTAACACTCTTGATGTATGTAGAACATTCCTTTCTCTACCTTGGGTAGCTCTACTCATTTTTCAGCTCATGGGTCATTTCCTTAATTCTTTCCTGACCCTCTTCTCCTTTGTGACTATACAGATTTCTACCACAGCACTCATGCACAGTCTTCAGTATCCAGTGGGTCTTTTGTTTGATGAGTAAAATATTTGAGACAGGTTTCTACTCTCAGTGGTGTGCTGGAGGCAGCCTGTTCTGCTTGGGAGAGCTGATTGTTGGTATCTCTTCCCAAGTGTTTGCTGATATCATTGGCCATAGTGGGAGAATGTACAGTATGGAAATTGGCAAATGTTACAAATCAGATCACTTATTTTTTTCCTTTGGAAAGCTAGTTGTTAACAACTTATCAGTACACCACTGGTAGCAGTGTACCACAAAATTCTGACCTTTTTTTTTTTGGCAATTAAATTTATATATGCATGTATATATCTTAAAACAAATCTTTCTGAAGGTTTTACTATGAAAAACAGCAGGCTTCTGTTCCCCCTACTCATTTCCTTTTTCCTGGAGACAACTTTTGGTCTTTTTGCTGAGTTATTTCAGTTTTTTGTTTGTTTGTTTGTTTGTATTTTAAAGAGAGAAAGAGGGAGTGGATGAGCAGTAGAGGGAGAGAAATCTCAAGTAGGCTCCATAGCCAGCACAGTCCGACATGGGACTCAATTTCTCAACTCTGAGATCATGACCTGAGCTGAAATCAGGTCAGACTTTTAACCAACTGAACCATCCAGGTACCCCCTTGAGTAGGTCAGCCATTTACCTCCCCGTGTATACATAATAACATGCATATTACTACTTCTTCAGTTTTTAGTTTTAGTCATTATCAATAGATTTCCCACAATGGAAGATGAGGATTTAGCTTTCCTTTCTCTCCCTCTTCCCTCTTTTCCTTCCTATCCCTCATCCTTTCTATATTGTTACAGCATGATTTTGGTCAATAGTTGTTTATTATGATTACATAAATTGTATTTCATATTGTGTACATAGTGAACTGTGATGCCATTTCCTTTCATGTGCAAATTTTTATTTATTTATTTTAAAGTTTATGTATTTATTTTGAGAGAGTGCACAAATGGGGGAGGGGCAGAGAGAGAGAGAGAGAGAGAGAGAGAGAGAGAAAATCCCAAGCAGGCTCTGTGCTGTCAGCATGGAGCCCAACATGGGGCTTGAACTCAAGATCATGACTTGAGCTGAAATCAAGAGCTGGATGCTTAACTGAGTGACTGAGCCACCCAGGTGTCCCTCAGGTACAACGGTTTTTTTTTAAGTTTATTTATTTATTTTTGAGAGAGACAGACACAGTGTGAGTGGGGGAGGGACAGAGAGAGAGGGAGAGAGAGAATCTCAAGCAGGCTCCGCACTGTCAGCACAGAGCTGATGTAGGGCTTGAACTCACAAACCATGAGATCATGACCTGAGCTGAAACCAAGTCTGATGCTTCACTGACTGAGCCACCCAGGTGGCCACCCCCTACAACTTTTTAAACAGAGTTCATAACTGTTTTGTTTTTGTTAGATAGTATTCTATGCTATTACTAATTCAACCCAAACTTTTATTTTTAAAAAATTTTTTTTTTTTCAACGTTTATTTATTTTTGGGACAGAGAGAGACAGAGCATGAACAGGGGAGGGGCAGAGAGAGAGGGAGACACAGAATCGGAAACAAGGCTCCAGGCTCTGAGCGGTCAGCACAGAGCCCGATGCGGGGCTCGAACTCACGGACCGCGAGATCGTGACCTGGCTGAAGTCGGACGCTTAACCGACTGCGCCACCCAGGCGCCCCTAATTCAACCCAAACTTTTAGCCAGTTGTCTAAATCTTTCAAGATGTTTATATGTATTTGGTATTTTATCATTTTCATCTTCCTAAGTTTTTTGTGGATTCCACTCTGGGCTAACTGCTCCCTTTATGCTTCATGCATAGTTGTCATTTTTGGATCTGCCTTCAGTATCATGCTATGTATTCTTTTTGCTTTTTCAGAGTTGTATCTTTTGTATCTTGTATCTTTGGTTTATTCTTCATTTGGTGGAACACATCTAGAAAAAACACACTTGGGGCACCTGGGTGGCTCAGTCAGTTAAGGGTCTGACTTCGGCTCAGGTCATGATCTCACGGTTCGTGAATTCAAGCAGCGCATTGGGTCCTCTGCTGTCAGCACAGCCTTCTTGGGATCCTCTGTCACCCTCTCTATCCCTCCCCCACTCACTCTCTCTCTCTCAAAAATAAATAAACATTAAAAAATTTTTCTAGAAAAAAAAATCACATTTAACATTTTGCTTGGGTGTAGAATTCTAGGTTGAAATTAGTTTTCCTTCAGAATTTTGAAGGCACTGTTCTATTTTCTTCTAGTTTCCCATGTTGCTACTGATAAGTCCAAAGCCATTCTGGTTCCTGATTGGTTATATAGCACCTATTACTTTCTCTTTGTCACTTTATAGCATGCTTTGTCTCCAGTGTTTTGAAAACTCAAAACGACGTAGATTTTTACCCATTGTGCTGGGCACTTGGTAGGCCTTTTCATTCTATAAATTTACCTCTCTGTGGGGCATTTTCCTATATTATTTCTTAAATAATTTCCTCCTCTGATGTCTGAACTCTCTCTCTGTCTCTTTTTTTTTTTTTTTTTTTTTTTTTAGAGAATTCGTATTCAGATGTTAAACATCCTGAACTGGTCCTCTCATTTCCTTATCGTTTCTCTTCTACGTTCTATCTCTTTATCTTTTTGCTCTACTTTCTGGGAAATGTCAATTTTATCTTCTAATTCTTTTATTGGGGTTTTCCTTTTGTTATCATAGTTTTAATTTCTTAGAGTTCTTTTTTTGTTCTTTGAAATGACAGGTTGTTTGAAAGTATTTTTCTCTCCCTGCAATCTCTGTTTCTTCTAAGTTGCTTTTTTGTAACTGATTTGTGGATCTTTCATGATAGGCTTTCTTTAGATCTCTGGTAATCTTTGGTTATCCTTCATCTTTAGGGGAGGATTGTAAAAAAGCTGACTGGAAGCTCTAAGCACATGAACGGAATTTGTCATCCATAATTTTCACTGCAGGGTGATTTGACTGGGCTGTTAGAAATCTCTGATGTAAATAAATTTAGTTTTTCTTCTTGGGGCTAGTCAGAATCTCCAGAGGAGATTCTTCCAAAACTCCTGACTGATGCGTTAGGCCTGGTTGCCAGGGTTTGGGAGTCAAGTCGGGAAGTGGGCTTGGGGGAGAACAGATCTTAGTGGCCAATATCCCTATGGTCTCCAATTTTCCTGGTTTATTATGGTACTTCCTCCCTCAATCCTATTACTTCCATTAGTCCCTCTTCCTAAAGAGTAAAGGCTTAACCTTTAGCTATGTCCCTACATAGCTTCTCTCTCCAAAATGCTTTCCCCAACCTCTCACTGGCACCTATGAGAGGTATTTCAGTTCACTGAAATTGAGGTCTTCCCTTATCCTTCTCTCCTATTAGTTCCTGGACAGAGAAATCAACAGATGTCGGAGCTAGAATCAAGGCTTTAGAATCAGCTCTTTCAGGTTAATCCAGTCTTGTGGTTTTCAAAATTTGCTTTATACATCTGCTTCACATCCCCTAGGAAGGACAAGTGCCCCTTCCCCACTGTATTACAAACACCTGTGATTTTATCAGTTATAAATATTGAGTTTCTGCATAATACTTATTTATTTAAAATGTTTCTTTTTTGAGAGTGCATGCATGAGTGGGGGTGGGCAGAGAGAGAGAGAGAGAGAGAGAATGAGCATCCCAAGCAGACTCCTTGCTGTCAGCCCAGAGCCCAGTATGGGGTTCAATCTCACCAACCGTGAGATCATGACCTGGACCAAAATCAAGAGTTGGACACTTAACCGACTGAGCCACCCAGGTACTCCTGCATAAGATTTATTTTAACAAAAAATTCCCTTTCTAAAAAGTCTGAAAGCCATTGCTTTGGTAATACCCCTCTCTTCCACCACCTGTGTTTGCATTATATACAGGAAAAACCTGAGGACCATACAGAGGAAGAATCTTACTAAATATATCATTTCAAGTCTTCTTACTGCAGTTCAGGCTGTTCATAAACCAAGATTTTAGAACACTTTAAAGTGTCTCAAAATGGGGGAAGATTCTCCATAACTTGTAACAAAGAAGCTCTCTTTTAAAAATGGTGCATGGCTTAAATGTCCACTCCTCCTAGTCCCCCGCCTTCTTCAGGGCTGCTCTGAGACACTGAGATAAGGGATGATGACTATTACACATTGGTACAGTGTCATTCTAGTACTGCCAGAGGCTCACTACTGTGGCCATCCCATCAAGTAGCACATCAAAGCAAGGGAAGGCAGCCTCTCTCAGGACCACAATTGGAATAAGTATGAAAAAGTCGCCAGAAATGTTTTCAGAGACCATGTCTTTATTGAGCCAAAACCAATGACTCAAAGGGCCTAGGCACTATTCTTTCCTTCGCCTTTTCCCTCTTCTTCCCTTCCTCAAGCCGAGCCCTTTTTTAGGCTGCACTGGCCCCCAAAACCTCCCAGGGATACCAGGAGCCTTTTGCCTTAAGTGGGCACAAGTGGAAACATACCCTTCCTCCACAGTGACTGAGTTCATGAGAAGGCAATTGGTGATAGTCACTCTATCTCTTAGGACACAGGATGAACCAATGACTGAGTGCTTAATGGATGACTTCTCTCCAACTTGCGTATCTGGCCCAATGAGGCTGTCAACTCCAACCTGCAAAAGGCAAATATAAAACCTTGTCCGTCCATCTCAACCAACTGCAAATCAACTCCTCAGATCCTTTGAGTTGGGGTCTAATGCAATCTTTCCCCAGAGACACCTCAGCCAAGGGGTAAGTATTTCTTAGGGCCACAAGGTCACATAATACCTCTGAGATCAACTCAAACTTACACACAGGCATTTGTGTATATAAACGTGTTCTCTTGAAGAGAGTGCTCAAATCAGTGTAAGAAGAGGGACAGAGATGGAAGGCTCTTGTGTCTGAGTCCCGAGAGCCATGATGGACCTTCCTTACAGAATTTGTATGGCTGAGGTCAGCACCTGTCCGGGTAGTCTTGAATGTCTGGGCTAGATGATGATATTTTAGAACCAGAACCCAGCTGGGATTTTCCTGGGACTAATGAGTTTCAGGGCTTGAGAATCCATCGTCTCAAGGACATACTTCATTCAGCACACACAGAGACTGTCCCATACCTGCCCTGCTCAAGCTAGCACTTACCAGGTGTTTGCTGACAATCTGGGCTGATGAATGAACCAGTGATTCTTCTGGACAGAGAACTGATAGCAATTTGGGCACCTTGAGGAAAGAGGTTTGGTTACTAAAGACAGACCAGAAAATACCTGAGAACACCTTAGGTAGAACTCAACACCCAGTTAGAGATGTAGGGAGTTTTTAGCCACAGCTTTCCTGTTTGGGTGAGGCAGAGCAGGAGGCTGCTTCATTTCCCCTAGGACAAGGATTGTTTATGCAGCAAATTTCAGATGGTCTTATCCTTAGTTTCCTAGCTGAGAATCTCCTCCTTAAAAGTAATGCCATGTCCCTCAACTGGGAGGTGCTAAGACAAGCCTTCAAGAAGCACTTGGGAGAGGCCTACTGAGAGCAAGGAGGATTCTGAGTCCTGACCATAGTCATCTCAGGTTCCTGCTCCCCTCCTAGACCAGTGTGGCCATGCATAAAGTGAGAGTTAACATTAGACAATTCCATAATCAGGACAGTTCCTGAGAAGGCATCGATGGCCTTCACCAGCCAAAATAAAATGTTGAAGGTGTTCACACTATTCTCTCTTCAATATGAGAAAACTGAGAAGGCTACACATATGAATTTTAACTCTGGACCTGTTAGGAACATGCAAGTAGTGTGCCTGTCATTCTCCGGCATGAGCAGAATGCTGGTCAGAGCACTATGTGTGGTGGCCACAGTGGCTGAAGGACACCTTGCCAGGACTGGCTACACCGGCAATGTGAAGGCTAATACCTCAGCCCCTATCCCTGGGATCTCCTTCTTCTATTATACTTCAACCAAGGCTGTTCAGACCTGTCTACTGCACAGCTCCTGTTGGTACTTCATAGGACACTTCCCTAGTCTCAGGCTATCCATGGACCTGCTTTCAGACTAGCTTGACAGAATCTAGTCATAGAACTGAAGAATGAGAACTAAAAGTCAAATTAAGGAAGGTTTCTAATAGCTCTGATTCTAAGTGGGGGCTGACTTTACTGAGGACTGCCCTGGGTAAACATGGGACTAGGTATGATTTCTCATAAACTCTCTGGCTTGGATTCTCCTGGATCTACAACCAATCCAGGGTGAAGCCACCTTGAGGCCTGGGGCTGGGACTATACACATTATATAGTGTGGGTCCTGAAGATTCCTGAGCCAAGTTTTCTTTAGGGACTAAATTCTTTTTTTTTTTTTTTAATTTTTAACATTTATTCATTTTTGAGAGTGAGAGAGACAGAGCACGAGTGGGGGAGGGGCAGAGAGAGAGGGAGACACAGAATCCGAAGCAGGATCCAGGCTCCGAGCTGTCAGCACAGGGCCTCATGCGGGGCTTGAACTCACGGACTGCGAGATCATGACCAGAGCTGAAGTTGTACGCTCAACTGACTGAGCCACCCAGGCACCCCATAGGGACTAAATTCTAATCCCAATTTTCAACAGTATCTTTTATCATTCTACTTGACCCGCCCCCCTCCCCCCACCCCCAGCTTATACCTGCACTGATAGTTTTCACAGAGTTCTACCAGAAACTGCATCAACAGCTAATCTTTTCATCATCTTATCTCTGCTGTCCTTGAATGCCACCCCAGTATAGTTCCCTCAGTCATCTATCTTTTCCTCTTCTCATTTCAACCCTTTCCTTTTCATGTTTCCTTTTCATGGTCTCATCATCCCTCCCTCCTAAAACCTTCTTCCTGTACCTGTATACAACAGAGAGTCTCCCACCCCCCACCCCCATCTTCGGTCTCTTCATTGTTTCATTACTCCACCCCTTGCTTTAACCTTTTAAAGCAATGCTTCCTCTGCAACAGAAGCTGCTCATTCTCCATATATCACAAACTTCAGGGTTAAAAGGAGGAGTTAGTTCTCTAATGCTGTTTCCAGACACTTCCCTCTCATAGACATTCCTTCTCTGAGGCTTTACCATCTGACTACTCGATATTCTATTCTTTTACCTTCTTAGGAACGTCTCCTCTCTGTGCCTATGTTTACTTCATCACAGTACTGATTACACCGTATTTATCTGCTTGTTTATGAAGTACTGCAGATATCCCATGCCTAGCAGAACAAAAGAAAACTTCTGAACCCAGAGGCCAAAGTTAGCCTTTCTGAGAATCTCAGCCCTTCTTTGGAACCAGAGGCTCTACCGCTATGGACTAGGCTCTCTGCTTCCCCTTTTGCTGTAACTGGCTACCTCAATGCTATCCCCTGACATGTCAGGTCTTGCTCAACCTTGGGAATGAGAGGGATTCTGAACAAGTCACTGGGACTAATGAAGAAGTGAGGCACCCACGATTTCTATTCTTTTTTTTTTTTTTTTAATGTTTATTTATTTTTGAGAGAGAGAAAGAGAGAGTCAGAGTAGGAGCTGGGGAAGGATCAGAGAGAGGGAGACACAGAACCTGAAGCAGGCTCCAGGCTCTGAGCTGTCTGCACAGAGCCCGACATGGGGTTTGAACCCATGAACCATGAGATCATGACCTGAGCTGAAGTCGGGACACTTAACCAACTGAGCCACCCAGGCGCCCCCCATGATTTCTATTCTAAACCCATCCTCTTACCTGTCTGTTCGCTTCCATGTAGAGTCCCAGAGTGCTTACTCGAGAGCAGAGCCCCTCTTTCATGATGTGGACATAGCAGCGCACCTGTGATTTGGACAAATCTTCCCACCTGTCTCCTCGACAGACATTCCAGCAGGCATCATAGGGAGCAAAGGTCAGTGTATTGTCTTCTTTTATAAAGCTGTAAATATCTTCAGAATAAACAGAGAAAATAGAGGCTCAAGTTATGTTTTCAAAGAGATACAATTCACATCTCTCTCCCTGGAACTCAGTCATGCAGCATGGACCCTGAAGTTCCACTACAACCTGAAAGACTAAGTGAAATTAAAAGAGGCAACATGCTTTCCTGAACATCTGAAAACCCTTAAAAAGGATTACAAAAATCCTTAAAAAGAGATCCTAAAATGGGAATGCAAGCTGGTGCAGCCACTCTGGAAAACAGTATGGAGGTTCCTCAAAAAACTAAAAATAGAACTACCCTACGACCCAGCCACTGCACTACTAAGCATTTATCCACGGGATATGGGTGTGCTGTTTCGAAGGGACACATGCACCCCCATGTTTATAGCAACACTACCAACAATAGCCAAAGTATGGAAAAAGCCCAAATGTCTACTGATGGATGAATGGATAAAGAGAATGTGGTATATATCTAAAATGGAGTATTACTCGGCAATGAAAAAGAATGAAATCTTGCCATTTGCAACTACGTGGATGGAACTGAAGGGTATTATGCTAAGTGAAATTAGTCAGAGAAAGATGAAAATCATATGACTTCACTCATAGGAGGACTTTAAGAGACAAAACAGATGAACATAAGGGAAGGGAAATGAGAATAATGTAAAAACAGGGAGGCGGACAAAGCAGAAGAGACTCATAAATATGGAGAACAAACTGAGGGTTACTGGCGGGGTTGTAGGAGGGGGGATGGGCTAAATGGGTAAGGGGCACTAAGGAATCTACTCCTGAAATCATTGTTGCACTATATGCTAACTAATTTGGATGTAAATTAAAACAAAACAAAACAAAACAAAACAAGAGGTCCTAAAAGCAAGTTTGACCAATAATCAAGTACTACTAGGGAAAATGCAATAGAGGGCTCTTGTAAATCATGACATAACATAAGCAAGGGTCCAGGCTTTAGTGACCAGCCATATTGGCTTTGTGCTGCTAGCCTCTATTACCATATCTAGTAGTTGTGCTATGACAGAAATAGCACAAGACTTGGAACCTGAGTTATTTGGGCCCCAGTTTTTCAGCTCATAAAACAACCATGTAAGATCTTTTATTTTATGATAAGAAAACTGGGGCTCATCTCAGGTCATAGAGCTAATAAGAGGGAGAGTCAGATTTCAAATCCAGATTTCAAATCCAAATCCTGATATCTTAACCATCGTGCTATATTGTCTCCATTTATTCATTTGATAAATTTGTTTTTGGAACTCTTACTATGAGCCCAGGACTGGCCAGGGACTAGGCAGGGATATGACAGCAAACAAGACAGACCTTGCCCCTACATCCTGGAAAGGAGACAGCCTGGTTGGCCTCTTGTTGAACTGTAATTGTATACTCCTTCATCTTTCTTTCTTTGACAGAAGAGACTGAGTTTAGTCAGGAGGAGGGCTGCCCAGAGCCTAGAGAACAGACGAACTAAGAAGTGGGGGGCAGAGTTTACTCAAAACAGTCTAGTGAGGAACATAGTCAAACCAGAGCTAGGAACCAGAGAACGGACTTGAGGCACGATTAGCCTGTCCCTGAAGAGCATAAGTGGCAGAGTCTGATTGAGCAAGCCTACCCAGACCTTAGGGTAGGGTGTCAGCTACCCTGTCTTCCCTGGTGGTTAGACAAGAAACTGTTGCCTTGAGACAGGCATCCTGCCCAGTTATTCTTTCCAAAGGTGCTGCTACCCCTACCTTACCGCACCAACCCAAACACTGACCTAAGGATTTCAGCTCCTTTTTCTTTAGATCCTCTTCTTTTTCTTCTTGTCCTTGCTGTGAGGAAGCTGAGGAGAACTGTTTTCTTATTAGGTATGGAATCAGTTCACTCCGGATGGAAGTGATTGATCTAAGAAGAAAAAGGGGTCAAATATGAGAAATCTGACTGTCTGGATCCTATGGGATCAGAAACTCTGTGTATGCTAGTAAAAGCCAAATTCCTTCCTGTCATGCCACCATGGACTGACAGAGATCAAAAGTGACCTGGATTTGGTAGTTCTGGAGAAGCAGAAGATCTAAGTTCTCTATCAGCTTCAGGCTGGAGGGGGGGAGGGTAGTATTCTAAATCTAAGAATCCCTTCCCTGATTTATTCAGAAAATAGTCTTTTACAAAGTCCTATCTACCTGGTGTGTGTGCACATGTGTTTGTGTATGTGCATGTACTTTAACATAGGGCCTTGACTCTTAATTGGCAATAACCCTTGAGAAGGAAGAATGCTCTTGTCTTTTGAAAAAAGTTGTTTAAAAAACATTAAAAAACTTTCTCCATAAAGGCCTTGCATGTCTTCTGTTAATCCTAAATATCTTATATTTTTGGTTCATATTATAAACGGTGACTTTTAAAGTTATTTTCTTCTTCTTGTTGGTTTTAGAAATTTGATTTATTCTGTATTTTAATCTTATAGCCAATTGCTTCACTAACAATCTTACTAATTCTAATAATTCATCTGTAGATTCTAACAATCATACCAACTATGAGAACACCACTTTTTTTCTTCCTTTCTAATCTGTAGATCTTTCATTTATTTTTCATGGTCTTACTATATTAGCTAAAATCTCCAATATAATGCTGACTGGAAGCACTGATCGTAGTAATCTTTACTTGTTCTTGATTTTAAAGTAAATTCTAGTATTTTATCATGTAGACTGATGATTTTTTTTTCATTATCAAAGCTACCATTTATTGATTGTCTTCTGCATGTAGATGTTGGGTTTCATGCTTTATAGCCAACAGTCCACACATGTCATAGGTTTTCTGCACATACCTTTTATGTACACAGGTTAGGAAGTTCTCTTTTATTTCTTTTTTTTTTTAATTTTTTTTAACGTTTATTTATTTTTGAGACAGGGAGAGACAGCATGAATGGGGGAGGGTCAGAGAGAGAGGGAGACACAGAATTTGAAACAGGCTCCAGGCTCTGAGCTGTCAGCACAGAGCCTGATGCGGGGCTTGAACTCACGGACCGTGAGATCATGACCTGAGCCGAAGTCGGATGCTTAACCGACTGAGCCACCCAGGCGCCCCAGTTCTCTTTTATTTCTAACTAGCTAAAAGCTTTCATCAATGACTGGGAATTGAATTTTATTTAAAAAATTTGTTTTATGTCTATGGAGCTCAACATATTTTTTCCCTTTCAATCTTTTATGATGATGAGTTTTTAATTTTTCATTTTATTTTAGAAAGAGAGCATGTGAGCAGGGAAGAGAGGCAGAGAGAGAATTTTTTTTTAAAAGTTTACTTATTTATTTTGAGAAAACAGGGCTCCATCCCATGACCCTGGGATCATGACCTGAGATGAAATCAACAGTCGGCCACTCAACTGCCCAAGTGCCCCATCATGATGAGTTTTTAAAAAAACTTTTCTAATATCAACAGGTGTATTATTCAAAGACTATATATATGATTTCTGCTCTATACTCCCTTAGAGTAGAGGAATTACAGGTGATTCTTTCATTATTTGTGCAAATTATGAAATTTTACATTTTTAGGACATTCCTAAATTTCTTGCCTCTCATGTTTTTCTCAGCTTCTATGGTACTACTCTCCTGGTTGGATTCAGACTGCAAATTTAAAATTCACTCTAGGGGCGCCTGGGTGGCTTGGTTGGTTAAGCGTCCGACTTCGGCTCAGGTCATGATCTCACGGTCTATGAGTTCGAGCCCCACGTCGGGCTTTGTGCTGACAGCTCAGAGCCTGGAGCCTGTTTCAGATTCTGTGTCTCCCTCTCTGCCCCTCTCCTGTTCATGCTCTCTCTCTGTCTCAAAAATAAATAAATGTTAAAAAAAAATTTAAAAAAAATAAAAAATAAAAAAAAAATAAAATTCGCTTTAATGACTAGGTACTTCCCATGCAGATTTCATCTTCCCATCTACTTAACAGTAGGCTTCCTCAGGACGCCTGGGTGGCTCAGCTGGTTGAGTGTCTGACTTCGGCTCATGTCATGATCTCACAGTTCGTGGGTTTAAGCCCCGCATCAGGCTCTGTGCTGACAGCTCAGAGCTTGGAGCCTGCTTCAGATTCTGTGTCTTCCCTCTCTCTGCCTCTCCCCTGCTCATACTCTGTGTCTCTTTCTCTCAAAAATAAATAAACATTAAAAAAATTAAAAAAAAAAAGAGTAGGTTTCCTTATGACAGTTGTACTTATTCACCAATGGCTATCAAGGAATTCCTCCAACAAAGTTAACTTCAATTTACTTTCATGTAATCAGATCAGTCGAGGACAGCACTTATGGAAAATCAGATCACAGATCAATGTGTAGAAGAACTTTCAGAACGCCAAAAAAATTCCAGCACTATTTTTATACATTTGTATAAGCAGTAAGCAATCTTGGCCAAGAGCTTTGGAGCTCTCCTTTATTTGGCCTTCCTGGGTCGCAGGAGACATGGTGATTCCTAGAGGGTACTGAGACAGAATGTTGGGTCTAAATGACCAGTAATCTGGAACAGGGAAGAAGGGACCTGATCCTTAGTACAATAAGTATGCTTTTGATTTATACTTAGCAAAGGAATTAAAAGCACAGAAGGGTAAGAGACCAGCACATGATTTTTAGTTCTCTCTCTCATGCTGTAAACTTGTCAGAATTTGAAATCACTAATTTATTTAGGATTTAACAAGCATCTATTAATATGCCATTTACTGCACTAGGCCTTGGAAATATACTGTTTCTGACTTCAAAGAATTCATAATCCAGTGGATAGCAGCCTGATCATGAGTTTAAAAGGAACAGTGTAGAGGGAGATGAGGTTGATCACGTAGGCAAGGACGCCAAATCATGGAAGCCTTTTGTGGCAGTCTCTAGTCTGGACTGAGAAGCTACTGGTGATTTTTAAGCAAGAAAGTGACATAATCAGTTTTATTTCTTAGTAAGATAATTCTGGTAGCAGTGGAAATAGGCCTGATATAAGGAGACTGAAGACAGGGAGACTCTGAAAGATGAAAATGTGGTTTAATGTATAAGCAGCCCAATAAACTGCTGCTGCATACTTCACGCCCTTCCCCCACTCCCATTCAAAGAAGCTCTGCAGGCTGACATGGGACCACACAGATGGAGTACAGATAGGAAGGCAAGACAGAGGCAGAGGCTGAGGAGGGTAAGCAAAATTATGAACCCGGGAGCTACACAGTTCATGGTTTTTGTCATTTTTAAAGGATCAAGTCAGACATCTTTGAAAAATTCTGTGTAAGCTGGAAGCTCTTGTATTGAATTTCAATGTGATTTTTTTCCTGATCCTTTGATGGAGATTAAAAATTTCCATATGAATACAAAGAATGAAACAACACTTACTCTTAGCTCTTTTTCTCCCTCTTTAATGCACCAAACCAGTGTGGGTAGCAAATGTTCCTTGGCCCCCTCTGGTGGAAAACAAGTCAGTTCCCTTTGAAGAAATGACAAAGCATGGACAGCTGGGGGATTTCAGAGCCATGATATTTACATTATGGGCCAAACAGAACCGTCATGGCAAGAAGCAAGTAAACAAGCCTTGGCACACAGCCCCTTAGGGCAGAGCCCTTTATGGAGATCAGACAGTGATTTAAAGAGAGGACATGAAGCAGTCCTGCCAGGTCCCACCTGCCTCTGCTGGCCCTCAGCATCAGGTCAATCCCCATAATGCAGTTAGCTCAGCAGCATTACAGAGGACAAAATTACTCTTCCTGCTTCCTACTCAAAGTAGAGGCAGCTCAATGCTATGCCAAGAACTGGGATAGGCCACTGTGAACCTTTGTGAACATCCTGTCCTTGGGGCTGAAGATAAGCGGCTGGATCTACTGCCCTGGGCATGGGCAACCTCACAATTCCCATTCCCTCTTATACACAGCCTTCCTAGAAGGATGCCTCATCTCATGAATTATAAGCTTCCAAGAAATAAGAAATCACAAAGGAGAACAACAGATTCTGACTAGCTATAAGCAAACAACTCTACCAAATTAAGAAGACAAAAAATAGTTGCTACCAATAGGACAAAAGATTAATATCCTTAACAGATAGATAGAAGGGTTCAAAAATACTTTTAAAGAGATAAAAATTAAAACAAGATGCAATTTCTCCCTGAATCAAATCAGATTGAAAATAATTCTCATTACTGATAAGGGTGCTTTGAGACAGTTACTTTCATACAAGGGGAGTCAGAGTATAAACTGGTAAAATATTTTCTGAAAAGTGGCAATACATAGAAAAAGTATTGAAGATAATGAGGGAGTGTGGAGCAAGCTGAGGGCAAAGTACAGGCTAACAGCACCCAGGTGGGATATATGTGATACTCCTTGGACACTCCTGGCTACCCAAGAACAAAGGAAAGGGGTTTAAGTGCTTACCATGGCGATATGGGAAACTACGGCACATGAAAAATTAAATTCCCTTACTCTCTATAGCCCATTGACAAGTCCTTGAAACCAGCAGAGTGACCTCCCTCTAGGAGCTCAGCTGCCTCAATGATGACACTTTGCTAGGGGCAAAAGAGAATCTTGGCTTAGCGTTATCCTGACCCCCCAGGAACCTTTGAGTCTACCTTAACATATAAAAATTCCTTTGGAAACTTCTTTTATCTCAGCTGCCCCAAGATATATGCTGGCAATCATATTCCAAACTTATGGCCCCGTGATATACATCTGAAGGGTCTCATGGCTGAGGTTCTACCAAACGGTAATAAATGGCATTTTCCTAACAACACCTAATTTCTCAAGGTCCTGGAAACCTTGCTTCCAAAATACCTTAGAGACTCACTCTATCCCTAACCCCCTCCCAATCTGAGGGTATATACTCAGTTACCTGTCACAACCCCAGTGCAGCATTTCCTGCCACGGGTCCTGTCCTTTCATAAAATCACCTTTTTGCACCAAAGACGTCTTCAAGAATTCTTTCTTGGCTATTGGCTCCAGACCAACCCACCATCACCCCCAAAACTTCATTCATATTATTTCACCCTGTAGTTCTATTTCTATCAATCTATCCAAGGAAAACACATTATGCTCAATAAATATTTGCTGAATAAATGAATAATAATCTAATATCATATAGGCAAAACTGATTGTAAGAATGTTTTAATGAAAGGAAAATGCTCATGAATAATACTGAATAAAGAAAAAACAAGATATTTTTACAGCATGATTTCAAGTATGTATATGTATATATAAAAATAAACAAAATAATGTAAAGAAATACACTAAAATGTTGTCAGTTATTACACAGTAGTAGAATTATGGGTAATATTTTCTTTTTATATTTTTTGAATTTTCCAAATTCCACAGTCATAGGCCATTCCTTATGTCTTCTTCCCTTACTTTCTGTGCTATCAGTCTCTTGATCTGTTCCTATTTCTCTCGGTTTCTCCTAAAATATTTGGTGTTTCTCGGTATTTTTCTTTTTGCCCTCTGATTGTTCTCATGCTATTCGTCTCCCTGAGGCAGATTATCGCTTACTGGCTTCTTTGCTGCTCATTCCCAAATATGAACCCATAGCCAAGACCTCCCTCCTTTACTTTAGTCCCACATTTCCAGCTGTCTGATGGACCATGCCATTTAGATGACCCACAGATAACTTAAACTCAATGTCTAAAACTGCACCCATCATCATCCCAAACCTCCCTCACCAACACTGCTTACCTTGCTCAGTGACATGAAGCTTCATTTAGCCACCCAAGCTAGAGATCTAGTTACCAGACTTTTCCTTCTTCCTTCTTCACATAACCATTCACCAAACATTGCTGATTTTTATGCCCTAAATCTCTTTCAATAACTGTCAACTCCTCTCCATCTCTACTGCCACCACCTAGCCTAAGCCACTGTTATTCACTTGGATTCCTTCAATGCTTTTAATTGGTCTTACTCCCTCCGGTCTTACCTTTTGAACTCTGTCCTTCATACTGTAGACAGAATACTCTCTCTAAAATATAATCTGATCATGTCTCTTCTTCCTTCTATCCACCCCTGGATATTGTGCTTTTTACTAAAGTACAGATCTGATCTTATCTCCTTAGGGTGTGTTCACTTTGTGAAAATTTATTGAGCCTTAAGATCGCTCTCAAATCTCTCTTCTTGGAATCCTTTCATAACACTTGTAGGCTTCTATACTCTCACAGCAAAGACAATTATATAACGTTTTTTAATCCATATCATTAAAATTGTTTTTTTAAGTTTTTTTTTGAGAGAAAGAGTGCGTGCAAGTGGGGAGCAAGGGGGCAGAGAGAGAGAATCCCAAGCAGGCTCCGCACTGTCAGCACAGTGCCCAATGTGGGGCTCAAACTCACCTACCGTGAGATCATGACCTGAGCTGAGATCAAGAGTCAGATGCTTAACCAACTGAGCCACCCAGGCGCCCCAAATCCCTATCACTTTGGAGTGTTATGCTAAGAAATTAATATATATCATCTCAAATTCTTACAGCAATTCTCATGGTAGGTACTATTGTCCTTATTTTTATAAGTGAGATAATCAGGGCTTAGAAAGACTAAGATCTTTTTTAAAGTTAATACAGCTTTTATAGTTGGCAGAGCCGAAACTTACTCTGGATCTATCCCAAAGCCCATGACTCTTTCCACTATACTGTATTAACTAGTACTCTGTTTCCTGCAACCATAGTACTTTCCACAGGATTTATACTTTTTTGCTTAGTGTCTTTACAAATAGTAAGTGCTAAATAAATATTTATTTGAATAAATATTTCTGAATGAATGTGTAAACAACTGAGTGTCAACCCCCTAGGCTAGAGAGCTGGGAATAATTTCTTCTTCTAATTTTTGGATATAGAAAGTAGAGCTTTCCTGATTTGGAATTGTAATAAACTCTAAATATGTTTCTCTATTACTAATATTACTACCAGTAAAAATCCAACATTTGAGGGACACCTGAGTGGCTCAGTTGGTTAAGTGTCCAACTTTGGCTCAGGTCATGATCTCACAGTTCATGGGCTCCACATTGGGCTCTGTGCTGACAGCTTGGAGCCTGGAGCCTGCTTTGGATTCAGTGTCTCCCTCTCTCTCCCCCTCCCCTACTCACACTCTCTCAAAAATGAATAAATGTTAAAAAAAAATAAAAAAAATCCAACATTTGAAAAAATACATAATTATTAGTTCTGATGAAGTCTGATATTTTTAGCATTTTTGCCTTGATTTCTGATTGGGTCCTCCTTGTGGCTACAAGCTTCCAGGGAAGGCCTAAAAATGATGTCCATGGCAAAGGGAAATATTTAGCTACTTTTGCATTTTGTTTTTGTAAGCAAATCAAAAGAGACTTAAAATCCTCTAAGCGTCCTCCACCTCAAGTCAGTCCTTCAAAATATTAATTAGGAAAGAGGTAGAAGAGGAAATGTACTTTTATAGGGCCAGGAACTCAAGTTTGCAGAGCAGAATTTTTTTTTTTTTATATTTTTATTTATTTTTGAGAGAGACAGAGAGTGAGGGAGGGGCTCTCTGATGCAGGGCTCAAACACCTGAACTGTGAGACCATGAACTGAGCTAAGTCAGATGCTTAACCGACGGAGCCACTGAGGCACCCTTGCAGGGCAGAATATTAAGGGCTTGGGTTTTCTTGCCTCTTTTCTCATCTCTTGCAGAGGAGCTATAATTGGGAAGGTAAGGTGATTGTGAAGTTAACCCATGCTTTCTTCTCAGGCTTCTTTTTCTTTTTTTCTTTTTGCCTTCAAAGTAAATAGATATATATGGAATAGTAAACAGGACATTATTTTGGATTAAAAGGTACTGATTTTAGTTAAAGCTAGGCACTTGGTATACATACAGTATTCTGTGATACCCTTTTCCTCTTTTTTTTTTAATGTTGATTTATTTTTGAGAAAGAGAGAGAGAGAGCGAGTGCTTAGAGGAGGGGCAGAGAGAGAGGAAGAGAATCCAGAGCAGGCTCCAAGTTGTCAGAGCAGAGGCCAACGTGGGGTTCAAACACACAAACTGAGATCATGACCTGAGCCACCCAGGTGCCACTACCCTTTTCCTTTTTAACAAAAATACTGAAAACTTCTATGAGAGTAAATTTTCAATGTTGGTGCTATGGCTTGAGAAAGAAAAACATGTTCACATCCTACAGGCTGGAAAGACTGTTTAGGCTTATGTCAATCCAATAAACACTCAAAGAATGTATTTGGGTATTTATTACATGTTTGAGTTAAAAAAAAACTTATGGTAAGGAGCACCTGGGTGGCTCAGTCGGTTAAGCATCTGACTCTTGATTTTTGCTCAGGTCATGATCTGAAAATAAACAGATATTTAAAAAATAAAAATAATTATGGTAAGTCTAACTCACTGTTTCAGAATTTAAAAACAACTTTTTGGGGGCACCTGGGTGGCTCAGTAGGTTAAGCCTCTGACTCCTGATTTCGTCTCAGGTCATAATCTCACGGTCATGAGATTGAGCTCTGTGTTGAGGGCTCCACTCAGCGTGAAGCCTGCTTGGGATTCTCTCTCTCTCCCTCTCTCTCTGCCCCTCCCCTGCTCTCTCTCTTCCAAAAACAAAAGAAAACAAAAAAACATTAAAAAAATTCCAGACTTGAAGGTATATTACAAAGCTATAGTCATCAAGACAGTATGGTACGGGCACAAAAAGAGACACATAGATCAATGGAACAGAACAGAAAACCCAGAAATGGACCCACAACTGTACGGTCAACTAATCTTTGACAAAGCAGGGAAAAATACCCAATGGGAAAGGATAGTCCCTTCAATAAATGGTGTTGGGAAAACTGGACAGCAACATGCGGATGAAACCTGACCACTTTCTTATATTATGCACCAAAATAAACTCAAAATGGATGAAAGACCTAAATGTGAGACAGGAAAACATCAAAATCTTTGAGTAGAACACAGGCAGCAACCTCTTTGACTTAGCCATAGTGAATTCTTACTAAACACATAGGTAGAGGCAAGGGAAACTAAAACAAAAATAACTATTGGGACTTTATCAAGATAAAAAGCTTCTGCACAGTGAAGAAAACAATCAACAAAACTAAAAGGCAGCCTACAGAATGGGAGAAGAAATTTGTAAATGACATAGCTGATAAAGGGTTAGTATCTAAAATCTATAAAGAACTTATTAAACTCAACACCCCAAACACAAGTAATCCAGTTAAGAAATAGGCAGAAGACATGAATACATTTTTCCGAAGAAGACATCCAGAGGGCTAACAGACTCATGAAAAGATGCTCAACATCACTCATCATCAGGGAAATAACAAATCAAAATCACGATGAGATACCACCTCACACCTGTCAGAATGGCTAAAATTAACAACACAGGAAATAGCAGCTGTCGGTGAGGATGTGGAGAAATGGGAGCCCTCTTGCACTGTTGGTGAGAATGCAAACTGATTGTAGCCACTGTGGAAAACAGTGTGGAGGTTCCTCAAAAAGTTAAAAACAGAACTACCCTATGACCCAGCAACTGCACTATTAGATATTTACCCAAAGGATACAAAAATACAGATTCAAAGGGATACCTGCACCCTGATGTTTATAGCAGCATTATCAACAGTAGCCAAACTATGGAAAGAGCCCAGGTGTCCACGGATTGATGAATGGATAAAGAAGATGTGGTATATATACACAATGGAATGTTACTCAGCCATCAAAAAGAATTAAATCTTGCCATTTGCAATGATATGGATGGAGCCAGAGTGTATTATGCTAAGTGAAATAAGTCAGAGAAAGATAATAACCGTGTGATTTCATTCATAGGTGGAATTTAAGAAACAAAAACATAGGGGAAGGCAAAAAGAGAGACAGAGAGGGAAGCAAACCGTAAGAGACTCTTAACAATAGAGAACAGAGTTGACAGAAGGAGGTGAGTAGGGGAGGGGCTAAATGGGTGATGGGTATTAAAGAGGGCACTTGTTGTGATTAGCACTGGGTGTTGTATGTAAGTGATGAATCACTGGGTTCTATTTCTGAGTTCAGTATTACACTGTATGTTAACTGACTGGAATTTAAATAAAAATTGAGAAGAAAAAAAATAGATAGTATAAGGACCATGTAATAGCATAAAAAAGGTAAATAAAATGTAGAATGTAAACTATAAAAAAATTTTTTTGAGTTCTTACTGTGCACCAACTATTGCTCTCAGCTCTTTACAAATATTTTTCACAAGAATCATAAACGTCAAGTATTATTATTCCCAATTTTTAGATGAGAAAAGTAAGGTTCAGAAAGGTAAACACGTATCAAGATCACACAGCTCAGTTACGAAACTTGTCAAAGAGAGTGCAGGTTTTCTTTTCTCCCCAGTTTACCTTATAGCTTTTCTACTTGGTCAGCTATAGAAATCCTCATCTCTGCTTCCACTACTGAAAAATCACATTACTTCTGCTGATGATGTGAGATGTGAGCTATCATCGCATCTCTTTTCATCCCATTTACCAAGCATATACTGAATGTGTTAGCAATCCCGGTAGGTATCTAATCTCAAAAGAATTTGGATTGAAGACATTAACATGTAAACAGCTAAAAAAAACACAACTGAACAAAAAACACAGGGCAGAATATGTTGACTTTCATAGGTGAAAGACAGAAGATTGCCAAAGTGTCTTTCTGAAAGTTGTGTCTACCTGGTTTACTTCTACCCTCCCATCCCTAAAGGAGTCATCATTTCATAACCAGATAATTATAAACGCCTCTTAATTACCTTGAAGGAGCCTCTTTCCCATCCAGCATGGTCTATGTTCCCTTGCCAGGTTGTACTGTTGCTCCTTCCAAAAGGGACTATTCTGTTTGAAGATTTGTAACTCCCTGCTAAACTTTCTTTCTTTTTTTTTTTAATTTAATTTTTAAAAATTTACATCCAAATGAGTTAGCATATAGTGCAACAATGATTTCAGGAGTAGATTCTTTAGTGCCCCTTACCCATTTAGCCCATCCCCCTTCTTACAACCCCTCAGTTTCTTCTCCATATTTATGAGTCTCTTCTGCTTTGTCCCCCTCCCTGTTTTTATATTATTTTTGTTTCCCTTCCCTTATGTTCAACTGTTTTATCTCTTAAAGTCCTCATATGAGTGAAGTCATATGATTTTCGTCTTTCTCTGACTAATTTCACTTAGCATAATGCCCTCCAGTTCCATCCACGTAATTGCAAATGGCAAGATTTCATTCTTTTTGATTGCCGAGTAATGCTCCATTGTATATATATATACACATACCACTTTTCTTTATCCATTCATCCATCGATGGACATTTGGGCTCTTTCCATACTTTGGCTATTGTTGATAGTGTTGCTATAAACATGGGGGTGCATGTGTCCCCTCGAAACAGCATACCTGTATCCCGTGGATAAATGCCTAGTAGTGCAATTGCTGGGTCGTAGGGTAGTTCTATTTTTAGTTTTTTGAGGAACCTCCATACTGTTTTCTGGAGTGGCTGCACCAGCTTGCATTCCCAACTCCCTGCTAAGCTTTCAAAGCCTTGTACATGCTGCTTCCACCAACCTATTCAACCCCATCTCCCACACCTTTGAGATAAGGCCTCCACTATTCCAGCCAGGAATAAAGAATCTCTCTTGAGTACCATTCTAATTTGTCCTGTGTGCCTTTATACTTTTCCTAATATATTGAAATATATCACTTTTCAGTATAATGCTTTTAATCCCAACGAATCTGACAGGTGAAGGGTAGATGATGGGGATAAAGAGATAAGGGTGTTTTAACAGATCTTGAGATGGGGTGGCAGTTTGAGCTGAGACTGTATCATGCTCTATTGGAACGGGCTCTGGGAAAGTCCCATTTGGCAGAGCTTCTGGCCAGGAGCCACAGAATCACCAAATTAAGGCTTGTCCTCAGGGCACATACCACTGGAGTACACTTGCCAGGTGTGGGAACAGCTAACTGGTGGCCAGATGAATTACAAAGGAGCTACTGCAGCTAGGGTGAAGCTAACTTTGGTGCAAAACTGTCTGCATATCCAGACATCAAAAGCTAAAATCCCATTTGGTAGTATTAAGGAGCACTGTTTGTTGTTGTTGTTGTTGTTATTGTTTTAAGGTGTGATAATGGTATTGAGGTATTTGTTTAAAAGATGAAGACTTTATATTTTACATATACATGTTCAGATATTTATAGATAATAACAATTCAAATAATTACAGATGAAATTACAAAATCATAATGACCTGCTTTAAAATAATCTGGCATGCCAGTGGAGAGATGGGTGGTGACATATATAAAACAACATTGGCCATGAATTGATAATTGTTGAAGCTGTGTGATGGACACATGGGATTTCATTACATTATTTTCTCTACTTCTGCATTCCTGTGAAGTTTTCCATAGTAAATATTTAAAAAAGAAATCATAATTTCTACTACTAGTGCATCCTCTTTCAACATATCAAGGCCAGGGCCTACTTCAAGACAGGGCCTCATTTTCACTTGAGAATAAAAAACAAGCCCTTAGGGGCGCCTGGGTGGCTCAGTCAGTTAAGCTTCTGACTTTGGCTCAAGTCATGATCTCACGGTTTGTGGGTTTGAGCCACACGTCAGGCTCTGTGTTGACAGCTGAGCCTGGAACCTGCTTTGAATTCTGTGTTTCCCTCTCTCTCTGCCCCTCCCCTGCTTGTGCTCTGTCTCTCAAAAATAAATAAAGGTTAAAAAATTAAAGAAACAAAAAACCAAAAAAACAACCAAGCCCTTAAAGGCCAAGAGTTAACTTCATTTTTGGAATATATATAGCCCGGACTGGTGACTGGAAAACAGGTCCTGAATCAATAATCAATGACTAATTTTGGCAGCATGTCCCTTGCTATTTAATATCTTTATTTTTATTTATTTTTAAAGTTTTATTTATTTATTTTGAGAGCGAGAGAAAGAGAGAGAGAATCCCAACCAGGGTCCACATTGTCATTGCGGAGTCCGATGTGGGACTCAAACTCATGAACTGTGAGATCATGATCGAAGCCGAAACCAAGGGCCAGACACTTAACTGACTGAGCCACTCAGGTGCCCCAAGTCTCTTTGCTATTTAAAAAGCAAAGCTCTGCAATCTACTGTGGAGCTTAGGCTGTAAATTTCCTGAGGGCAGGGCCTATGTCTGCTTATTTACCATTGGTCCCACAGTTGATCTAACACAATGCCTGCCTCATAACAGGTGCTTAATAAATATTTGTTGATTGAATGATCAAACACAATAATAAGTTAGAGAGGAGCAAGGCAACAGTGTCCTAAGGTGGGGAAATAGAGAAATGACAATCCCTGACAAAGTTTTCTAGGAATCCAAATGATTTCTTTTACCATTGGTTCTAAATGGGTCTTCCTGTAGAGGTTTACCAGGTGTTGTGGGGGTAAGGGTTAGGAAGCAAGAAATATACTGGGCATGGAGGAACAATTCCCCTTCCCCTTAATATTCCTGTATATATCCAAGTCTATCAGCCAAAAGCATGCTAGTGTTTTGTTTTGTTTTTTTTTTTCAACGTTTATTTATTTTTGGGACAGAGAGAGACAGAGCATGAACGGAGGAGGGGCAGAGAGAGAGGGAGACACAGAATCGGAAACAGGCTCCAGGCTCTGAGCCATCAGCCCAGAGCCTGATGCGGGGCTCGAACTCACGGACCGCGAGATCGTGACCTGGCTGAAGTCGGACGCTTAACCGACTGCGCCACCCAGGCGCCCCATGCTAGTGTTTTTAAACTCAGGTTCTCAGACTTTCTTCCTCAGCTGGTCTGAGGGAACTTGGTGCTGTGGTACTAGCCCACTTGCTTTCCAGTCCACCAGTGCTATTCAAGGCAGAAACTTATCCCGCAGCCATCAAGGAAGACTAGCTGCTCCTCTCCTCCTCTTAAATCTTTTCCTACCTGTTCCTCTGAGGACTCTAAGTGCATTTGCTATAAAAAATCTTTGAGATCAACCTCAGAGGAGTTTTTTTCCCTGGAAACCTAAGTCCTGTTATCTGCCAGATATAGTCTGTGGAGAGTATTTAAGGCCCATAGTTCTATACTCAAAGCAAAATCAGAAAAAGTACCAAATTTGGTTTTTCTGCATTCATAAACATTCACCCAGTGAGATGGACTTTTCCAAAATTGGAGGGAAACTTGTTTTTTTCTCCACTCTTCTTGGCTAAGTCTCTGAAACTTTGCTAAGAGGGCCTATCTGTAGGATAATTGCCTAGGGGAAGGATACCTGCTTGGAGACAAATAGCACTAGAGCTAGGGAGCTCAATCTTGCAGAAGGAAGTAAGAAGAACCCGGAACTATGCAGAAAGAGGCACCATATGTTATGATTAGTTTTACAAAAATATTCTGTTGGCTTATTGTAACACTGGCCCCCCAAATACAAGCAGGGACTCTGTGATACAGACAAAAATAACAGTATGCTAATGACACAATTTTATTTTTAAAACAAAGGTGAGAATCAACTATTATTTATATAAACAAGTTATCTAACATTATCAGGGTTTAAAGCTGTTAACTAAGAATCAAGGTAGTTTACACACTATGAGTTTGACTCTACCTCCCTCTTCCTTACTTATTTTCCATTAGGAAGTCCACAACGTATTTTTTCAAGCAGTAGAGATGGGCATCCACAAGGCCTGTGTGGAAATGTATTCTAGGGTGCCTGCAAAAACAATAAGAGAGAAAGGGTTCACAATCAAGTAACGTGGTTCTATCCTATTATTAGGTAGTAGGCATTAAAAAGTTTATAAGCGTGGGGCACCTGGGTGGCTCAGTCTGTTGAGCATCCGACTTCAGCTCAGGTCATGATCTCACGGTCCGTGAGTTCGAGCCCCGCGTCGGGCTCTGTGCTGACAGCTCAGAGCCTGGAGCCTGCTTCGGATTCTGTGTCTCCCTCCCTCTCTGACCCTCCCCCGTTCACGCTCTGTCTCTCTCTGTCTCTCAAAAATAAGTAAATATAAAAAAAAAAATTTAAAAGTTTATAAGGGTCAGAGCCATGCTGCTCACACCCTACTCTGGCCAACATGGTGAATACTAGCTCTACTCCTACCATAGAAAAGGTCTTCTCTTTATAGAAACTCTATCTCACACTTTATGAGGCCTTTAGGTGAACTATCAAATCACTGACAAGTCACCTTCTTCTATCACAAATTCCAACTCACAATTCTTATGATTAACATTTTCTTGCTTTTACTCCAACTGCCCCACTTTCTGCAGGCCATATTTCAGCCATGCTTTCTTCATGATCTGGTATGTATTATTCCATTTCCACAGAAAATGAAGTAAAATTCTGTGAATACTCCCTAACTCCCTACTCTTATGTATTCATCAGGACTTTCCCCAGATATACTTCCTCCAGGAAACCTTCACTGACAACTCAAGTTCCTGCTCCCACAGCACTTGGTGCCCATCTCTATCAGTTAAGTTATCATCCAGTAAGGTAACATCTTCCTTACTTGGCTCTCTCTCCCAACAGACTGGAAGTTCCCTGAGGGCAGAGATTTATCTTTTTTTTTTTTTTTTTTCCAGAGATTTATCTTTATACCCTTACCATTTAGCATTGTACCTCACACAGTGTATTTAATAAACAGCTGTTGAATAAACAAATGAATAAATTAGGTCAGATTAAGGTATTTGTTTAGTTGCTGTCTATTTTAGTTTGACGTTTTGGTTTGAGCCTTAAGAAATGCCATGCTTATAATGTCCAAGGTCCTTTTATTTAATAACAACAGACAGCTGAAAGACAGGAGGGGAAGAAGCAGGGTAGAAAAATTGAGATTCCAATCACAGATACCTGATTATTACCTTTCTTCTACATTGTGTTACTGTGCTTTGGTTTATACTTAAAAAAAAAAAAAAAAAAAAAAAATTTTTTTTTTTTTTTTTTTTTACATTTATTTATTTTTGAGAGAGATAGGGCACAAGTGGGGAGGGGCAGAGAGGGAAGGAGACAGAATCCGAAGCAGGCTCCAGGCTCTGAGCTGTCAGCACAGAGCCTGATGCAGGGCTCGAACTCACACTGTGAGATCGTGACCTGAGCCGAAGTTGGACACTCAACCGAGTCACCTAGGTGCCCCAGCTGGCTTATACTTTTAAGGAAAGTTATTCTCACGGGATCTAGATACTCTAGAAGCAATTTATCAAATAAGTTAAGGTGCACCACCCTGGGCTTCCACTCTTTTGGGAGACTGGGAGAAGCGGTAACAAAATGCTTCTAAAAGAGCAACAGAAGTTGTCAGACTTAGGACCCCATACTCATAACCTGCCTCCCCATCCCCACAAGCCAATTAATGTATACAATGAGGTTGAAGAAAGTAGAAGGTACTTTCCAATTTGAGATTCTTGAGTTCTAAGAAATTCCTGAGGAAATAGAATTTTACAAATGCGAATGTGGTTACCTTGTGGTACCAGGGTTTCATTTGAAGTCCACACCCTGATAATTCTTTCCCTTGATCTAACCAATCTGGAAAGTTGCACTCTCCTGTTTAGTCCCTTGGTTTACAAATTCCTTGAATCATTTAATACACTCTATCTATATTATTTAATCCTCATAATCACCTCATGAGGTAGATATATTACTCTCATTTTTATAGCTGAGGTCAACTTGTATTATACAGACAGGAAAGGAACAACTTAAAAGTTCGAATAAATAAAGGTCTGAACAACCATCATCTAAACTTATCAATCCCTATCATATATGGCAGTATTTCATATAGCATTTTATAGCTTATAAATGTTTGTCAGCTTTTTACTCTCATCCCTTTAAAGTAGGTAAAACAAACAAAAGTCTTCCATTTTTTAGAAAAAAAATTCCAAAAATTTAGCTGGTATACTTAAGGCTAGAGATTTACTTACAAATTTGGATTATAATGAAGAACAGAAATGGGTGATTCAGAGATTTTTCTTTTAGATTGAATTTGTAATGAATGTAAATCTTGGAGACTAATGACATCTAAATTATCAAAAAGGTGGTTTCCTTCATTTTATTATTTTTGATAATAGCAGAAATAAGGATTGATATTTTATTTTATTTTTTTAATTTTTTAATATTTTTTTATTTTTAAGAGAGAGACAGAGCATGAGCGGGGGAGGGGCGGAGAGAGGAGACACAGAATCCAAAGCAGGCTCCAGGCTCCGGAGCCGTCAGTACAGAGCCCAACGCGGGGCTTGAACTCACGAACTGTGAGCTCATGACCTGAGCCGAAGTCAGACGCTCAACCGACTGAGCCACCCAGGCACCCCAAGGATTGATGTTTTAAAACAAAACAAATAAAGCTAAAAACCTCAAAGACGCACCAGCAAAATCTGTGTAATCGACTGAATGCTTCAGGTCAGGAAGATCCTTCGGATTTGTATAACATAAAGTAAGAAAACAATAAATGGAAATGAATAAGACATTTAGAAACAGTTGTAATTTTAGGTCTTAAAAGTTTTTTATTTTATTTTTTAAGATGTTTTTATTTTTGAGAAAGGGGGTGGGGACAGAGAGAATGAGTGGGGAGGGGCAGAGAGGGAAGGGAACACAGAATCTGAAGTAGGCTCCAGGCTTTGAGGTGTCAGCACAGAGCCCAACGCAGGGCTCGAACCCACAAGCTGTGAGATGGTGACCTGAGCCAAAGTCAGATGCTTAACCAACTAAGCCACTCAGGCGCCCCTAAAAAAAAATGTTTAGAGTAAGTTGGAAACTGTTTCCTCCTCTTTTAGGTTCTGGAAGACTTTGTGAAGGATTGGTATTATTTCTTCAACTTTTTAAAAATTAAAGTATAGTTGACAATGTTATATTAAAGAAACTTTTCTAGGTTACAGGGGTAGATAATAAAAGAACTGCGATTAAAACTTAGGTATGTAAGGGGCGCCTGGGTGGCGCAGTCGGTTAAGCGTCCGACTTCAGCCAGGTCACGATCTCACGGTCCGGGAGTTCGAGCCCCGCGTCAGGCTCTGGGCTGATGGCTCAGAGCCTGGAGCCTGTTTCCGATTCTGTTTCTCCCTCTCTCTCTGCCCCTCCCCCGTTCATGCTCTGTCTCTCTCTGTCCCAAAAATAAATAAAAAAAAAAAACGTTGAAAAAAAAAAAAAAACAAAAAACAAAAAAACTTAGGTATGTGTGACTCTAAAACTTTTGTACTATCTCATAAGTCTCATCTGTCTACCAACTTCTTTCTTTTCTAGATATATAATCCTAGGAATTCTATATAGATGAAGTCCTGCTCCAAATAGTTTCACATTTAAACTTGGGGCAAAGAGGCAGAATGCTTTGTTAGGATCAAAAATCCCTGTTTTTGTACTTGCTGAATATCCTACTTAGAAGTTTATTAGCTACTAGTACCATTCAAAAATAAATGTGTTAAGGAATGAGGTTCTCAGCATTGACCTAAGACAAGCCTCTTTATCATCCTGCTTCCAAGTTTTCTCATACATTCTGGGAGAACAGGAAAGCATATATTAAGAAATGCTTCCAAAGAAGCAGCTGCCTCCTCTGGGAAGATAATATTTATTTATTTATTTATTTATTTATTTATTTATTTATTTATTTATTTAATTTTTTAAAATTATTTTTTAATGTTTATTTATTTTTGAGAGGGAGCGAAACGGAGTGCAAATGGGGGAGAGGCAGAGAGAGGGAGACACAGAGTCCGAAGCAAGCTCCAGGCTCTGAGCTGTCAGCACAGGGCCCAACGTGGGACTCAAACTCACAAACCGTGAGATCATGACCTGAGCTGAAGTCAGATACCTAACCAACTGAGCCACCCAGGTACCCCTGGTAAGATCACTTTTAAATGTCTAGGAGTTGAAGATACAAGCTGTGTACCTGTGTTACAATATTTATTTACCCAAAATTTCTCCTAATATTAACAACTTGGAAGTACTATGTGTCAGGGACAAAGCTTTAAGATCTCTAAGGAAACTATTAAGGAAAACTACCACGCAAACACTGGTCATTATTATGCAGGTTAAGATTTTTCTGAGCTTTACTTTCATTGAAAGAAAACTGAACATAGAACTATGTGTGTCACCAACACTGTACAGAACATCTGGAGAACTAAAAAGCTAGAAAATAAACAAGCCGTTCAGAAAGGCAGTCCAGAAAGAAGGAAATACTCCACGAAGGATGAAATAAATACTTAACAAAACATGTCATTACAATCATACCAATTTGCTCCCTAGCAGAATAAACTTAAGATTTTAAATATCCAAAGCTCCTAATGACTCTAAAAAAAGGCCGGAGTCTCTTTAGTTGATAAAAGGATCTGTAATTTCCCTCTAAAAGATCTCAAGGGATTTCAAACACTCATTTCCTTTAAATCTACAGAATGAGGGCAAAGGTCCTTAGGCTCAGGGTAATGTCAAAAGTTCTTGGGGCCTGTTCCCTTCTTCCTCATCCATAGAACCATTATGTGTACAGGAGGAAAGAAGCTGTTTTTTATCTTGCTCACTGCCTAAGTTTTAGCAAAGGCCAACTGGGCATTCTATTTCCTGACATACTCATAGAAGAGTAGAAAAAGGCTGATAGACAGGTAAAGGCGCAGTTTATAGTTGGTGCGTGTTAAAAAATTGAAATTTATCTTGACATTCCATGTGGATACACTATTAGACTTCCGGAATTGCTGTGAATGGGACCTGAAGGACTTCCAGCCTACTGGAAAAACAGGTGTCTACTATGAGACACTCCACACTGACCCAGTGAAGAAAGAAAGCTTCCACTAATCTAAACTGAGTATGTCCTAACAGTTTACATGGCTGCACAGAATGACTTTTTTCCGACTCCAAAGTTTGAGAACAGGAGAAGAGCAAGGAATGGGAACAGAATGAAGAAGACTCAGTTAAACAAAAATTCAAAATACAAGAGAAACTTATTTCTAACATATGCTTCTCTTTGCATAAATATGAATGTTAACAGGTAAAGGAAATGTCAAGGATGGCTCCTGAATTCAGATGCCAGGGGAACTAAAGCTTGAAACAATGACTCATAAGAACCAGAAGCAACACTTCCAATGAGGAAAAAAGTCTCCTATGATAACTTAGCCATCTCTAAGTGTTCAATGCAACATTGTGAAAACCTCCCACTCTATTTAAAGACCTTCAAACAATCACCTTCTACTTTATTTGGTAATCTTAAATATATTCCAATAAAGAAGTGTCTTTTCTCCGGCTGGAAGAGTCAGAATGAATTCCCTATTGTTTAATCATTACGTATTTTTGTTTTGTTTTGTTTTTTGGTTTTAAAGTAAAAAATATGTTTACTGGAATGTTTTAGTTGTAGCTGACATTACGACGTTTAGCTTTATTTTTATTAAATAAATTTTTAAAGTTATTTATTTTTAGAGAGAGGGAAAGCATGAACAGGGGAGGGGCAGAGAGAGATGGGGGGGTAAGGGGGGGTGAGAGACAGAATCCCAAGCAGGCTCTGCCCTGTCAGTGCAGAGCCTGATGTGGGGCTCAATCTCGGAAACATGAGATCATGACCTGAGCTGAAACCAAAAGTTGGATGCTTAACCAATGGAGCCACCCAGGTGCCCAACAACATTTAGCTTTTGTTACACCCATAAACATGTGGAAATTACAATTGCAGTGGCAAAGCAATTGTAATGTGAGAAGAATCTTGAAAATATTGATGGAATGGCAATACATGTTTTTTAGCCTGATGATCTGGTACTCTATAGGGGCTTCTGGACCACCAGCCTGATCCTCATGTCAATGTGATAATGTAAGTCCTTATAATAACAGGATGAAATATTAATATCATGGTTTAATTACATATACAATCAACTGGCAAGTATCCAGTTTCAAACTAGATCCTTGAAACGTGGCAAAATAGAGGCTGGTTATTTTTGCCTTAACCATAATTACTGAAAACTTCCCTTCTGTTAGAAGGGAAGAAGATAACTGGACATTCTAGTGATCCAATTTGAAGTGATACTTGCCTCTTATTTTCTTGAAAAAGAAGTTTTGAAAGTTATATACATAGGTTTCATTTAAATTATGCAGCAATCTTTTATTATTGCTATTCAGATTTTGTTTAATGAAAATCTCTGTCACCAAATCAAGTATGATATTTCACGACTATAAGAATAATTAGGGGCATGTAGATGGCTCAGTCAGTTAAGCATCTGACTTCGGCTCAAGTCATGATCTCACAGTTCATGGGTTTGAGCTCCATATTGGGCTCTATGCTGACAGCTCAGAGCCTGGAGCCTGCTTCAGACTATCTCCCTCTCTCTTTGCCCCACCCCTGCTTGCACTCTGTCTCTCTCAAAAATAAATAAACATTAAAAAAATGATACTCATTAGCAAAAGGATAACAGCAACCAACGCCATGATGGCTTTTATTCTGCATCCACGCCATCACATTTGCCTTTGAAACTGTGTGGATATGCTGCTAAAAACAACTGCATTACCTGATAAGTTTTCTATATCACACAGAGGATGGAGAGAGGGATTAAATGATATAACAGGATTCTTTAATCTTTGTACTGTTTTCTTGCATGACATCAATAACTTCAGCCACCTGATTCTGAATATACTTAATTGTATCACTTCTAGGTCTAAATCTTGGTTCAGATGGTCCCTTTAGAAAAAAGTACTCTTCTTCATCTGAATCCTCTTCCAAAAGATTTCTCCCTTCACTCTTCACGGAGCCAGTGACATCATCATCATTTAGGTGGCACTTGAACTTGGGAGGCATACTTTTTATTTTTATTTTACATTTATTTATTTATTTTTGAGAGACAGAGTGAGACAGTACATGAGTGGGGGAGGGGCAGAGAGAGAAGGAGACACAGAATCTGAAGCAGGCTCCAGGCTCTGAGCAAGCTGTCAGTACAGAGCCTGGTGCAGGGCTCGAACTCTGCATTATGAGTTATGAGACCACAACCTGAGCCGAAGTCAGACACTCAACCGAGCCACCCAGGCGCCCCAAGAGGCATTCTTTTTGCCCAAGAAGTACTTTTCTGTTTCCCAGAATAAGTATTCACCACCCGAGCTCCCGGGGGTAGGCAGCACTGGGAGGGTGGGGGAAGGAGTGGGAAGTGCAGGAAGAAAGCGGGGCAGGGGGAGACAGTGGGCACAGACCTGGGGGCTGCTCCACCACAGCTGCACACATAATCATTAGAGTTTAAAAGAAACTAGAGACCAAGGTTGCTTAGAAGTAACTATAATTCTATCTATAATTCTAATGAGACAGATTTTGGGGCAAGAATTCAGTTGCATAGCTACCTGGTAGCTATTTAATAGGAAGGCACGCACTTGCCACACCACCCCAAATGCCAGATCTTGGTGGCACTGTAAGTGGCAGGAATGACAGACTGATGATCATCAGGTGTGCACAGGGAGTTCCAAACCAAAGGTCTGCCTGTGCAGCAGAGTGGGCTACGGCACTCTTGGTGCTCAGGCTCCATCCAAGAAAAGCAGTTGTACTGAAGTGAAAGCCCTGGACTCAAGTGCATCAGAGACTTCCAGGGTTGGAAGAGTTGTTTTGTTTTAAACTTTTAATGTTTATTTATATGAGAGAGAGAGAGAGAGAGAGAGAGAGAGAGAGAAGGGGCAAAGAAGGAGACATGGAATCCGAAGCAGGTTCCAGGCTCTGCGTCGTCAGCACAGAGCCCGACACGGGGCTTGAGATCATGACCTGAGTCAAAGTCAGACACTTAACCAACTGAGCCACCCAGGGACCCAGAGAGTTCTAAGTGCTGCTCCTCACTGTACTGACAGAAAAACAAAATAAATTATTTTAGTCCATGTTAAAAGTAATCAATTCGCTCTTCCAGGCAACAGTCTCTAGCTTGAATTCATTGAATACCTACTATGTGCCAAACATTTGGGACACAGCAGTGAAGAAAATGGACGTGAAAGTTGCATGAAGTGTACAGTTTGATGGAAATGAATTATTATAAGTGTGCAATAACTGAATGGCAAGCAAAGAATCCTATGGAAGCATATAGTGAGGGACCTTGCCCAGGTTGGAAGGTGATGGAAACTTCCCTTTAAGCTTAGACTTGAAAGAAGAGCAGGAGTTAACCAGGAGAAAGGGGTGGAAAAACAGGCACTCTGGCAGAGAAAACAGTAGGTGTCAAGACCTTGATGCAGACTGGTGAGTGTGAGGAACTAACATTGCCCAGCACTGATAAAGCACAGAAACCAAGGTGGGGAGAGGCACAAGATGAAGCTACAATAACACGGGGCACCTGAGTGGCTCAGTTGGTTAAGCGTCCAATTTCGGCTCAGGTCATGATCTTGCAGTTCGTGAGTTCGAGCCCTGCGTCGGGCTCTGTGCCCATCACCACGTGGCAGCTAGAGGCCATCGCGCGTATCCCCGAGGTCCTTAGCAAGATGAAGCTGCAGCCCTTTGTCACAGAGGCCAGTGTGGAGAAGGCTCTGTGGCTCTCCCAGGTGTCCATGCTGGATGCTGCCTTCTCCAGCACTCCGTCAGGGGTGGAGGGCGTTACCAGCCAGGAGGACCAGGGGATGCTGAGTCGCACTGAGAAGCTTCTCAAGTGCTGCTTCACCATCGGCTCCCGGGAGTCAGAGCACAGCATCATCATCCAGGACTTCACCAAGCAGAAATACACAGAGCACGCCATCCACAAGGCCCTGCAGCTCATGTTCTGACGGGCGAAATCCAGCATCGTATGCAGGGCAAGGCCCTCTATCACCTCAAATGAGCCTTCGCGGCCTCGCGGACTTGCCTATACCTCTCGCACCGCCTGCACCATAACCATCGCTGTCCTCTGCCTCCCTATTGTCATCCTAAACTTCCCGTATGCTCTCCCCATCATAGAGGAGGCGTCCCCACCTGCGCTGGAAGAAGGAGCATCCCTTCCTCGCTGCCTCTGGGCGCCTGCCTCTAGTGCAGGTCCAGGAAATGTGCTTTTGGAGTTTGTTGAAATAATAAAGCCACGGTGTGTTTGGATGTCAAAAAAAAAAAAAAATAATAATAAATAATAATAATAAAACAAGCCAGGTAGAGAAGGGTAACTGGCTGAAGGAGTACTAGGAATGGTGACCACAAAAGGAGAGAGGCATGAAAAAGAATGCAGAAGTCAGTGAACTATAAGCAACTCTCCATCGTTTATAGGGTAGAGTGTTGAGTATGGCTTGTAGTGAGGGGAATGGTGAGATTAGGCTGAAAGGAATACGTATGGTTAGATGACTGAGGGCCATTAGGAATTTGTGCCTTATCTTACAAGCAATGTGTTCTTTTCTTCTTCTTCTTCTTCTTCTTTTTTTTTTTTACTTTTTATTTGAGAGAGAGAGTGCGAGCGAGGGAGAGGGGCAGAGAGAGAGAGAACCTTAAGCAGAATCCATGTTCAGCATGGACTGTGAGATCATGATCTGAGCCCAAATCAAGAGCTGGACACTCAACCAACTGAGCCACATAGGTGCCCCACAAGCAATGTATTTATAGGTGTAGGGGAAAGTAGTAGAAAGCAAAGTTGAAAATTTGGGAGAGTGCTGGAAAAACTCATAGAGTAAGGTTCCAAGGGAAACAGGAAAATGGGGCAAAAGGTATAAGTGAAGGGATCAGTCTTAAACAGGAGGAAGGAAACTTCTTCCTCTAAGGCTAGAGAAAAGGAACTGAAGGTGGGTCTGAGTAAAGATAAATTATGGGTATGGGTAGTATGCTGGGCAAATCAGTATCTGTTAGCCCGATTTTCTCGCTTAGCCTTAGCTAAGAGCTAAGAAGGAATAGGCCAAGTAATTTTCTAAGGGAGGTGGTGATGGTTGAGAATTACTACTGAGAGAAGTGGAAAGGTGGTCCAGGAGAAGTGTAAGGCTGCAGAGTGGTTCTAAGGGTTCAGCTACAATCGGAACCATGAAGTTATAGTGGTGCCAATTTACAACACTGCATAATATTTTTCCTGAAGACTTTAATAAAAAGGATGTAGGAGCAGACAAAATAGATATTAGAGGGTTTATGAGGGCAGAAAAAGGAAAAGGACAATGAGTGAGGATATGGAGGGAAATGCCTGAAGTAACAGACCACAGGGTCTAGACTGAAGAAAGAAATCAAGAGAAAGAAGAAAAAGAGAAAGAGGGAGGGAGGGAGGGAATTGAGTGACTAAAATGAAGGAAACAGGCTTCTAGGTAAAGACAGCAGATTAAAAACAGGTATTAAGCCCTATTCCTTTTGAAAGCTCATTAAAGTGACAGGGAAGGGTTTTTGTTGTTATCCTCATCGTTTTTCTAAAGGGTATAAACTCCAAGGACAAAGATTAGGAGAAGGGAGGACATTAAAAAAAATTTTGGAAGCTGGAAAGCAGGATGGTGGTAGCAGATTTAGCACATTTAAGAAAGCTGAATCCTAGATCAGGCATAAGGAAAGCTAAGGAGCAACCTATTTGGACTGCAGAAGCCCAGAAATGATCAGGAATTGGTAGCACAGCTTTTACCCACATCGAAAGGAGATTGGAAGATTTTTCTCTGAAGTCTATAGCCAGTCCAAAAGAAAAGGCTTAAGAATACCAACATGAGAATTTCTTTACAAATAACCTATCTACATCACTTTATAGAAGTGAGAATTAAAAGTACAGAGGAGTAAGAAAAAAAAAGTCTCAGTGCCTAGTCTGGACAAGATACCTTGGGAAAGTTTGTTGATTCTGATGTCCACAAGTCCCTCTCAACCCTTCCCACAAAATACTGCAAATTAAAGAGATACTTTAGGAAGTATAGTTGGTTAGTAGCACTGGGGATACTAATTTAGATAAACAGTACTTCAAGACTTTGCATATCTTTGGGAAAACAATCAAGGGCATAAACCTATTTCTCATCATCTGGAGTCCCAGAAACACAGATTTGGCCAAGCATGATCTTTGAGGTTTTGATTTAAGTCCTTGTCTTATCAGATATAAATGTCTAAACTTAAACAAGAGGAATGTGCAAACATTTTATCCCATTTTAAAAGAAATCCTTTAGAAGTTTGTTTTAATATTATCATTACACTTACAGTGAAAAACCTTCACTAGTACTCAAAAGAAAACAACATAACATTGGAGAAAAGCTACATGATTTTCTTATTAAATATTTGGCACAAACACCTTTTACGTATGAATTATTAAAAACACATGTCGTTTAGAAGTAAAACAGGAATTTTAGGGGGAGGGGCGCAGTGGTGGTGTCTTTAAAGGACAACTAAGCCAGTTTCATTCAGGGAAACTGAGGTTTAGAGAAATAAAGTGATTTGCTCAAGGTCATATAGCTGGTTTGTCTCAAAACTAAATTCCAAAATCTCTGGACTTTAATTTCGAGTACATGCTCTTTCTACCAGCAACATTCTTTTCCACCACATGTAATGCCTCTGTATCACTAATGCATCAGTTTGACACGCAGGAAAGGTGTTGTGCTTTCTTCACATCTACTGAGGTTGTAGAATCTGGGCCCACTGGAGCGAAGTTAGTACTGTCTGGTGACGGAACAGCTTGCTGGGGAGACTGCCTCTATACCTGCCTATAGGGATAGCAGGACTCCTACTCCAGCAAATGTCTTATACTATTTCCCTTTCTAGGACCAAACATGCCTGAGGTCCTCAAGACAGAACACTCTCTTTGCAATCAAGGAAACACTTTATCCTTTCTCAGAAAGGGAGAAAACAAAGGAGATGTACATTCTATCATCATCTCTTTCTCCTACAAGCAGTATGAAAAGTTAGAAAACTTTAAAACAAGAGGTTTCCGGCTCTCCTATATAAACAAAGTCCTTTTCCAAGATAACTTTGGTGTTTGTCCAATAGGACCTAGCCCCAATCTTTGGAAATTCAGTTAAAAAAAAAAAAAAGATAGGAAGTATCATATTCTCATATTCAAAAGTGCTTGAAAATCTGAATTTAATTAGTTTTTACCCACCATCTCACTGAGGCCAGGAGGAGCACAATACCCCTGAGAGTCATAGGAATGGGGGCAAGAACATTTTTACTGCTCATTTATCCAGCCAGCTGCCCTATTACAACTATAAACCAAAGATCCTTAATCATTGGAGTGTAATTACAAGTTAGAAGAATGGAGGGGAAAAAAATCTGCCAACAACCAAAAATATAATCTAGTTCTAAGAAACTGGTGTTAATGGTGTTAATGACACCAGTGCTGACCCAAGGTCCCAAACTCAGCAGCTGTGAGGGAAAAATACATCACCATCTGCTTTCATTTTCACCTTACCTCTGGCCATTTCCTTCTTCTTTGCTCCCATCATGCCCAAACCTTGCTCTCCTTGGCAGAGACCACTAGGACGAGGCATTTACTAACAGTCCCCCATATGGAGCCATCAGCTAGTTCCCAGGGAGGTTAAAGAGAAAGCAGGAGACAGTCTCCACCCTCTAGTTGTAATTAAGGAACGTATGACTAGCTGCTAAGAATTTAATGTCTAAGCTTGCCAACTCTAATATACAGGAAAGCATAAATATCAGTACTTGATGGATGCATAAATGAGCTAGGTCCTTTGTTTTACATAATAGATAATCACAATTGATCTTTCTGCATTCCAAAGGAAACAATCCCTTTATTCTTTGGAGTCTTGTGAATTTAGCAGTGCAACACTGCTTAACTTTCTAGGTCTTTTACCTTAAATCTCTCCTGCATACTGCTGTCATGTTATCTTTCCAGAATCCTGAATTTGAATCATTTCCCTTCTCAAAAAATCTTTAGTAATTCCCCAGTATTCAAGGCCCTCTGTTATTGTACCAACTTAACTTTCCAGCCTTATCTCCTAATATTCTCCAACAGGGACCCTCAATTTGGGCCAAACTGTCCCTAAACAAATCTTGCATACCCTGTCTCCAAGTATTTGTTCACAGCCTTCTTTGTATGCAGGATCCAGCTTCTTATGTCCTTTTCCATACCTGATCTGTATCCATCCTTCAAGGCCAAATTATTCTCTTACATTGTCCTGACCACCTCAGTCCTTAGAGACTGCTACCTTCTCTAAATTCTTAGAACACTGTTGGCCATAATCGTTCAGTATCTGATACTGTTTGCTACTGTTTGTTAGCCTTTTATATGCATAGTCTTATCTTCCACTGAGGCAAATAAATTCTTTCAGATGGTCTCCTGCCTCAGGGATACCCTTAAATACCAAAATAGTGGTTTGACCAGAGAAGGAAACTTCATAAACATTTGTCAGTTGAACAATGTGTTCCTGAAAAATAGAAAGGATGAGTAAATGGAGAAGGTCCAGCTCTGTCCCTAATTAGATAAATGATATGGAAGAAATCCTTCTTCCTCTGGCTTTTAGCATCATTATCTGAAATACAGGTGACTGGACTAAATGACATTCTAGCTGCTACAGACTATGATAGGATCTTACAAATAAGTTCATATTTTCAGAGCATTAAAATATATTACTTAATTGTATCTTATGGTGAACTTTTCTAAGATACAAGGAACCCCCCGTTTCCTAAAATTTCATTTTGATACATGGACTCAAAAAAATTCATAACAAAACCCTCTTTTTTATATAAAGAATTCCAAATTCAGTCAGCTATATCCCAAGAAACAAGCTGTGTTACAAGGTACCATCATAGCTACTCTGTAGAGAAAAAAAAGAGTTCCAGTGGGGCTGGCAAACTACAGCCTGCCAGTTGGATGGCCCTGATGATTGTTTTTGTAGATGAAGTTTTATTGGAACACTGCCATGCTTATTTGTTATATCTTAGGATGCTTTGTGCTAAAACAGCAGAGTTGAATAAATGCAACACCATATGGTCTGCAAAGTCTAAAATATTTACTATTTGCCCTTTACAGAAAAAGTCTGCCAATCCTTGTTTTATACCTCAACATTCATCAGAAAATACCAAAGCCCTTGATCACAGAAACTTAAATCACAGTTGGTCACTGGGTGATTTCCCATTCATTCAATTAAGAAATATTTTGGGGCGCCTGGGTGGCGCAGTCGGTTAAGCGTCCGACTTCAGCCAGGTCACGATCTCACGGTCCGTGAGTTCGAGCCCCGCGTCGGGCTCTGGGCTGATGGCTCAGAGCCTGGAGCCTGTTTCCGATTCTGTGTCTCCCTCTCTCTCTGCCCCTCCCCCGTTCATGCTCTGTCTCTCTCTGTCCCAAAAATAAATAAACGTTGAAAAAAAAAAAAAAAGATTTAAAAAAAAAGAAATATTTATTGGGATTTCTTTCTTTTTTAAAATGTTTATTTCTTATTTTGAGAGAGAGAGAGAGAGAGAGAGGGAGAGAGAGAACAAGCAAGCAGGGGAGTTGCAGAGAGAGGGAGAGAGAGGGATCCTAAGGAGACTCTGTGCTATCAGTGCAGAGCCCAATGTGGGGCTGGAACCTATGAACTGTGAGATCATGACCTGAGGCGGAACCAAGAGTCAGACACTTAACTGACTGAACCACCCAGGAGCCCCTGGAATTTCTTATTTCTAACTAAATCTTCATTCAATTTCCTCATCTGTAAAATGGCATATAATAACGTCCACTTCATAGGGTTATTGTAAAGATTACATAAAGCCTTTAACACAATGCCTGACATAAAATCTGAAAAATGACAGCAGCTATTATCATCATTATCACCACCACCACTACCACCATCTTCTTTCCTGATGTCCTAGGAAAGAAAAGCAGGCTCTCTCTGATGGCCATGACCAACAGTGAAAGGAGAGAACTCTAGCCTCCCTTAGACTTCTTGACTTCATACTTGGGGAAGAGCTTTATTTTGATAGTACTCAGATTAACCACAAGAAGACAGGGAATGTTCTTTTGATACAAAATGGCAGTTGACTCCACAAGTCCTCTGACATCAGATATATCTAGAACTCAATATCTTTGTCAGAGTGTATCAAGAAAATAAATCCGATTTTAATTTATGAATACCTCTCTTGATAAATTAGAGCTTGCCTGCAGCCCCAAACTTAAGCAACAACACTGTAAGACAATGTGAAATTAAATGATGCCACTGACTTATCACTACCTCCTAAATCAACCATCTATTCAAATTTGGTAACAAATTTTCTCACTTCTGAGAACTATAATTTTTTAAAAATATGTTTATTTTTGAGAGAGATAGAGAGAGTGAGCTGGGGAGGGGCAGAGAGAGGGGGACAGAGGATCCAAAGTGGGCTTTGTGCTGACAGCAGCATTCCCAATGTGGGGCTTGAACTCATGAATTGTGAGATCAGGACCTGAGCCAAAGGTGGATGCTCAACTGAGTCACCCAGGTGCCCCAAGAACTGTAATTTTTAAAAAGCCTAAGAACCTATACAGTTTTTTCTAAGTCAATCCAACAAGTGAATGGTGGGTGCCTACTTTTTTCTTTTTTATAGTGTTGGTCATACCTCTCTAATATGCATAATAGTTGTCTGAGGAAACAAGTAGGTTTTATGTTTTTTTTGTGGGGGGGGAATCCTTCAAAATGCTGAATAATGAAATGTAAATAATTCTTTGGTGGGAAAAAACAGATGATTTAAAATCAAGTGCCAATATCAATTGATAAATAATGGATATCCAAAATGTGATATATATCCATACAACAGAATACTGGTCAATAATAAAAAGGAATGAAGTACTGACATAAGCTACAAGACAAGTAAACCCTGGAAACACTATGCTAAGTGTAAGAAGCCAGCCGTAAAAGGCCACATAAGATATGATTATATTTATGTGAAATGTCCAGAACAGGCAAATACATAGAGATATAAAGTAGATTAGTTTTGGTTGTCTAGGGTGGGAGGGGAGGATTAGAGAAAAATAGGGAATCACTTAATGGGTATTGGGTTTCCTACTGGGGTAGTAAAAATGCTGTAAAAATTGATTGTGGTGATGGTTGTACAACTCTGTGACTATATTAAAAACCACTGAATTATTCACTTTAAATGGGTGAATTGTATGTTGCATATTTATAGCTCAAAAAAACTGTTGTATTTTATTTTTTATTTATGTATTTTTTTTAATGTTTATTTTTGAGAGTGGGGGAGGGGCAGAAAGAGAGGGAGACAGGATCTGAAGCAGGCTCTGTGCTGACAGCAGAGAGCCTGGTGCAGGGCTCGAACTCATGAACCATGAGATCATGGCCTGAGCTAAAGTTGGATGCGTAACCAACTGAGTCACCTAGGCAGGCCAAAGCTGTTTTATCTTAAAAAAGAAAAATCACACCTTAGCTTATATGTTACATGTCAAATTTATTCAATAAAAATAAAAATAAAAAAATAAATTTTTAAAAGGAAAAATCAAATGCTAGGACTTCCATCTTCCATCTAAGATTTATAGAGCTGGAAAGAGAGTTGCTCTCATCCTAACAAGAAAAAATTGAATAATCCACGAAATTGTAACTTTTCTTGAACTCATCACAGGCAGAACTCTAAGCAGCCAGAACTCTAAGGAAAGACAAAAGCCACCAAGGAGAGAGGAAACATCAATGTCAGCTCACCTATAGTACAGCATAAAAGTTATAGGGCTGCCATGTAAGTGGGTAAGAAGGATTTAGCTAAATTCTCCATAAATTTCTACAGGTTGAATGTGAGCTAGCATAAGAGGATATCATCCCAGGAATCACAGACACATAGGGTATTTGCACCTATTTTTCTCAAATACACAAAACTGTATACTACAAAGAGTAAATTTTACTGCATATTAAATGATGCCTCAATGAAATGAACTTAAAAAAAAAAAAAATCAAGTGGAGTGCCTGGGTGGCTCAGTCGGTTAAGCATCCGACTTCGGCTCAGGTCATGATCTCACAGTTTGTGAGTTCGAGCCCCATGTCAGACTCTGTGCTGACACCTCAGAGCCTGGAACCTGCTACAGATTCTGTGTCTCCTTCTCTCTCTGCCCCTCCCCCACTCATTCTCTGTCTCTCTGTCTCAAAAATAAACACTAAAAAATAAATAAAATAAAAAAATCAAGAGCCAAGTAATTAGAAACAACCTCAATGCCCAACACTGGATATGGTTAGATAAATGATGGTATATATTCATATGACAGATAATTATATAGCTCTTGAAAACCATGTTAAAAAACTAAGAAGACTGTGATAGGATAATGGGCCCTCAAAGATGTCCACTTTGGAACCTGTGAAAGTTATTACCTTACATGGCAAAAGGGACTCTGCAGGTGCAATTAAGATTCTTGAGATGGGTAGGTTATCCTATATTATCCTGGTGGGTCCAATGTAATTACAAGGGTCTTTATGAGAAGGAGACAAATAGTTGATGAAGTACTTTTTAACTGATGTGCTATTTATTTAAGATTTTATTTTTAAGTAATCTCTATACCCTAACATCGAGCTTGAACCAACAATCTCAAAATCAAGAGTTGCATGCTCTACTGACTGAGCCAGCCTGGTGCCCCTAATATGTCATTTAATTCTCCAGAATCACTTGGCCCAGAGGGTCAAATGCCAGCCATATCATTGGGTCTGACTGCAACACCACAAATCTAGCGGGCTGCCATTTGAATACTCTAGGGTATATTTGCCTCTGTAAACAGGTCTACAATGCTTTTTTTGTTTTGTTTTGTCTGTTTTTTTTATGTCTACAATGTTAGACAGATGCTGCCTACACTAGCTGGGGCCCTCTCCTTGTGATATGGACATGGCCTGCAGCCCCTGAAAAATGAGAATCAGAGCTCCAAGCAGCAGTTTCTAGTGTTTGGTCTACTTTCATTATGCTTCCACTTACTCCTGGGGTGCTGGAAAATTCCTTTAGACTCTGACAGACCAAATGATCATCTCTTTATCAAATATTTATAGAGAAAAGAGCAATACTATTAGGCCACAAACTAGTAAGCCAAACAGGAATAGGTTTTCAGCATTACATACAATCAAACAACAAGCTTTTTAAAAATGCCCATTCTATGCCAGACCAATTAAAGAAGAATCACTAGCAGTGGGGCTCAGCCAACAGCATTTAAAAAATACTCCCCAGAGTTGAGAACTATTGGTCTTATGAAAAGGGTAGACAAGAAATCAATGCTTACAGCAGTGAAGCTGGAAAAACTCTGATTGAATGGGCATATATTTTTTGGTACATGCTCAGTCAGGAGTTTTAAGAGGCATACATGTTATTAGTTAACATTCAACATAGTTTTTATTTTCTTTTAAAAGTTTGTTTGTTTGTTTATTTATTTAGAAAGCGAGTGCACACACGTGCAGAAGTCAGGAAGGCACTGAGAGAGGGAGAGAGAGAGAGAGAGAGAGAGAGAGAGAGAGAGAGAGAGAATCCCAAGTAGGCTCCACACCACCAGTGCAGAGCCCAATGCAGGGCTTGAACCCACAAGCTGCGAGATCATGACCTGAGCAGAAGTCAGACACTTAACTGACTGAGCCACCCAGGTACCCTGCATCATAGTTTTTGTACATGCACACGTCAATGCATAGGGCTTGCTTCCTGAGAAAGAAAACAATTTAATCATCCAGGCAGTTTAATTCTACAACTGCAAAAAGGATCACCCCGAGGGTGAGAAAGTTTGCTTTATCAGGCAGTAGCAAACCATGGGGAAAACGATTATTCTGTGTTCAAGGCTGAATTCTTAAGAAGTGAGATGAGACAGTATTTGGGGTGCAAGATGCTTATTAGGGATCAATACCCATGAAGGGAAGAGGAGGAAGCAAGACTGGGCAGAGGAAAAACTGAACCAAGATGCAGGTTGTACAAAGCCTCAGCCAACACAGCAGGGAGTTGTGAAGTACTTCCTGTCAGAGTGACCAGGCCTTCATATCCATCCCTCATTTACTCTTGCTGCCCCAGCAAGGGTATGACCTCAATGTGGCTCTTTACAGATGAGGTAGATCCTGAAGTCTGTGATGACTAGAGGCTGTCTGCTAATTACACTTCCTATAGATGAGCAGCAAGTCCTTCCTTGAAGGGGGACCTAGACATTTTACCTGTATGTCTATCATATGGCACTATAACAATGAACACTGTGGGTCAAGAGGTGGTTCCTTTTCTTAAGAATCCATTCTAACCTAGGCCTCTCTCCCTGGAAGCACAAAAAAGAAAAATTATGAGGCTATTTGTTGCCAATGTTTAAACAACAAAAACCCTTGAAGTTTAGTAAGACCATAGGATGACTGCCCATTTCCTTGATGTTTTGGATTGAGCTGATGATTTGTCCAAGATCTTAGCAAAGGCATTCAGCTAAGACAGGATACATACCATATACATAGCCACATGACTTTCCCTACTTCCAGGATATGTGGGGAGCAAACTGAGGCTGAAAGGAAAGGAACTGTGCCATATAAGCACATTTCCCCCCTTTGAGATGTCTTTCAACTTCATTATTTCTTAAAAACAAAGCCTAGAGATTTAGAATTTATTGGTCATCTATGTTATATAACAAATTACTTCAAGCTCAGAGGCTTAAAAAAATAAACTATTATCTCACAGTTTTTGGAATCCAGGAGTGGGTTAGTGGTTCTGACTCAGGTTCTCTCATGAGGTTGCAGTCAAACTGCTGGCCAAGAGCTGCAGTCATCTCGAGGCTGACTGGAGGAGAACCTGCTTTCGACATGGCTGTTGACAAGTCTCAGAGTATCTCTTCCAAGCTCACTAACGTGGTTGCTGGCAGACCTCAGTTCCTCATGACATGGACTTCTCCATAGCCTGCCTGAATGTCCTTATGACATGGCAGCTAGTTGTCAAGAACTTTTTTTATCCCCCAAGAGGGGCCCATAGGTGCCATATCTATAAGTCCTTTCATGTTTGAGAATGTCTTCCTATTGCTTTTAAATATAAAAGATATCTTTATTGTTTACAATATTCTCAAGTTCCACTTTCTTTCCCTGAGAACTCTGCATATATGGTTCCTCTGGTATTTAATGTTGTGATGAACTTGGAAGTAAGCTTAATTTTTCTCTCATGTAAGTGATAAGCTTTTTGTCTTTGATGCTTGAAGAATTTTTTCTTTATCCCTAAAGTTTAACAGGTTTACTAGGATACATCTGGCCAAATTTTCTTAGAACACACTATACTCTTAAAATTTGCAGATTCTTTTTTTTTTTTTTTTTTGAGAGAGAGACATAGACAGCACAAGCAGGGAGAGGGGCAGAGAGAGAGAGGGAGAATCCCAAGTAGACTCCATGCAGTCAATGCAGAGCCTAATGTGGGGCTCAAACTTACGAAACCGTGAGATCATGACCTGAGCCAAAATCAAGAGTCAGATGCTTAACTGACTGAGCCACACAGGCACCCTAAATTTGCAGATTAAGATTTGTAAATTTTTACTTGATTCAAGAAATTTTATTATATTTTATCTTGTTTTTAATTAAAAAATTGAAATTGTGTATGAACATAAAGAGGTAAGCAGTTTCTCAAGGCTTACAAGGAAAAATTTCAGTCCTCTATTCCTTCTCCTACCCCATTTTCTATTCCCCAGAAGCACCCACTTTCAATTCTTTTAGTGGATCCATTTAGTATTTATATCTGTATTTCTAATAACATTTTAATATTGAGATTTCTTAAAAACATTTTTTTAATCTTTACTATTTAAAAAAAATTTTTTTTTAACGTTTATTTATTTTTGAGACAGAGAGAGACAGAGCATGAACGGGGGAGGGTCAGAGAGAGAGGGAGACACAGAATCTGAAACAGGCTCCAGGCTCTGAGCCGTCAGCACAGAGCCCGACGCAGGGCTTGAACTCATGGACCGTGAGATCATGACCTGAGCCGAAGTCGGATGCTTAACTGACTGAGCCACCCAGGCGCCCCTTTAATCTTTATTTTTGAGAGAGAGAGAGAGAGACAGACAGACAGACAGACTGTGAGTGGAGGAGGAACATAGAGAGAGGGAGACAAAGAATCTGAAGCAGGCTCCAGGCTCTGAGCTGTCCACACAGAGCCTGACGCGGGGCTCGAACTCATGAACTGTGAGTTCCTAACCTGAGCCCAAGTCAGAAGCTTAACTAACTGAGCCACCCAGGTGTCCCATTTCCCATTTCAGACATCATCTGTTGACTTCCCAGTATGGAAGATGAGGATTTAGGTTTCTTTCATCACCAGCTCTGTCCCTACCAACATACAGCCATACTTCTGTACCTTTTACCTTCCCAATATAATTTTACAATTTTGGTTAGTTCAGTAATCGAAGTTTAAGTTATTACCACTGCAGCTTTAGGTATTAGCTATTAACTATTAAAAAGGAAGTTTATCTCTCTTGTCTTCCCTCGTCTCCAACACGCTAACCCTCCCTCTCATCATTCCAAAGTAATTATATCATAATTTTGGTTAGATCAAGTTAGTGATTACATTACTATGCAAATATAAACATTAGTTACAGCTGAGACATTCAGTAACTAATGATTGTTTTTCTTGCATATTTTTGCTTGCCTTGGCATTATTGTCTCTCATTTCTTGGTTTTCCAGATATTTATCAATAATTCAACCCCAACCTAATCACCAAGTACTCAAAATCATCTCAAAATGTTGAGACACATCAACTCTTCTGCCATTTTCATCAGAAGAAATATGATCATCTTGAAGAAATTATTCCTAAAGCTTTCTGACCTATTCTAATCTGGTCTGGTTGCCATTTACACTGGGGGCTCAGATGTTATCCTGGAATCTCCCTTTATCATCATCCTAGGGATTCTTTTTCCTATATCCTATGTCTTTCTCTTTTCTTAGTTTATGCCAGGGTTTTGGTGTTATATATTCTCTAGCAGCTTTCTGAAAACAGATACATGGAAAGCAAATGTCTGTAAAATTCTTATTCTACTCTCACACCTGATTGATAGTTTGACTACATACAGATTTAAGAATTTTGAAAGCCGTCCTCTGTTTTAGTTTCTAGTGCTGCTGTTAAAAGTTCAAAGCTGTTTTAATTCCTTTACATGTGACATCCCCCCTCCTATCTGGAAGCTTGCTGGATCTTTTCTGTGATGTCAGTGTTATAGCATTTCATAATGACAATCTTGGTATGTTTCTTTTCATGCATTTTGCTGGACACTGTTTCCTTTTAGTCTAGAAACCCAGCCCCTTTCATTCTGAGAAATGTTTTTTACATTACTTCATTGATAAAATCTTTCCCCTTCATTTTCTGTTTTCTCTTTCTGGAACTCCAAATATTCAAATGTTCTTGGTTGCTCCTTTAATTTACTTAGCATTTCTTTATTTTTCATCAATATGTTGTTTTATTCTACTTTGTGAAACATTTTTCAAAATTGAGTTTTTCATCTTGTTCTCTAAATGTTCCCTTTATTCTTTTTTTTTTTTTTTTAAAGTTTATTTATTTTGGGGGGAGGGCAGGGCAGAGAGAGAAAATCCCAAGCAGGCTCCACACTGTCAGCACAGAGCCTGATGTGGGGCTCGAACTCACAAATATGAGATCATAACCTGAGCTGAAATCAAGAGTTGGACGCTTAACCGACTGAGCCACCCACGTGCTCCTAAATGTTCCCCTTGAAAAAATCATTTTGAATATAGGTGACCACAATGTTATGTTAGTTTCATGTGCACAATATAGTGATTCAACATCTCTATATGATATGCTATTCTCATCACAAGCGTGTGGCTACCATCTGTCACAATAGAACACTATTACAATATCATTGATTATATTCCCCAAGCCATGCCCTTTATTCCTGTGACTTATTCAGTCCATTAACTGGAAGCCTGTATCTCCCACTCCCTTTCATCCATTTTGCCCATTCCCTCACTTTTCTTCTCTCTGGCAACCATCAGTTTGTTCTCTGTATTTATAGGTCTGATTCTGCTTTTTGTTTACTTATTCATTTGTTGTTTTTTTGATTCCACACGTGAGTGAAATCATATGGTATTTGTCTTTCTCAGTCTGACTTATTTCACTTAGCATAATACCCTCTAGGTCCATTCATGTCACAAATGGCAACATCTCGCCTTTTTTATAGCTGTGTAATATTCCATGGGGTGTGTGTGTGTGTGTGTGTGTGTGTGTGTGTACAGAATTTCTTTATCCATTGATCTCTTGATGGACACCTAGGTTTCTTCTATATTTTGGCTACTATAAACAATGCTGCAGTAAACACAGGGGTATATATATCTTTTCAAATTAGTGTTTTCATTTTCTTTGGATAAATACTCAATAGTGGAATTATTGGATCATATGATATTTTTAATTTTTTGAGGAACTTCTGTACTGTTTTCCACAATGGCTACACCAATTTACATCCCCACCAATAATGGATGAGGGTTCCTTTTTCTCCACATCCTCACCAACACTTGTTTCTTGTCTTTTTTTTATTTTAGCCATTCTCACAGATATGAAGTGGTATCTCACTGTGGTTTTGATTTGTATTTTCCTGATCACTGGTGATGCTGAATATCTTTTCATGTGTCTGTTGGCTATCTGTATGTCTTCCTTGGAAAAATGTCTATTCGGGTCCTCTTCCTCTATCTATCTATCTATGTAAATAAATGTGTTATTTTATTTTTCAGAGAGAGAGAGAGAGAGAGAGCGAGCACGAGTGGGGGAGGGACAGAGAGGGAGACACAGAATCTGAAGCAGGCTCTAGTCTATAAGCTATCAGCACAGAGCCTGATCTGGGGCTCGAACACATGAACCATGAGATCATGACCTCAGTTGAAATTGGAGGCTTAACTGACTGAGCCACCCAGGCACCCCAAATCAGATTTTTTTTTTTTTTTTGGTATTGAGTCATATAAGTTCTTTATATATTTTGGATATCAACCTCTTATGTGATATTGTTTGCAAATACCTTCTCCAATTCAGTGGGTTGCCTTTTTGTTTTGTTGATAGTTTCCTTCGTTGTGCAAACGTTTTTTATTTTAATGTAGTCCCAATAGTTTATTTTTGCTTTTGTTTCCCTTGCCTTAGAAGACAGATATAGAAAAATGGTGCTATGGCCAATGTCAGAGAAATTACTACCTGTGTTCTCTTCTAGAAATTTTATGGTTTCAGGTTTCACATTTAGGTCTTTAATCCATTTTGAGTTTATTTTTGTGTATGGTGTTAGCAAGTGGTCCAGTTTCATTCTTTTGTATGCAGCTGTCCAGTTTTCTTAGCACCAGTTTTTGAAGAGACGGTCTTTTGCCCATTGTATATTCTTGCCTCCTCTGTCATAGATTAATTGATCATATAAACCATGTTCTTATTTCTAGGCTATTTTGTTCCATTGATCTATGTTTCTGTTTTTGTGCCACTAAATGCTCACTTTTTAACACAGAATTCTGCTTTTGGGGGCATGAATACAGTATTCTTATCTCTCAGTGAGGGCAAGGATTTTGGTGTGTTTTGTTCACTGCTGTATTCCTAGCTCCCAGAATAGTGGTACTCGGATGGTCAAACATTAATAAATCTTTCTGAGTAATGTTATCTTTTTTGAAGTTTTCTTCTCTCTAAAAAATTTGTTTATTTATTTTAATTTTTTAAAGTTTATTTATTTATTTTGAAAGAGAGAGTGCAAGCAGGGAAAGGGCAGAGAGAGAGAGAGAGAGAGAGAGAGAGAGAGAGAGAGAGAGAATCCCAAGCAGACTCTGTACTGTTAGCCCAGAGCCCGATGCAGGACTCAAACTCATGAACTGCAAGATCATGACATGAGCTGAAATCAAGAGTCGGACACTTAACCTACTGAGTCAGGCATCCTCTCTCTCTTTCTCTCTCTATCCATTTGTCTATATATTTATGAAAGAGAGAGAGAGCGCGCACACGCAAGAGAGCAGCACCAGTGGGGGAGAGGAACAATGGGAGAGAGAGAATCCCACGTAGGTTCCATGCCCACAACCTTGGGATCATGACCTGAGCAGAAATCAAGAGTCAGACACTCAGCTGACCGAGCCACCAAGGCTCCCCATTTCTGAAGATTTCTGTTGGTCTTTTTTTCTGCTAACTTATTGTGCTTTTTTCCCTGTTTATTTGTTCTGGCCTCTAGATCATAATCCCTGTTTCTTTTTGTCTAAATTTAAGAGTGGCACACACACAAAAATCTCATTGTGAGCACTGAACACGTGGTGGGCTTTGTCAACTTTGAAATTCAATGTAGGATGATCCAAGAAGTGGGTTTTCTGTCGGGAATTCCCTGATGTCTGCATCTTTTAGGGCTCCTCTTGGAAAGTCTGCTACCATAGAGAAGAATCTTCTAATGCCCTTGCTTGACAGGTGCAAGCCTGGCTGCTAGTATTTAGAAGCTAAGTGGGAGACAGAAGCTGAAGACCTCAGGACATACACTTCCTACTCATTTTTTTGCAACATATCTCCATCCTCATTTATGCCTAGTGCTCCAATCCAGAGATCTTCTATCTTACCCTCTTCTGGGAATAAATTTCCAGTCTCTTACTAGGGTTGTGAGGTTTGGAGGAGGTAATCTGAGGATCGATCTACAATTTGGACACATTTTCAAGTAATCCTGTAGCTTTACTTGTAGATCTATTTGGTGCTGTTGAATCTTGACTCTTTAAAGAGTTTCATAGGGTAAATCAGTTTGCAGCTCAGCTTTCTCAGGTATGTTAAATTGTCCTGCTTTCCTGCTTCTTGTTGACGTTGCTCTTTCCTTTTCCATCTTCTTTAGTCTTCTGAATTTACATCTGTCTAAAATCCCTGTATTGCTGTTTTAGTGGGGCTTCAGAAGTCATCAGCCCTTCTAATTTTATGTTAAAATCCTCAAATAAAATTACTTTACGAAGAAGTCCTTATATCTTTGAATACATCTTTTGGTCCATGTTTAGTTCTGTATTTCAGAGACATTAGTTTATTGTCATCTTTATCTTTTATTTCTATCAGATTCTCTATAATTTTTAATCATTTTTGTTGAAATTACTGAATACCTCAAACCTTTCTTTTATGTCAATAATTTGATTTTCAATGGTATCTGTTCTGTCCTTTGCTATTTTGTCTTCAATTTATTTTCTTAGTTCTAAAATATCCTTTTTTATCTCATTTTGTTTTACCATCTCATCACTGAACTTTTATTTATTAAATTCACATTTTGATGAATTGTTCTACAGCTGTAAGAAATTCTATGCAATGAGTTATGTTGTCAGGATACTTTTTTTTGTCTCTTTTAGAACATTTTTCTCGCTTTTATTTTGTTTGCTGTATGTTTACCCAGTTGACATACCAGTTCTTTTGGTCTTGTTCATGCTTTATTTATTTGTCTTGGTATGATATGGGTGAGTTCTTACCTTTCATCCTCCTGTACCTGAGACCAACTACCACGTGAGTGGCGGTTATTTTTTTCCTTTCTTTTTTCTTTTTACTGAAGTATAGTTGATACACAACGTTACATTAGTTTCATATGTACAATACAGTGATTTGACAACTCTATACTGTTAATGCTCACCTCAAGTGTAGCTACCATCTGTCACCATACAACACTATAACACCATTGGCTATATTCTCTATGTCGAACCTTTCATTCCTGTGACTTATTCATCCCATAATTAGAAACCAGTACCTCCTACTCTCCTTCACCTCTTTGTACTCACCCCCTACTCCCCTCCCCTGTGGCAACCACCAGTTTGTTCTATTTATGGGCCTGTTTCTGCTTTTATTTTAATTTTCATATTTAAAAAAAAAGATTTTATTACAGAATTTTTTTAATGTTTATTTTTGAGAGAGAGAGGGAGAGAGAGAAAGAGAGCACATGCGAGTTGGGGAGGGGCAGAGAGGGGGGACAGAAGATGTGAAGCGGGCTCTGAGCTGACAGCAGAGAGCCCGATGTGGGGCTTGAACTCATGAACCATGAGATCATGACCTGAGCTGAAGTTGGACACTTAACTGACTGAGCCGCCCAGGCACCCCCAAAATTTTTTATTTTGAAGTAATCTCTATACTCAATGTGGGGCTCAAACTCACAACCTCCGGATCAAGAGTTGCATGCTCCACCAACTGAGCCAGCCAGGTGCCCCTATTTCTGATTAAAAAAAAAAAAAAATAAGTGAAATCATATATATGGTTATTTACCTTTCTCTGACTTATTTCACTTAGCATAACACCTTCTAGGTCCATCCTCATGTTGCAAATGGCAAGATCTCATTCTTTGTTATGGCTGAGTAATATTTCATTGTATATATTACCACATCTTCTTTATTCATTCATCCATCAATGTATTGATGGAGACAGGTTGCTTCCATATCTTGGCTACTGTAAATAATGCTGTAATAAACATACGAATGCACATATCTTTTCAAATGACTATTTTTGGTTTCTTTGGGTAAATACCCAGTAGTGCTGGTTATTTTATATTCTGTGTACTTTTCTATGGCTTCAGGGAATGATGGGAGCCAGAGGGATAGAAGGAGCAGAGGGAACAGAGCTAAGGTACTACAGAATCTTTGTTAAAACATTCTTCTTGGGGGGGCTGGGTGGTTCAGTTGATAAAGTGTCCAACTCTTGACTTCGGCACAGGTCACGATCTCATGGTTTGTGAGTCTGAGCCCCATGTTGTGCTCTGTGCTGGTAGTGCAGAGTCTGCTTGGGATTCTGTCTCCTGCTCTCTTTCTCTGCTCCTCCTCTCCTTTCTCTATATCTCTCTCAAAATAAGTAAAAATAATCTTTAAAAAAACACATTTTTCTTTCCTGAGATTCTGTTAAAGATTCTTCTTTCAGTCCACATAATTAAGGATTATATTCCATTCCTAAAGAGGGATAGTCTCCAGCTTCATATTACTTCACTTACTCATTTTTATGCTTGATCTTTCATTTCTGTTAAAGAGTCAGCCTCATTGTTCATTTTCCCTGCTTCATCATTTACTTGCAAGTAGTTGTTCCTGCTACTTCTCGGTCAGAAGAAGATAAAAGTACTTAAAAAAGAAGATAAAATGTGCTTGGTTTGGTTCTTTGCATCTTTGGAGCTTTTAGTGGGAATTTGCAGGATTTCATTAATACATCAGTATGGCTTCTGGGGAGGAGTGATAGGGTGGAGTTGGGACCCACCTTTATTCCTTTCTATTCTTCATCAGAATCTTGTTTCTTTCCTTGACCTTCAATTTTTAAACTTTATTATATTTAATTATCCTACTTTGTCGCTGTTGAAATTTCTGCCAGTTTTATTCCCCATAGCAGCCCTATTATTACTAAACACATTTTTATAGATAAGACAACAAAGGCTCTAATATAGAACTCTAATACATTGGGTTAACTGGGCTAGCTGAAGCTAGAATTTAATTTCATTTTCATTAAAATATATAGTTTGAAATATGTTTCCTACCTCTGTTGTCCTGGATAGCAAAATCAATGACATTTTTCTTTCCCAATTTACTCCTCTCACATTCATTTTGTCCAGGGTCCAAACATGTTTTTGTTTGTTTGTTTTGTTTTGTTTTGTTTTTTAACAGCAAAAATGGGTTTAGTCAAGAATAACAGAGAATTACAATCTGGGACAAGCAGGCTATGGCAAAACTACAGACAAGTCCAACCCAGGCTCCAAACAGTTTTTAAACATTCCTATGTACTGGTATGAGGCAGTAAAGCTCTGAGTATGGTGGCTTCTGATGAAAAAGTCCATGCTGGGTAAGCACTCAATAAATGCTATTTAAAGAAAATGTGCCTGGTTTGCTTATTTGTAGCCATTAGGATGGCTACTATCAAAAAACAGAAAATAACAAATGTTGGTGAGGATGTAGAGAAATTGGAACCTTTGTGCAATTGTAAAATGGTACAGCCACTGTGGAAAATAGTATGGAGGTTTCTCTAAAAATTAAAACTAGAACTGTCATATAATCTAGCAATCCCACTTCTGGGTGTATACCCAGAAGAATTCAAAGCAGGATGTCAAAGGGATATGTGCACACATGTTCACTGCAGCATTATTCACAATAGTCAAGAGGTGGAAGCAAACCAAATGCCCATGGACAAATGAATACATTTTAAAAATGTGGCATATACACACAATGGAATATCATATAGCCTTAAAAAAGAAGGAAATTCTGACACATGCTTACAACATGAAGGAACCCTGAGGATATTATACTAAGTGAAATAAGCCAGTTGACAAACACAAGTACTATATAATTCCACTTATCTGAGGTATCTAAAGTAGTCAAGTTCATAGGAACAGAAAGTCAAATGGTGATTACCTGGAGCTGGGGGACAGGAAAAAGAGAAGAGCTGTTGTTTAATGGATATGGAACTTCAGATTTGCAAGATGAAAAAGTTTTAGAGATCTGTTTCATAACAATGTGAATATGTTTAACATTACTAAACCATATGCTTAAAAGTGGTTAAAATGTGTGTTTACCACAATTAAAAAAAAGAAAAAGAAGGTCTATAACACTGTTAGAAAGACAGTCCTGTTCTCTGTTCTCCCCACAGCTGCTGTGCAGGATTTGACTCTACCTTGGCAAGAAAAAAACACAGGGAAAAGCTAAGCTTATGTGGGGAAGAAAAGCCTTCATCCTGTCTCATGGGAAAATAGTCACATACTTTTGTCAATTTCACACAGTATAATCTCGTTTTCATTCCCTCTTTCCCATCCACTGGGTGGTTTTATTTTGTTTTAAGACAAGGAGAATTGCCAGAAAGAAAAACCCTAGGGCTTACTTTTGCAGGATGGATCCCTTAATGACCAGCTCTTCATCCAAGTCTGCTTCATTAGCCATGAAGAGCAGCCTCTTTCCTGTGCTGTCCACTCCAATGAAGTCACGCTGCTCCACTGAATCATACAAAAGAAAGAAAATCAAACAAAGCCATTTGCCCCTGCCTGCATGACTAAGTCAGGGGGACAGGGCACCTGCTCACAATTCTCTTGGAACTAAATACAGGATTGTTATATATATATGTTTTAAATACGGTGTTATATCACAGTGTTTATCACAGTGTTTAAAACATGGGTAGTCAAAATATTTTTGTATTGTTCTAAAGGGTATTATTAGGTTAACTAGTGAAGTTTGAATAAGGTCTATAGATTAAAGTACTGTAGCAATGTTAGAGAGGTGGGGGGCAGGATACACACTGATTTAAAAGCAAAGGGAATCATGTCTGCAACTTATTCTCAAACAGCTCAGAAAAACAGTAATAGTGTATGTACTACATTGTGTATACATATCATACACTGAATATATATCATTAGAGGGAGAAAATGATAGAACAAATGTTAACATTTGGGGAATTTGGGTAAAGGATATATAAGTTCTCTGTACTAGTCTTGTAATCATTCGGTAAATGCGAAATTATCTCAAAAACAGAGTTAAGGAGTAAAGATATGTTAGTTTGACTGTGGTAATCATTTCACAATCATGTCTACATATATCAAAACACCACTGTACACTTCAAATACACGTAATTTTTCTTTGTCAAAAATAAATAAAAATTAATAATAAAAAGCTGACTATGTGGATAAACCATAAAGTCACTACATGGCACAAAAAGTATAACAAGGAATTCTTTCTCTGCAAAGAATACCCTAGGTCTGTGCACTGTGGAAATGAGAAAAATATTATTTACAGACATGTAGATTCAATCAACATTAACTGTATGTCTATTATGCATTAGATTTTATTCTGTATGAGACAGCATTCAAAGAAAATAAGGTGCATTTTTACTAGATGTGGAGGGTTCTTTGGTAGACAGTGATTTTACAGGCTGTCATATTATTGCTGTTTTCTGTGTTAGATTTCTTTCGGCCAACCAGATTATAAATTCTTCAAAGGCAAGCTTATCATTCCTTTATATCTCCTTTAACATCTAGTACAATGTTAGGCACTTAATAAAATCTCCTACTAACATCTGAGAAGCTGAGGAGTACCTATAGCTTACAAAAGCATTTTCACATAGAGGCAGCATAGCATAATGATTAAGAAGAGAGCCTCTGAGGCCTGACTACCTGGGTATGAATCCCACTTACTAGCTGTATGTCCTAAACAAGATACTAAACTTCTCTATTCTTCAGCTTCATCTGCAAAATGGGTATCATAATAGTGCCAACCTCACAGGCTTGTTATGAGCACTGTATCAGTTAAGATTTGTAAAGTTCTTATAACAGTGCTATTAAATCAAACATTAAATAAAATGCTTTGTTAAAAAAATTAAACAAAATGCATGCTCTCATTTGATCCTCACAATAATAAAGCAATGATTTAATACCTTCTTGAAAGAAGAAAAAAGTTGAGCTCTAGAAAAATAGTTTTTCCTTTTTTTTAAATTTTTAAAAAAATTTTATTTATTTTTGATGGAGAGAGACGGAGCACAAGTGAGGGAGGGGCAGAGAGAGAAGGAGACACAGAATCCAAAGCAGACTCCAGGTTCTGAGCTGTCAGCACAGAACCCGACACGGGGCTCAAACTCACAAATTGCGAGATCATGACCTGAGCCAAAGTCGGACGCTTAACTGACTGAGCCACCCAGGCGCCCCGAAAAATAGTATTTCTAAAGGTGAATCTGTCTGTCTCCTACTGACAGACAACAGCTACCAAATAACTGAACATGATTCACTGTTGGCTGCAGTTGCCTATATACCTAGAACCAAATGTATTACAAGTGTATAATGTGTTTTAGCTCAGGTGCTTGAAAGCATTCATTCCTTGAGATGGTTTCTGGTCATCTTATCACATGCAGTGTCTGAATCTAAATAGGGAGAAACTATCATAAAAAAAATCATATGCTGGGGGGTGCTTGGGTGGCTCAGTCGGTTAAGCGCCCAACTTCAGCTCAGGTCACGATCTCAGGGTTTGTGGGTTCAAGCCCCGCATCAGGCTCTGTGCTAACAGCTCGGAGCCTGGAGCCTGCTTCAGATTCTGTGTCTCCCTCTCTCTCTCTGCCCCTCCCCTGCTCTCACTGTCCCTCTCAGTCTCTCAAAAAATAAATGTTAAAAAAAAAAAAAAAAAAAAAATCTTACATTGGGGTGCCTGGCTGGCTCAGTTGGAAGAGCATGTAACTCTTGATCTCAGGGTTGTAAGTTTGAGCCCCATGTTGGGTGTAGAGATTACTTAAATAAATAAATAAACTTAAAAAAAAAATAAGTTATATGTTATTTTTCTCAATGACCAAGATTAGTGAACTCCAAAGAAGGAAGGGCAAATAGTGCCAATTTGAGGGTAAGTTTTACAGGGAATATCAATTGAAGCAAATTTTGCAGAGAATTTCAAATGCCACACAGCAGATATGACATATATCAGTTCATCCATTACATGGAAACTTGAGAATATAAAGGTTTGCAGCAGTCTGATTATGAGCCAATATTTTAAAAAGAAACACAGAAATGTTATTTTTGGATATATTTGGAGTGCTTACTCTATCCAAGTCCTTCAGCCTACAAAACCTCAAATTATTGAATGTCTTGGGAGCAGTGATTTTCAAGTCCATGTTTCAGCTATGTTGCTCTTTACTCACATTCTTCACTCTCAGGGGCCCCTCCTTATATTTGCTTCCTTGAAGCTACCATAGTAACCAGGACCTCAGAATACACTACAAATTATAGGAACTTGTTTATGTTCTGCTTTAACAAAGTAAATTCTACTTTGGGAGCAGAGAATATAACATCAAAATGTCCATCCTAAGAAGGCTACAAAAATAAGATTAAGCAAGCAGATTAAGAAAGAAACTATGAATTACCATTAAAAAAATTCTGTCAACTAGTCATATTTTTTTTCTAGTTGATTTTTATTTATCTGACACTTCTGTCTCCTCTATTGTCATTTACTTATCCATTCATTCATTCAACTAATAAATAAACTTGTGCACCTCCCTTGTGATAGGCATTACATTTATAGTAGGGAATTCCAACTCATTTTATGAGGCTAGCATGATCCTGATACCAAGACCAGACAAAGACATTATGAGACAGAAAAATTACAGGCACATTCATTTGTTATATAAATACAAGGATCTTAAATAAAATACTAGCAAATAAAAACTAAAAACGTATATGGTAGAGTTAAAAGGGTTACAAATTTGTTGTACTTCTTCAAGACATAAGGTCTAGAATGTACAATGGTATAGCCACCATGGAAAATTGTTTGGCGGTTCCTCAAAAAATTAAAAAAAATAGAATTACCACACGATTCAGCAATTCCACTTCTGGGTAAACCACCCAAAAGAACTGAAAGTAGGGTCTCACAGAGATAGTGTGCATACCCTTGTTCATAACAGCATTATTCACAATAGCAAAAATGTGAAAACAACTCAAATTTCCACTGATGGAGTAACAGATAAGCAAAATGTAATATACACATACAAGAGAATATTATTCAGCCTTAAAAATGAAGGAAATCCTCATGCTAGGGCGCCTGGGTGGCGCAGTCGGTTAAGCGTCCGACTTCAGCCAGGTCACGATCTCGCGGTCCGTGAGTTCGAGCCCCGCATCGGGCTCTGGGCTGATGGCTCGGAGCCTGGAGCCTGTTTCCGATTCTGTGTCTCCCTCTCTCTCTGCCCCTCCCCTGTTCATACTCTGACTCTCTCTGTCCCAAAAATAAATAAACGTTGAAAAAAAAAATTAAAAAAAAAAATGAAAACAATTTATATATAAAAAAAAAAAAAATGAAGGAAATCCTCATGCTAAACACGGAGGAACCTTGAGGGCATTATATTTTATGACATAAACCTGTGACAAAAGGACAAATACTGTATGATTCCACTTACATATGGTACTTAAAGTAGTTAAAATCATAGAGACAGAAAGGATATGGGGCACATGGGTGGCTCAGTCGGTTGAATGTTTGAGTTCGGCTCAGGTCATGATCTCATCCGTTCACAAGTTTGAGCTCCGCAATGGACTCTCTGCTAATGTCAGCGTGGAGCCTGCTGCAGACCCTCTGTCCACCCCCGCCCCCTGTCCCTCTCCTGCTGGTGCTCTCTCTCTTAAAAATAAAAAATAAACATTAAAAATAAAAAGATGGGCACCTGGGTGGCTCAGTCGGTTAAGCATCTCACTTCGGCTCAGGTCATGACAGCTCAGAGCCTGGAGCCTGCTTCAAATTCTGTGTGTCTCTCTCTGCCTCCACCCCTACTCACACTCACTCTCTCTCTCAAAAATACATAAACATTAAAAAAAAAAAAAAAAAAGAAAGTATAATGGTAGTTTCCAGGGATTGTGGGGGGAGGGGAGGGGAATGGGGAGTTATTGTTTAATGGGTACAGAGTTTCAGTTTCACAAGATGAAAAAAGTTACACAGATGGTGGTGATGGTTGCACAACATTACACATGTATTTAATACCATTAAACCGTAGGGTCGCCTGGATGGCTGTTTGTAGAGCTTGCAACTCTTGATCTCAGAATCATGAGTTTGAGCCCCACATTGGGGGTAGAGATTACTTAAAAATAAATAAACTCTTTAAAAATACCACCGGAATGGGGCGCCTGGGTGGCGCAGTCGGTTAAGCGTCCGACTTCAGCCAGGTCACGATCTCGCGGTCCGTGAGTTTGAGCCCCGCGTCAGGCTCTGGGGCTGATGGCTCAGAGCCTGGAGCCTGTTTCCGATTCTGTGTCTCCCTCTCTCTCTGCCCCTCCCCCGTTCATGCTCTGTCTCTCTCTGTCCCAAAAATAAATAAACGTTGAAAAAAAAAAAATAAAATAAAAATAAAAATACCACCGGACTGTATACTTAAAGATGGTAAATTTTATATGTATTTTACAATTAAAAAAAGTGAAGGAAAAAAAGTGCTCACAGGAGAAAAAAAGAGGTAAGATCTAGTTCTCCATCCTTTAATATCTAAGCTAGCCTAGCAACTAGCTTTAACAGAGTGCAATGGAATGACACAGTCTGAATTCCACGCTTAGCTTCAGGAGACCTTGTGTGTAGTTTCTTCTACTCTCTCCTCCTCTTTTAGAAGGAGATAGAGAGAGCACATGAATGGGGGAGAGGGGGCAGAGGAAGAGAGAGAATCTGAAGCGGGCTCCGCGCTGAGTGTAGAGCCCGATGGGGTGTTTAATCCCACGATCCTGGGATCATGACCTGAGCCGAAGTCAAGAGTCAGATGCTCAACCAACTGAGCCAACCAGGTGTATCTTCTCTTACTCTTTTAGAACCTACTGCTGTTATATAAACCAGCTTGGGCCTCCAGTATGGCAACAGACTGGATGAAAGAGAAACTCAATTATCACAGCTTAGGCCCTAGACATATTAGTGTACCCAACTGTGGTAGGCAGCCTCTAAGAATGTTAACTGCCTCTTGGTAATCACACAATTTCTGTATCCCCTCCCACTGAGAACAGCTGGCTGGCTAGCAATTTGCTTCTAACCAACAAAATGTGGCAAAAGTGATGAGATATTATTTCTGTGATTCAGTTACATAACTTTGTAATTTCTGTCTTGTTAGACGATTCTCTCCTTGCTGGCTTTGGCAAAGCAAATTGTTATGTTGAAGAGGCCCAAGTGATAAAGAAATGAGGGCGGCCTCTGGCCAACAGCCAGCTAGAAACTGAGGCTCTCAGTCCAACAGTCCTTAGGGAACTGAAATTCTGCTGACAAACAAGAGAGCTTAGAAGCAAATTCTTTCCTAGCTGAGCCTTCAGATGAGACCTCAACCCTGAATGACAACTTGATTTCAGCTTTCTGAAAGACTCAGAATCAGAGGACCCAACTAAGCAAATGCCTGGACTCCTGACCCACTCTGTTGTTTCAAGATGTTAAGTTTATGGTAATTTGTTATATAGCAATAGATAACATACACTAGCAGCAACAGAAAACTGATACACTAGCTAATACCACTTGAACAGAGATGAGACAACTCAGTTATAATAGGCCAAACTACCAACCTAAAGAATCATGAGCAGATTACATACATCTTGCTACTTTTTTTTTTTTTTGCAGTGTTTAACTTTACATTAAAAAAAAAAAATTCAATTTATTTAAACTAAAACAAAATGAAACAAAAGCAGTTCACCCATTTCTACCATCTACCTCTGGAAAGCACCAATCGGTTCTCTGTATCTATGAGTTTAGTTAAAAAAAATTATTTTTTTAGATTCCACATATAGAAGAGATCATATGGTATCTGTATTTCTGTTTGATTTATTTCACTTCACATAATATCCTTGAGGTCCATCCATGTTGTTGCAAATGCCAAAATTTCATTCTTTTTATGGCTGAATAATATTCCATTGTCTATATATACTACAACTTCTTTATTCAATCATGTACTGAAGGACACTTAGGTTTGTTTCCATATCTTGGTTACTGTAAATAGTATTGCAAGGAACAAGGGGTGCATATATCTTTTTGAATTAGTGTTTTTATTTTCTCTGGAAAAATACTCAAGTAGACTTATTGGATCATATGGTAGTTCTATTTTTAATTTTTTGAGGAACCTCCATACTGTTTTCCAAAATGGCTGCATCAATTTACATTCCTACCAACAGTGCATGAGGGTTTCTTTTTCTACGTATCCTCACCAACACTTGTTATTTCTAGTCTTTTTGGTAATAGCCATTCTAACAGGTATGAGGTAGTAGCACATTGTGGTTTGTATTTCCCTGATGATTAATGATGTAAAGCATCTTTTAATGTACCTATTGGCCCTCTGCAAGTCTTCTTTAGAAAAATGTCTATTCAGAGGGACCTGGGTGGCTCAGTCGCTTAAGCATCTGGCTCTTGATTTTGGCTTAGGTCATGATCTCATGGTTTGTGAGATCCATGGGATCTCATGGAGCCTGCTTGGGATTCTTTCCCTCCCTCTCTCTCTGCCCCTCTCATAGTCATGCTCTCTCTCTCTCTCAAAATAAATGAATAAACTTAAAAAGAAAAGAAAAATGTTTATTCAAATCTTCCGCCCATTTTTTAATTGGATTGTTTCTTTTTGCAATTAAGTTGTATGAGTTCTTAGCCCCTTATCAGATATATGGTTTGCATATATTTTCTCCAATTCAGTAGGCTGCCTTTTCATTTTGTTGATGGTTTCCTTTACTGCATGGAAACTTTTTAGTTTGATATAGTTCCACTTGTTTATTTTTGCTTTTGTTGCTTTTGATTTTGGTGTCAGACTCAAAAATCAAGGAGACTTAGCTCAAGAAGCTTACTGCCTATGTTTTCTTCTAGGAGCTATATAGTTTCAGGTCTTACATTCAAGGCTTTAATTCATTCTGAGTTAATTTTTGTGTATGGTATAAGATAGTGATCCCATTTCATTCTTTTGCATGTGGCTGTACAATTTTCCTAGCACCATTTCTTGAAGAGCTTATCCTTTCCCCATGGTATACTGGCTCCTTAGTCATAAACTAATTGACCATATATGTGTGGGTTTAATTCTGTGCTCTTTATTCTGTTCCACTGATCTGTGTGTCTGTTTTTATGCCAACACAATACTGTTGTAAGTATTATAGCTTTAAAATATTTGAAATCAGGGAGCATGATGCCTCCAACTTTGTTTTTTCTCAAGATTTCTTTGGTTATTCGGGTTCTTTTACTGCTCCATACAAATTTTAGGATTTTTTTTTTTTTTTTGGTTCTGTTTCTGAGGAAAGTGCTATTGGAATTTATTTTAAGTTTATTTATTTATTTTGAGAGAGGAGAGAGCATGCATGTGAGCTGGGGAGGGGCAGACAGAGAGGGAGAGAGAGATTCCCAAGCAGGTTCTGCACTGTCATCGTGGAGCCCAACGTGGGGCTTGAACTCATGAATTGTGACATCATGATCTGAGCCAAAACCAAGAGCTGGATACAATCGACTGAGCCACTCAGGTGCCCCAACACTACAATTTTGATAGGGATTACATTGAATAAATTGAATGAATACATGCTATCTTTTGTATAAAATTAGAATAAGTAAAATATATACATATATCTTTTAGGAATACAAAAAGCTGAGATATAACTATATGAAAAAGAAAGAAAAAAAAGAAAAATAATAAACACAGGATTCAGCAAGGGTACCTTAGATAGGGACAATAATGAGTTGGGGACACGTGGAGATCACATTGATAGAAGTTATTTTAAATTTTGAGTTTGGTGGTGTGTTAAAAAAAAAGAGATTAGTTTCAGAAATTTTTCAGAATTGAAGACTTGAATATTCAGATCGAAAGGCCCGTTATCATCTAACACGGGATGATATTAGACCATACTGAGGATAATCAGTGTGAAATTTTATAATTTTGGAAACAAAAAGATTGTATAAGCTTCCCAAAAGGTTGGGGTGGGTGGGTGGGAAGGTTTCATGCAGAGAATGAAGAATCAGAATGGTGTTAGACTTAATAGAAAAGCTAGAAGACAGTGAAATAATACCTTCAACATTTTGAGGAAACATGATTTCCAAGAGAAGATTATACCCAGCCAAAATATCAAACAACTATGAGGATAGAATAAAGACATGCAAAAGCTCAAAAATTTATTTTTCACAAACCTCATTTCAGGAGGCTACAAGAGGATATGTTCCACAAAAGAGTGAGTATAAACTAAGAAAAGAGGAAAAAATAAAATAAGGGGCGCCTGGGTGGCTCAGTCAGTTAAGTGTCTGACTTTGGCTCAGGCCATGATCTCACAGTTCGTGAGACTGAGCCCCACATTGGGCTCTCTGCTGTCAGCACAGAGCCCACTTCAGATCCTCTGTCTCTCTCCCCTTGTTCTCTCTCTCTCTCAAAATAAATAAATAAAAGAAATAAACTGGGAAAGAGGAAAATAATGACTTTCAAAATATGACAGTGAAGGGTGAACCTAAAATGGTAGTTTCACAGCAGAACAACTAATCCAGAAAAGCTCTAAGAGAGATATCTTCAAGAATCTGAAACTGAGAGAACACTGAATGTGTTGGAAAGTAATGAGAGGAATTCACACAACTGACGCTGATGTTGAATTAGTGATAAATACACAGAAAAATAAGCAAATGAAAAAACAAGACAATTTTTAGAAAAATAAAAGGAGGAAGGAGAAAATCATATACAAGGTTCAGCTGTGAATACCATTTAAACAGTTATAGTAAACATTAAATATTCAGTTAATAAATACTGCAAAAAATGGGGAGACTAGAAGTTTACAAGTGTGTGGTGGGGGTAGAGGGTACGGTAAAACAGAACTACAGCTTTAAGTTCCATAGTAGGAAATAAGTAAATAATTCCTAAAACTAAAAATACGAAGACATAGCAAAAAAACCCCCCAAAAACAACAAACCACGTTATTTGGAGATGTGGAATTAAATGTGAAAAAAAGTTAGCTAAAAATGTTGAAAGTGGCTGCCTCTGAGTAAGGTGAGAATAGACAGGGCTAACGACTGCTATTTATTATAATATAACTTGGATAATTCCATCAGTCTTTAAATTATGAGCATATAAAACTTTGATAAAAACAAAAACTAAATTCAAAAAAGAAAGAAAAAGAAAGCCCAGGCTATGGAGTCAGAAAGCATGGGTTCAAGTTCTGATTCTACCACTTACCACTGATGTGATTGATATTAAGCAACTATCCACAAAATGCTGGTAGGCCATTCATGAATATAAAACTTGGTAAATAACAAAACTACCTAGCCCCGTTCAATGGATTTTATTTTATTTCATTGTTTCAAGTTTTTATTTAAATTCCAGTTAGTGAAGATATAGTGTAATATTAGTTTCAGCAATTCACTAGATTTTAGTTTGAGAGCAAATCTTATCTTTGTTTCCCATATGAGGCTTAGCATAAACTTTACATATAGTATGTTCTAAATTCAATGACTATATCAAAACTTAATGCATTTATAAGTCAGGGATCTCATTCCAAGTAGCCTGTCTGCATATTAGTAAGTTGTTCCTCCTTCTTTTCAAATACCATGTTTTTAAATATATTTCCCTGTAACTGGGCATTAAATTGCACCCTGTATTTTACATATGCTCCTATTATTGTACACTGTGACTTATAAATTCTAGCATATTTGAACCTACTTCTGCATGCTGTTTCTTCAATCACAACAATTTCAATTTTCAATATGCTGGGATTTCAAGTCAGTTCTGTTAAATATAATTAGAAAGAGTGGGGGAGTTGGGGATTGAGAAGAGAAAAGAGATAAAGCAGAAACCCAAGCAGAGAGTTTTCTAACAGTTCAGCTTTGAGAAATAAAGAAAGCTGAAGCAAAAAAACAAACAAAACAAAAAAACCCAAAAAAACAAACAGGCTCAGAAGGCCTGCCAACATTTGTTAGTGCAGAGGGAGCTAAGCTGATTGAGAGGTGACAGCCAAGTGACAGCTTTCATTTGTGTGATTCTCAAGCACACTGATATTTATTGAATCTAGCCTGGACCAAGGCTATATAACTCTGAGAAGTGGGGAGGAGTTTAAGAAATACTACAGTGAACTGGATGGAATAAATAAAAGTTGAATCTAATTTCTCTTACTGGGTGGGGGACAATAAGAATTGCCTTTACAGGCAGGCTCCTCAACCATTCGATAACATCTATTGACTGCTATGGGCCATAACTAGGCCAAGTGCTGGGGACAAAATGAACAAAATAGAATATAATGATCCCAGCTCTTACAGAGCTTACAGTTGAGTAGAGGAGAGAGTAAATAAGACAGCAGGGCTACCATATTTAGACAAACAAAGGAGTATGATTTCATATTAGAGGGTCAAGAAAGGCCCCTCTCAGAAAAGAACTTGAAGGCTAAGCTAAATTTGAAGTACGTGTGTTGTGGGAGAGGGGATGGTGAGGATTTTGGGCAGAGAACAACATGTGTAAAGACCTGGAGTAAGGAAAAAAAAAAGTCCCAAAAATCCAAACATGAATTTGATCTTGCCCTCCTCAGAATCTACCATCTACAAATCTTCTGGGAAAGAAGTGGCAAGAGGGGGAAAGATGGCTGCTGAAACATCTAGCCATTAGTCATTTTCTTGTAAGTTGGTAAGAACACCATTTGGGAAACTTGGACCTACCGGATCCACTCTATTAAACAATATCTGGGAAAAAGGGGACTGTAGCCTATTCTGGCACATAATAACAGCTAAGAGGCAGACCAAATATACAATTTGAGAATATTAGGGTTCTTTAAAAAAAAAATTCTTATCATTGAAATGCATAGCATTCCACAGGAGGAATTTATTTTTTGTATTATTATTTTTAGTGTTTATTTATTTTTGGAAGAGCGTGAGAGTGTGTGTGAGCACGAGTAGGGGAGGGGCAGAGAGAGAAGGGACAGAGGATCCAAAGTGGGCTCTGTGCTGACAGCAGAGAGCCCATGTGGGGCTTGAACCCACAAACCATGAGAACATGACCCAAGCCAAAGTCGAATGCGTAATTGACTGAGCCAGCCAGAGGCCCTTCCACAGGAGGAATTTAAAACTCAGTTATTTAGGTGAAACTCAGCTTTCAAATATAATAAAATACAGATACAGAGAAATTCAAAATTTCATATTAAGAATAGAAAATCTTTCTATAACACAAATCTGATCAGACATTCTCGTTTAAAATTCCTCAACAACTTGTGCTCACTTCAGCAGCACATACAATAAAATTCCTCAACAACTCCCCACTGTTTTTTTTCTAAGATGTTCTTTTTTTTTTAATGTTAATTTGTTTATTAGTTTATTTATTTATTTTGAGAGAGAGAGAGAGAGCATGTGCAGAGAGGGGCAGAGAGAGAGAGAGGGAGAAACAGAATCCCAAGCAGGCTCTGCACTGTCAGCGTAGAGCCTGAGGTGGGGCTGCAACCCATGAACCATGGGATCATGACCTGAGCTGGAATCAAGAGTTGGACATTCAACAGACTGAGCCCGATATGGGGCTTAAACTCATGAACTGTGAGATCATGAACTGAGCCAAAGTCGGATGCTCAACCAACTGAACCACCCAGGTACCCCAACTCCCCACTGTTTTGAGGATAAAGTCCAAACTCTTTAGTCTGATCTCTGTATCCTCTCCAGTCCTATTCCCTGCTTCCCTGTCTTCTGTAATTACACTTCAGCTAAAAAGCAGGTTACCAGTGTACATCATACGTTTTCAAAGAGAGGAGTCAGCTTAAATAAACTTTCAATGGCCAAGGTGTGACAATTTAAGCATCAAAATTGTTTTTTTTTTTAATTTTTTTTCTTATTACATTTCTTTATTTTTGAGAGGCAGAGAGAGACAGAGTATGAGTGGGGGAGGGGCAGAGAGAGAGGGAGACACAGAATCTGAAGCAGGCTCCAGGCTCTGAGCTGTCAGCACAGAGCCCGACATGGGGCTCGAACTCACCAACCGTGAGATTATGACCTGAGCCGAAGTCGGATGCTTAACTGACTGAGCCACCCAGGTGCCCCTAAAATTATTCTACTTTTTATTTGAGAGGGAGAGGGAGAGGGAGAGGGAGAGGGAGAGGGAGAGATAGAGGGAGAGGGAGAGAGAGAGAGAGAATGCAAGCGGGGGAGAAGGGGAGAGGGAGAGGGAGAGACAGTCTTAAGCAGGTTCCATGCTCAGTGCAGTGCCTGACATGGGGCTCAATCCCATGACCCTGGGATCATGACCTGAGCCAAAATCAAGAGTTGGATGCTCAACCGAGTCATCCAGGTATCCCTAGTTTAACTATTTTTTAATATTTGATCTTAAATTAGATTTTTTGTTTCTTAGATATATGCATTCAATTATTTGAGCCTTAAACACAATGCAAATAATTCTGAGTGCTCCTCTCTGCACACAAATCCTCTGGACTTTACAGAATCTAATCAATAGTTCTAAGCCTCTTCAAGTCAGGAACTGTCTTTTCTGACTTTATGTCATCAACCCCTAGCACAGTGCCTGCAGTGCAATCAGCTCTCAATAAATGAATCTTTCTTTCTTTCTTTCTTTCTTTCTTTCTTTCTTTCTTTCTTTCTTTCTTTCTTTCTTTTTTTCTTTCTTCCTTCCTTCCTTCCTTCCTTCCTTCCTTCCTTCCTTCCTTTCCTTTCCTTTCCTTTCTTTTCCTTCCTCCCTTCCTTCCTTCCTTCTTTCCTTCCTTCCTTCCTTCCCTCCAACATGGGGCTTGAACTCATAACCCTGAGATCAAGAGTCACATGCTCTACCAACAGAGCTTGCCAGATGCCCCAAATTGAACACATCCTTTAAATTTTCAATAAATGTTTCTTAAGTGAAAACATGAATGACAATAATAATTATAAAAACCTAACATACAAATAAACCAAACTCGTCTCCTTACCTGTTTTTTTTTTCCCCTTTTGACCTGGAACTTGTTCTAAGCCATCTTGGCCTTTTCTCATTAACATCGCAAGGGATGCATCATGAGCTCTGAACAGGTCTACAACTTCGTGTAAGGCAACATCTGTTATGAGATCACAGCTCAGGACTAGAACATCTGTCTGTCAAATGGAGAAGGGTAAAGTCAATATCACAAAAGGCAATGGATCACAAAAATCATCACAGGATAAACTTACAATGGCTTAGAAGCACACACAAACTGGACACTTGTTTTCAAACTTTTTTTATAGCAGCAGAATAAGTAACATAAATAGGCTGTTCTAACTGAATATCTGCCTCTCCTTGGGTGAGCCTTATTGCTGCTGAATCTGAGGGACCACTGGAATCTTGGGCTCTAAGGAACAGAGTCTGAAAACCACCACATCGTCTATTTCCATGAATGTGTAATTAATGATCATAAATTTATATATCCCTTTACAGTTTGAAAAACATTTTCACATAGTCTGATGATTCCATATGGTTATGAAATACTATGAAACAGTCACTTTGCTATAGTACTAGAAAATAAAAGGGTGAATATAACATAAGTCCCATCTCTCAAGGAAACCAATGTAATTAGTAAATAATTACAATACAACCTCAGGTATGTATAAAAGCACTCATTTAATTCTTATAATAACACCATGGTGTGGGATTACTATTAATATTATTAGTTCTCATTTTTATGGATAAGAAATATGAGAACTAACTACCACAGTGTCTGGCACATAATAGGCATTTAGTAATTATTTGATGAATGAATGAATAAATCAATGAAGTAAAAAAAAGATTTTCTCATGTGGTGGGTATTCTGATTGCAAGTCTGGTAATTCAGATTAATTACAATAATAACAAATAATAGTAATTAATGTTTACTGAGTGTGTACTATTGGCCAGGAATCATGGTAACTTTGCATGCATTCCCAATCTTTAGAACACTATGCAGTAAACACTATTAGCATTTGTACTTTACAGACAAAGAAACAGGTTTACAGTAGTTAGGTAACTAAGATCTAACAACTTGTAATGACTATTCATATAAATAAATAATCTGTACTAGTGAATAGTGTTTGAAGAAACATAGCTTTGGTAGTTTGAAAACCAATTTAAGGGAGTTTCTAGTCCACAGTATTAGGCACCCAAAACACCTAAACTTAGATCTTAGATACTGGTAAATTTTGGTCTGTCTAGTACCCAACACTATGGGTACTAGATATCAACTGGAGTATCATATTTTAGGAGTATACTTGATAAACTAAAAAAGCATCAATAAGAAGATGATCAAGGTGGTGAAAGAGCTAGAAACATAATAGTGAAAGAAGAGAAGCTGTTTAATAGGGAAAAGACTGTAGGGGAGACAGTGGGCAGGACAAGGATTATGGGGTGGGATTAAGAAAGAAAGAGATAAAAGCATTCTTTATTAAAAACTTTACTTCCTAATGTTTATTTAGTTTTGAGAGAGAGAGAGAGTGGGGGAGGGGCAGAGAGAGAGAGGGAGACACAGAATCCAAAGCAGGCTCCAGGCTCCAAGCTGTCAGCATAGAGCCTGATGCAGGGCTTGAACCCACGAACCGTGAGATCATGACCTGAGCTGAAGCCTGACACTTAACCAACTGAGCCACCCAGGTGCCCCTAAAAGCATTCTTTAAATACCTGGCAGTCTTTTCTTTTCTTTTTTTTTTCTTAATGTTTATTTTTGAGAGAGATAGTGCAAGCAGGGAAGGGGCAGAGAGAGAGGGAGACACAGAATCTGAAGCAGGCTCCAGGCTCTGAGAGGTCAGCACAGAGCCTGACAGAGGCCTCGAACCCATGAACCGTGAGATCGTGACTTGAGCTGAAGTCTGATGCTTAACCAACTGAGCCACCCAGGCACCCCAATACCTGGCAGTCTTAAGAACCAAATTTTACCTAAATAGCCCAAGAGCAAAACTAAGAACAAAGAGGAAACACATGAAGAAAGTATTTTAGTTTCCATATTAACTTATATCTGTCAATCAGAGCTAGTCAAAAAGAGTAATTTTGTAAGGCAATGAATTTCCCATCATTAGAAGTGCTCAAGCAGAAACTGGATTATCACTTGCAACAATTCACTTACCTAACATTTATTTTTTTATTATTTTTTAATATTTATTTATTTTTGAGAGAGAGAGAGAAAAAGTGTGAACAGGGGAGGGGTAGAAAGAGAGAGAGACAGAATCTGAAGCAGGCTCCAAGCTCTGAGCTGTCAGCACAGAGCCCGATGCAGGGGCCCGAACCCACGAACCATGAGATCATGACCTGAGCCAAAGTCGGACACTCAACCGACTGAGCCACCAAGGCGCCCCACTTACCTAACATTTATTGAGCACTTACTCTATGCTCACCCAGGCCCTACTCTGAAAGAGTGTACTAGGAAGTGTTAAAGTGAGTGGCTAAGAAAGGCTACTTAATATATTTTTAACAAATTGTTACCTATACATTCTGCTACTACACTTTATCATAAATGCAGGAAACAGAAGTCCCAAAACAATCAATGGAAAAATGAATTCCTTAAATTGCAATTTAAATTAACTACACAAATGTTTCTCAATAGCACACCTGCAGTTTCTGAGGGGGGCCTGAAGTAAAGCCTGATTCCTACTGCCCTTTCTGAGTCAACCAGGGAAACTCCTCTTTTATTAATTTTATTTTCTTAGATAGGCTTCTGTACAAGCTTTGGCTTGGAAAACAGGTTTTGCTATTTTAAAAAGTCTGAAAAACACTGAACTAAATTATTCCTGGTTTAAGAATAAATAAAATGAGTATCTACATGGACATTCTTGTACGTGGTTCCTACTCTTCTAAGATTTTAATTTAAAATCAAGATTCCTGCTTTGGGTGGGAAAAATGGATGATTTCAACTCACATTCTACTACAGTAAAAAGTCATGTTTCCTCAGAAATTGAGGCTCGGGAGGAAGCAAAACATAAGAGACTCTTAAAAACTGAGAACAAACTGAGGGTTGATGGGGGGTGGGAGGGAGGAGAGGGTGGGTGATGGGTATTGAGGAGGGCACCTGTTGGGATGAGCACTGGGTGTTGTATGGAAACTAACTTGACAATAAATTCCATATTAAAAAAAAAAAGAAATTGAGGCTCAACTATAAGAATGCCTTGGCTTACTTCTTTTAATTTTTTTTTTTTTTTTAACATTTATTTATTTTTGAGAGACAGAGCACAAGTCGGGGAGGGGCAGAGAGAGAAGGAGACAGAATTTGAAGCAGGCTCCAGGCTCCGAGCCATCAGCAAAGGGCCCGATTTTGGGCTTGAACTCACAAACTGAGATCAAGACCTGAGCCGAAGTCAGACACTTAACTGACTGAGGCCTTGGCTTACTTCTTGAAATACAAGAACCATCATTTCTTTTTCTACACATATAACTTATTATTTATAGCCTAAACAATTCCTTTTGAGAGCCTCTTCAAGTTAAGAAGTTCAAATTTGGATTTTTTCTACTCTTTTGCTTAAAGCTATCTTAGTTCCTTCTGGATTTTAACGGAGCTAAAAAAAAAATTTTTTTTTTTTAGGAAAAAAAATTCCTAACCTCACCATCTAGGAACCACCAAATATTAGCAAATCAGCCTATGTATATGAAAGCTCAGGAAGAGATAGCATACAGAAACCTACTTCTTATAACAATGCATAGGAAGGCAGGGAACATGGGCTATTATTAAAGACATGTCAGGACAGCAGTACAGAAGTCCCATTTCATTATAATGAAAATGACAGTTTACTCAGAAAAAAGAACTTCTTTCTCTAATAAGATGGCTGATTTTTGCAAGCTGACTGTTCTACAATAAATTTAATTATCAAGTGTACTCCAAAGTGAAGAAAATGATCCCAATGCAAATGCCTCTGAAGTGGTGACAATGTCATCTTGGAAAATAAGTGCAGTTATCATTGAATATTTGCCAAAAATAAATCTGTCAGCGTAGTGAATGCCAAACAAGTCCTGGGTAAATGTGAACAGTCTACCGCTTCATTTTTCTCTTTGCTTTTAGATGACTTTTTGCTAAGCTGAATGCAAAATCCCCAAGGAGCACAAGAAACAGACCCCTCCCCCCACTGTCTGGTTGCCATCTGCTCTCAGTGTGAAAAGATAGGCGTCAGTCAGAAAGGGCAGGGCTTGGGATACAGATGGAGGTGCTACTCCGTCAGGCCCTCTCCTGCCTCTGTCCCCAGAAAACGCTCCATCTAAAACTCACTCAAACCAACCACATTCCCATCCTCTTTGCAACTCCACCACTTCCAAAGGGAAGTCTTTGCTCTTTGATCAATGTACGTTGTTTCCAAAGCTGGAAATCCTGGAAAAAGAAACAAAAGTCTAAAAGGAAAACAATCATCCTTGTATCTTCATACTACCACCTATTTCTCTTTACATTTTTATAAAAGCTATAATAGAAAATAAATAACTGTTGTTTGATTTTTATTCTAAAAATGTAAAGCCCATTCTAGAAATGCAAATATTCTTCTACTAACTGGAACCCAGAGAGAAAAAGCAGAGAAACTGTTAAGAGCCAGAGGCATTTCTGATCACATGTGACCACAAGCCATGAATAAACATAGACTGTTTGGACTGTGAAGGAACTGTATATCTGAAATGCAATTAACTTGAAAAGTTCCCTGGACACACCAATCCTCCGCTGCTTCGTGTTTCAGGTAACCAGTTCTTTTCTAACACCAACAGTAAGCCTCTTCGTTTGCAGAGACCAAATGGAATCTCCTCAGACCTCCCTACTCACTGTTCTAATAGTCCTCAGTATCCCTTTATCCCAAGTCTGTTCCTTTAGAGGAGTTAGGGCAATGTCAAGCGCAAAAAGCAGGCTCTAAAGGATCGCAAATGTGTCCAGTTTTGACAAACTGTATGGAAACATACAAGGTCTTTAAGGGAAGGTGAAAACAGCATGTTAGTGTTTGGGGAGAACTCAAGACCTCCAGGAATTCAAAATTCCAACTGCTGCCAGTTAGTTTTGGCTAAAGCAAACAAATTAAGCTCAGAAAATCCAACTACAAAGCCATGGCAAGGCCCAGAAATCTCTCATTACAAGAACATTTTCAATCAAGCCAAAACCACTGAGTAAAACTAGAAGAAAAAAACAAAAGTTAAATCAGAAAACCGTATATATGTGTGTGAGGTGGTAGCGGTATGGTGGGAGGTGGTAAGAGCTACTGGGAATAGCCTTTCTTCTTTTCCTGGCAGCTGCTCCATGACAGATTGTTATAAATAACACAATCTGGCAAACAATTTCCTATGGCATGGAGAGAGAAAAACACTTATTCCACTGGAAGAAAACCCATAAAGGCAAGGTAACCTCGCTTTTACCCACCCAGCACTTCCACAAACAATGGCTATGATCCAAATCACCACCCTGTACTCCACCCCTGCCCATATGGAACTAATGAATTCAGCTACTTGGTGCTACTATGAATGGTTACAATTTACATTTCCTATGTGGTCCAATCCCAATCCAACCGTCAAGAGTAGTTTGGTGTTTTAATAAACACCAATGTCTAACTGCAGTGGAGACCTCACCATGCTTGATTTCCGTTGAAAATGTTTGGAAAACACTCCCAGTCTGCAGTTCCCAAAGTGCAAGGCAAAGGGCCAACTGCCATTTTGTTTTTAATGAGTCTGGGGCATTAGGTGCAGGAAGTAATGACCAACTCAGTCTGTAAGAAATGTGATAATCCTTAGGCTTAGAGCTAAACATCCTTCCTGTGTTCCTTAGCTTAATCATAATGTCACCACCACAAGGATCTGAAGTGAGAAATCTGGCCATAATCTAGGAATGAATTCCTCTCTCTTTCCTGCCCAGTCCCCTACCCCAACATGTTACTGGTCACCAAGTCCTTTTCTTTTATCTCCACTGCACTACCTTAGTTTAGGTCTCAAAGTATTCTTCCAGTCCCTTAGCTGGTCTCTCTCATTCCAGTTTTCCCCTATTCTAATCCACACTTCAATTTCCACTACTTATTTCATTTCCCTGCTTAAAGACAGCCTAAAATAATGTTCTCCAAACATTAAAAAAAAAAAAAAAAAGTTGAACATTTATTCAACTATTCCCACTTACTTTAAAGAAGAATTTTTATTCATTTATTTTATTATTCTTATTTTTTTTAATGTTTACTTATTTTTGAGACAGAGACAGAGTGTGAGCAGGGAAGGGGCAGAAAGAGAGAGGGAGACGCAGAATCCGAAGCAGGCTCTAGGCTCTGAGATGTCAGCATAGAGCCCGATGCAGGGCTCGAACTCATGAATTGTGAGATCATGACCTGAGCCGAAGTTGGACGCTCAACTGGCTGAGCCACCCAGCCGCCCAAAAAAGAATTTTTTTTTAATGTTTTTGAGAGAGAGAGACAGACAGAGCGTGAGTGGGGGAGGGGCGGCAAAAGAGGGAGACACAGAATCTGAAGCAGGCTCCAGGCTCTAAGCTGTCAGCACAGAGCCTGACACGGGGCTTGAACCCATGAACCGTGAGATCATGACCTGAGCCGAAGCCTGACACTTAACCAACTGAACCACTCAGGTGCCCCTATTCCCACTTACTTTTAAAATTTATTTAAAAATACACGAATCACTATAAGTGATATAATATGCTCTTCAGACAACATATACAAAAATTGATATTTTTTTAAGTGAAGAGATAAAATTAAAAGAACTAGAGATTCTATTCTAATATCTTCCTCTGGTACTCCATCCTACACACCCCCGGCTTTGAGATCACCCCATTTAGAATATCACTGCTTTGTAAGATTGAGTTTAAATTCCTTAGTATGACACTAAAGGTCTTTCAAATACGACTCCACCTACCTAATTCAGCCTTCTCTGCCACAATTCCCCTACCACATAGCTAATGTTAACTTGCTGGAGTAAACTGCCAAAAATGCATTCCCCATTCTCTTTTCCCATCCCACCACACATTCATCCATCAAGTTGCAGGTCCTGTCACAGTTATTATAAAAGACAGTACCCAATATATTATCTCAGCTAGAAATGAAGTCTTTTCTCTTCCATTACAGACCTTAAATAACTAAATTGGATTAAACGGGTTTTTTTCCCATCTAGACTTTTTTTTTTTTAATTAAAAGAATTTTTTTAAATGTTTATTTTTGAGAGAGAGAGAGACAGACAGACAGAGTGTGAGCAGGGGAGGGGCAGAGAGAGAGAGGGAGACACAGAATCCAAAGCAGGCTCCAGGCTCTGAGCTGTCAGCACAGAGCCAGAAGCTCCAACACATGAACCATGAGGTCATGACCTGAGCCGAAGTCAGATGCTTAACCGATTGAGCCGCCCAGGTGCCCCTATTTTTTTTTGTTTTAAATTTTTAAAATGTTGAAAGAGAGATAGAGAGAGACAGAGTGCGAGCAGGAGAGGGGCAGAGAGAGAGGGAGACACAGAATCTGAAGCAGGCTCCAGGCTCTGAGCTGTCAGCACAGAGCCCAATGCAGGACTCGAACTCATGAGACATGAGATCATGAACTGAGCTGAAGTTGGATGCTTAACTGACTGAGCCACCTAGGTGCCCCTGGAGTCCTTTATTCTTGAATGACTGCACCCATATTGAATTATCTATGGATTTTAGCTTCAACTTAAAAAAAAAAATTTTAATGTTTATTTATTCTTGAGAGAGAGACAGAATCTGAAGCAGGCTCCATGCTCTGAGCTGTCAGCACAGAACCCCAACGCGGGGCTTGAACCCACGAACTGCCAGGTCATGACCTGAGCCAAAGTCAGACACTTAACCGACTGAGCCACCCAGGTGCCCCTAGACTTTGAGTTTCATAAGGAGCTCTTTTATCTTTGTGTCACCAGAGTTTAACCTAGTGCTGGGGAACAAGCATCTGTAAATGTTATTAGCACTCTTCCTGTTACCTCCTTCTCCTTGTTAAACTGACTCAAAGAAGAAAACATCCAATTTTAGGTGTTTAGAAACAGCATACTTTCTGACAAAGCTGAGAGCCCCCTTTGTAAGAGACTGTGACCGTTCACAGGACAGGGGCCAAAATGGTAACTTGGCAGCCCCCTAAAGCAACAAGGTAGGAAATAAACCTGTTGCCCCTAAAAAGGAAAAAAAACAGAAATGTCTGAAAACTTACCAGATGCAGCTGTCCTGGAGGGTATGGCTGGAGGGGATATGCTAGATTTATAATTTTAAAATGGAGACTCAACATTACCTTCCTAAAGAAGTTCTCCTCTTCAGGTTACAAACAAATAGAAGAATTTTACTCATCTTTCCTGTGTGAAGCTAAGAAGTAACTGAGAATCTGTTAATTTCTGACATTATTAAATGAGTTAAATGCTAATCACTTCTCTTCCAGAATTTTTTTGAGGCAAAATATTTATTTATTGTCACTCAGTTTGTAACATTTAAGACATAGAGGTTGTTTATGAAAATGCAGAAATTGTTGGTATCTGCATTTTAAGTATCTGCAATTTAATCTTAATCGCCAAATGCATGGACATTACATGGCTTTTTTGTTCTCTCAAATCAAACCTTCACTTTGAAAGAATTTGTTACTCTGAATTTATTTTAAATAATTCAATTCTTTTTATTCGGTTAGACACAAATAGTCCACAGAATAAAAATATAATTGCCCCATTTCAAGACTATGAAACATGCTCTTAACAATTACATTACATTTTTTCTAAGGGCTCCTGGGTGGCTCAGTCGGTTAAGCCTCTGACTTTGGCTCAGGTCATAATCTCACAGTCCATGAGTTCGAGCCCGTCAGGCTCTGTGCTGACAGCTCAGAGCCTGGAGTCTGCTTTGGATTCTGTGTCTCCCTTTCTCTCTGTCCCTCTCTTGCTCATGCTCTGTCTCTCTCTGTCTCTCATAAATAAATAAATGTTAAAAAAAAAAATTGAAAACAAAACAATTACATTACATATTTTCTACCTGTAACTCGAATTTTAATTTTGTCCTGAAGTATAAAATATGTAGAAATATTGTCCGGTTTACTTGGAAGCCAGAAAGCTTGGGAGAGGGTCACAGAGGGTAGTTAGGGACTGTGATAAAGGGAAGTTTATCATAATATGAGAAAAAGACAACTAACATTTAAAAAAAAAAAAAAAAAGAAACTAAAACCATTCTCAAAAAGCAACTCTTAACATTAGGCAGGTTTTCTTTTCTTATTAATTTCACATGTGACTTTGAATGGGCCACTCCCTCTATGGGTCTCAGTTTCTTGATCTATTAGATGAGAGGGCTGTACCATCTTTGAAGTCCCTTATGGCATAAAATTGTATGATTACAAGGGTCAAGCTATTCTTTTTTTTTTTTTTAGAAGAGAATAATTACTATCCATATGCCTTTTAAAAAATATTTTTTTAAAGTTTTATTCATTTCTTTTGAGAGAGAAACAGAGCATGAGCAGGGGAGGGGCAGAGAGAGAGAGGGAGAGAAAGAATCCGAAGCTCTGTCAGTGCAGAGCCCGATGTGGGGCTCGAACTCAAGAACCGTGAGATCAATATCAGAGCCAAAATCAAGAGTTGGACGCTTAACCGACTGAGCCATCCAGGTGCCTCCACATGCCCTTTTTGGTTTTTTTAATGTTTATTTATTTATTTTGAGAGAGAGAGTGTAGACAGGGTAGGGGGAGAAAGAGAGAAAGAGAGAGAAAGGGAGGGAGGGAGGGGCAGAATCCCAAGCAGGCTCCACACTGTTAGTGCAGAGACTGATGCAGGGTTCGAACTCACAAACAGTGAGATCATGACCTGAGCTGAAATCAAGAGTCAGATAGATGCTCAACCGACTAAAACACCCAGGTGCCCCGAGAATATATTTCTTTATAAATATTTTTTTCTTTTTTTAAAAATGTTTATTTATTTTTGAGAGAGACAGATAGAGCACGAGTAAGGGAGAGGCAGAGAGAGAGGGAGGGAGACACAGAATCCAAAGCAGGCTCCAGGCTCTGAGCTGTCAAAACAAAGCCTGATGTGGGGCTCGAACTCACAAACTGCAAGATCATGACCTGAGCTGAAGTTGGACGCTTAACTGACTGAGCCACCTAGGTGCCCCCTTTATAAATATTTTTTTCTTTACTTTTTTTTAATGTCTACTTATTTTGAGAAAGAGGGAGACAGACAATGAGTGGGGGAGGGGCAGAGAGAGAGGGAGACCTAGAATCCGAAGCAGGCTCTAGGCTCTGAGCTGTCAGCAGAGAGTAAGACACGGGGCTTGAAATCACAAACCGTGAGATCATGACCTGAGCTGAAGTGAGATGCTTAACTGACCGAGCCACCCAGCTGCCCCTGTAAATATTTTCTAATTCTAAGTTTCTAAATTTTAACAGCATCAAAGAAACTGCTCAGGACATTTTCTCTGTTCTTCACAGTGTCTTCCAATCAAAGAGTCCAGAAGGTGAAGAAGGTGAACTCTTCACTCAATCATGTTCAGGCCATTTCTCTCACTCCATGACCTATACTCATTTGAAATGCATGACAACAGATAAAATCATCTACTCCTCCTTGTTGCAGTCAGCTACAGAACTCCCTGTCACCCTTTCTCCTTAGTTATTATAGAAGTTTTAAGATAGTAGATTGAGGGGCGCCTGGGTGGTGCAGTCGGTTAAGCGTCCGACTTCAGCCAGGTCACGATCTCGCGGTCCGTGAGTTCGAGCCCCGCATCGGGTTCTTGGCTGATGGCTCAGAGCCTGGAGCTTGTTTCCGATTCTGTGTCTCCCTCTCTCTCTGCCCCTCCCCCGTTCATGCTCTGTCTCTCTCTGTCCCAAAAATAAATAAACGTTGAAAAAAAAAAAAAAAAGATAGTAGATTGAAGGCATACAACTGTATTCGCCCTTCTCAAAACATCACTGAAATAACAAAGGATTTTTAAAATGGTCCTAAACCCACAAACGTAAGAAGAATGGGAAAGGAGACAACATTAAAAAAATGACCATGTTGGGGCACCTGGGTGGCTCAGTCTAAGCATCCGACTTCAGCTCAGGTCATGATCTCACGGTTTGTGAGTTCAAGCCCCATGTTGGGCTCTGTGCTGACAGCTCGGAGCCTGGAGCCTGCTTCGGATTCTGTGTCTCCTTCTCTCTCTGCCCCTCCCCCACTTGCGCTCTGTCTCTATCAAAAATAAATAAGTGTAAAAAAAAAAAATTAAAAAAAAAAAAAGACCATGTTAATCATAGGAAAACTGAGAACAAACTCAACTTACACCAGATTCTCCAAAAGGCTGAGGAACTGATATGGATAAAAAGCAGGGGAGGGAGGAATTAAAATAAAGAATGCTGGTTGAAAGATCTCTCTTTTCCACTCAGTGCAATCCAGCTACTGCACATGTGTCACACTGGCAGAGGGCTGAAGAGAGTAAAATAGAAGATATCTAGACTGGGAAAGCACAATCACAGTTGGGATAGGAAGAGAGGATGCATCTTACTGAAAAAAGGGGACTTAAAAAAGAATGCATACAGGGGTGCCTGGATGGCTCAGTTGGTCAAGCATCCGATTTCAGCTCAGGTCATGATTTCATGGTTCATGAGTTTGAGCCCCGCATCAGGCCCTGTGCTGACAGCTCAGAGCCTGGAGCCTGCTTCGGATTCTGTGTCTCCCTCTGTCTCTGCCCCTCCCCTGCTCGCACTCTGTCTCTCTCTCTCTCTCAAAAATAAACATTAAAAAAAAAAAAAAAAATGCATACAGGATTCTGAGACATCCTCCCTAGCCCTGACCGCAACTCATTTCCTGGAATGCCAGCAGCCAGGTCTTTACTTTTCAGGCAGGATAACAGTTTTCTCCAGGGAATCTGAGTAATCCAAGAGAAAAAACCCTAAAAATAGAGATAGAAGAGATCCACCAAAAAAAGAGCCCAACCCTATCACCATATCACCCTATAAAGTGAAGCTCACAGTTGACATGCCCCATCCATATATAAAACTTGAGGAAAAAAGATAGACGTATTGAAAATATGAAAGAAAAGATAAGAAAATTAGAGAGCCAGTCTAAGAAATTCATGAACAGAATCAGTTAATAATCAAAAATAAATAAACGTAAAAAAAAAAAAAAAAACAGCTGTCTTACCATCTCCCATTTTCTTTTTTGTTTATTTTTAAAGTAATCTCTACACCCAATGTGGGGCTGGAACTCACAATCCCACATTCAAGAGTCACATGTTCCATTGACTGAGCCAGCCAGGTGCCCTAACATACCCCATTTCTTAATCCCTCACCTCTTCTGTCTAATCTGGTTTTTGTCCCTACTATTCCAGCAGGAGTTTAAGTCATCAATGAATCCATGTTGCCAAATCCAATGATAAATTCTTGGTTCTCATCTTACTCAACTTTCCATAGCAATATCTGGCACAACTGATCACTCTCTCTTTGATTCACTTTCCTCACACAGCTTCCATGATACCTTAATTTCCTGATCTTTCTTTTTACTTCATTGGCTGTACCTTCCTAATCACCTTTGTTTCCTCCTCTTCTGGTTCTTGGTCTCTAAATACCAGGCTCAGCCTTTAGCTCTCTTCTCTTCTTCTGCTACACACACTCCCCAGATGATTTCACTTTGTTGATGATCCCCAGATTTATATGTCCAGCCCTGACCTCTCCTTTGAGATTCTGAATTGTAAAACTGCCTACTTGATATCTCTACGTGGACATCTAATACCCAGTGTTACAAATTAACATCCAAAAATTATCTTAAAAAAATTTTTTTTTAAATTTATTTATTGAGAGCGTGCATGTGTGAGACAGAGAGCATGAACAGGGGAGGGGCAGAGAGAAAGGAGGGAGAAAATCCCACACTCTCAGCGCAGAACCAACACAGGGCTCAAACCCATGAACTGTGACATCATGACTCGAGCTGAAGTCAAGAGTGGACACTTAAGCGACTGAGCCACCCAAGTGCCCAACATCCAAAAATTATCTTGACTGCCAACTTGTTTTTCCTCCAGTCTCCCACACTACTATCACTATCACTCCAGTTGTTCAAGTAAAAAATCCAGAAGCTATTGTTTGATTTCTCTCTTTTCTTCATTCTATATATCCAATCCATAAAAAGTCCTGTTAACTCTACCTTCAAAATATGTCTTGAATGAGGGTACCTGGGTGGCTCAGTTGGTTAAGCATCCAACTTCAGCTCAAGTCATGATCTCATGATTCGTGAGTTCAAGCCCCGCGTCAGGCTCTATGCTGACAGCTGGGAGCCTGGAGCTGTTTCGAATTCTGTTTCTCTCTCTCTCTGCCCCTCCCTTGTTCATGCTCTGTCTGTCTCTCTCTCAAAAATAAATAAACATTAAAAAAATAATTAAAAAATGTCTTAAATGCAACTACTTCTACCACTACTGTTCTCATCTTAGCATTATCTTCCATCTGGACTATTGCAACTATCTCCTAACTGATCTGCCCGATTCATTCCTGTTGCATTATAGTTTTACTTTCCATACAGCAGCTGTAGAGATCTTTTAAAAGCATAAATCAGATGATGTCACTCAAAACCCACCAAAGGTTTCCCAACATAGAACAAAATATAAACTTTAAATTCTTACTATGATCTAGAAGATCCTTTATGATCTGGTCCTCACATAACTCTCAGGCCTTCCATACTACCATTCTACTACTTAATTACTGTGCTCTAGTCATATTGGTCTTCTTACTGCTTCTGAAACAGGTTAAATTCATTCCTAACTCAGGGCATGTGCACTTGCTATTCTCTCTGCAAGGAAAGATCTTCCTTAAGGCTTACTACCCACATCATTAGGGTTTCTTCTCAAATGTTATCTCCTGTCTGAAAGAGCTCTCTCTTTCCACTGCCACTCTTTATCCCCTTATCCTGCTTTATTTTTCTTCTTAGCATTTTTATCACCAGAAATTATTTGTTTTCTTATTATATATTTCTCCTTACAGAATAGCTCTATGAGGACAGAGATCTTGTTTATCTGGTTTACCACTGTATTTCCAGCATCCAGAATAGTGCTTGGTATATAGCACGTGTTCAATACATATTTGTGAATAAATGAAAAATATGACTATTTTATAGATGAATTAAATGCAAGCTTAGAAGGGATAGTAACCTCATTGAAGAGCATATGCTAATAAATGGTGGCACTAGAATTAGAATCCAGATCTACCTATATTTGTGAAAGCCTATGTTCTTTTCACTATGTCACTATATTTCTTTGATAAGACAAGACAAGACAAAACAAGACAAGACAATTCCTCCCCCTGGAATAACCTACTTGGGGTAGAGGACCAGCCATGTCAGCAAACTTAAGGCTTGATGGAAATTTACAGATGCAAATAAAATGAACACCAAACAGTCAATGCCATGATCCCTCTGATCTGCAATCACTAAAACTGATCTTTAGGCTCATATAAACATCTATGTCTATATCAAAGGAGTAAGGAACATGTTCCAAATGTTTACATAGAGCTTGCCTCCATCTGTCATTCATTCAATAAATACATATTGAGCATCCTCTCTGTGACAGGCCCAGAAACAGTTCTTGTCCCATAGTCTAGTGCAGGGAGATGACAATATGACAGGTAATTTTAATTCTCTGTGCAAGTACAGAAAAATGAAACATAATCCAGTATTAGAAAGCCAACAAAGGCTTGTTGAAGCAGACAATGCTTAAATTAAGAGCTGAAATCTGTGCTGACAGCTCAGAGCCTGGAGCCTGCTTCAGATTCTGTGTCTCCTTCTCTCTCTGCCCCTCCCCTGTTCATGCTCTGTCTCTCTCTGTCTCAAAAATAAATTTAAAAACATTAAAAAAAAAAAAAAAAAAAGAGCTGAAAAAAGGATGGGTAGCTATAGGCTACTTCAAATGAACTCCTGGTCATGAGGACAGAATGCTTACTGACTTCCCACAAATGGTACTAAGCCCATTCCACCAGTCAGTCTTTGTTACCTTATGATTCAGAGCAGGATAGGTGGTCCTACCAAGAGTTGTAAGCCATATGGCTCCTTACCACCCAAAGATAAAGAAAGTATGTAATGATAGCCTGGGTGTTCTATCCTAATTCCTAGCTATCATGTTTCTGTCCTTAGTTCATTCCATGAAGCTTGTGAATATATATCCTAGGTTAGCACAGTCAAGAGAAAAGCTCCACTGAGATTTCCTAGGGAGAGAAAAAAAAAGGTTTAAAATGTCCTTGTTTAACTTACTTCCACCATAGCTCCTGGGCTTTTCATTATTCCACCAGTGGGCTCAAAGAAGGCATCACTGGGGATATCCTGAGGCCTTCCTATGCAACCTCAGCCCACCAAAGCAGTCAAGAAGGAAAGTTGCCACTTAGAGACTTCAAGCAAGTTGGGACCAAGTTCTCAGATTTTCCCTTAACCAAACTGTACTCATTCTTTTCAAGCAGATAGAAATCTGCCAAAAACAAATCCTTGGGCAAAATGAAAGGTTCCAGAAAAGAATGACAGAGATTTGTAATTCGATAAAGACATCAAACACTCAACTGAAAACAACTTGTACTTAGTTTTTGAACATCTAAAAATAGCACATATGCTCAATCTTTCTAATAAGCTGTCCCTAGGATGGGGATTTCATTGGCATAGTTTGTTCTTTGTTGTAACATGTCAGCTGTTTCATAAGACATGTAACAATAGTCCTTTTTCTACATCAAAGAATTTACATAACTAAACCTCTAACTAGTGTGTTGGTATCATTATCCTTATTTTCTGGGTTGTGAAACTGAGGCAGAGGGCAAATGAGGCTTGCCTGAGGCTAAAGAAAGATTCTTGTCTAGATTAAATAGAAAATTATCAACTCTGCAATCTCTAAATTAAGAGAAGCCATGAGACCTGCAATATAAGGTTAAGTGTTTTAAACACAGGCTATAGAACTCTATTACAGATGTAGTCTGCTGAGGTCTCCTAAAGACACCTCACTAACCTGTTCTCAAAACACTTACCTAGTAATTTATTCTGAAGCCAAGGGTCTAGAGTTAGAGTAGATTATAAGGACTGCTGATGCTTGTCTCTTGGAGGCAATAGGAGTGAAAAAAGCATGGACATTTGAGATGCACAAACGTACAGTATCTCAAAACCCAGGGCTGGGTTCTAGTCTGGCTCAGCACCTAACCAGATGTGGGATCTGGGGGAGATTATTTAAGCTCTCTGAGTATCAGTTTTCTCAACTGCAAAACAGAATACCAACTACCTTTCAAGGTGGGTATGGGGATTAGATATCCGTAGAAATCTACCTTTCAAGGTGGCTGTGGGGATTAGAAATCCAGAGTATACCTGAAAGATCTCCCTTGCGATCTTCAGAGCAAACATTCTGGGTAACTCCAAAGAAAATAAAAGTTATGCCCTCATAATCAGCTAATAAATTAACTCCCTACTTTAGGGTCGTCTCTAAGAACAGAAACTAAAGTTCTGAAGTAAATTAATTTTTCAAATGTACTCATTTATAAAGCTTTAGCAAATTTAAGTAGCCTCAAAAGGGTTTAACTGGTTACAGACATCTTGTGTGAATAATCAGCTGTTACTGCAAAGCAGGTCTCTGCTGCTTCTCCATTTCACTTTTCATCTGCCCTTCTATTCTCCTCCCTTCCAAGTTGTCCAATTTCTAAAAAAAAGATCAAATTAAACCTTAAATGTATATACTTCAGGATGCCACACAGAAAGAAAAAAAGACTACCACTTAGGTTATTTAAATTATATGTTTTCTTTTTTAGTATATTTCAAAGATATGTAGACCTAGGTAAAGTTTTAAAGGTGTATGTTTACACTGAGTGAGGCCATCAGATCATACAACATGAAACTAAAATATTCCCTCATAATCTCAGCTTTGTAATACTCCTTCAACTGTTAAAGTAGAGGATCTACCAACATTTTTATGCTTTTCTTGGAGTTATTCTATCCCCTTCACACTAAGAATATCTATCCCTATGTATCACCCCACTAGCACAAATTCCTACTTTTCTTACAAAACTCAATTAAAAAGTGACATTCAAGAAGTGGTCTTTCTTCAATAAGTAGATCCAAGCAGTGTTTGTTGATAGTCTTACAGAGGGCACATAGTACTCTTCTAACTCTTCTTTACTATGTCCCTAATCCACTCCACTAATGCACTCAAATAACAATTCAATATCCACTGAGGCATGTGCCACTTGACCATACCTAGCAGACATCATCCTATTAATCCCTGATTACTTAATGCATTTACTGAGACTAAAGTACTTAATGCATAGTCTTTCTTTCCACCTCAGAAGGAGCTGGAGGATTAAATGAAATAATGCACATTAAGTGTTTAGCATGGAGGCTTCTGGTATTAGAAAACTGTGGGCTAAGAACCCCAAAATTGTGTTACAAACACCTAACAATTTTGGAGAAGACTCAACAAAAAATTATTCCAGGTGTATTCAAACTTACAAGAAAGAAAGGGAAAATACCAAGTGCGAGAACTGAAGAAGGAAGTGAAAACTGAGCAGGAACTCTGGCTGCCTAACTAGGGTTTTTAAGGGCTACATTGGGCCAAAAGATGTGGCTGGATGCTGGTATGAAGTAGGGAGTTTGAACTGAGACCCTGCATAAATGGAAACTCAGTGGAAGGGTAAACTTTGGGGTGGGGGGTGGGGGGCGGAATCTACCTACAGCATAGAGAGTTATCAAGGAAACCTGTCTGTCTCTGCTTGGGCTTGGGACAAAAAAATTCTGAAGGTCTATTATCTCTAACCTAGAAATCTATACAAAAGTAAGGTATCATTCAAGAGTAAGGAATGGAATAAAACATTTTCAAACATTCAAGTTCTCAAAATATTTACCTTCCATGCTCTCTCTTTAAGAAGCCAATAAAGGTTGGGTTCCTTTGAAATGAGGGAGTAAACCAAAGAGGAAACATGGGACCTAGGAACCAGGGTATCCAGCCCAGGAGAGAGAAGGGAATTCTTAGACTGATGGTGAAAAGTCCCAGGATGACAGCTCTGCAGCAGGCCTAGAGAGCAAACAGTAGAGATTTGAAGAGAGAATGGATGGCTCCTAAGAGGGGTGTCTCAAAGGAAACAAAAACAAAAACAAAACAAAAAATTGGTATGTTTAAATATACTGATACATTTATGTTCCTTTTAGAAGTCTGAGGACAAAAAAAAAAAAAGTCTGAGGATGAATTAATGATGGAAACACAGAAAACCAAGCAACTTTGAAAGTGTGGCAATTGATAACTCTAAGAAAACAAAACATTGCATATAGAAGACGTAAAAACTTGTAAGGGATGACGGAACCATTTATCTTGATCCAGGCAGTAGTTATACAACAATAACACATTTGTCAAAACTCAGTACACTGAAAAGGGTGAATTTTTTACTCTCTATAATTTATACCTCAATAAATCTGATTTAGAAAAATTATAGAACTGTACATTTAAAATGGGCATATTTATATCATATATAAATCATAACAAAATTGATTTTTAAAAAAGGAAGTATAATACTAGTATACTGCATGGTTAAGCTCTAAATAAGCCCTCATGATTGATTTAATAAAAAATTATGACATACCTGTATTTGGGAGATTAAGAAAGGGGAAGTTTGTATATGTATACACGGAAGGGCAGATGGGCTGGTAAGTGAACCAAATCCTTATCTTTCACAGTAGAAATTCAATCGATCATCTAGAACTAAAACTAAAAAAATAGTAGTATAAATATGTTACTTAAAAATACTGAGGACACTACCAGAAGGAAAAAGAGCTGAAAGTAGTTGCTTCTGAAGAGCAAAATCATGAATGAGCATTTTTGCTGAAAAAAGAAATGAATGAGGCAACATTCTAGAAAAAAAAAATCATGAATGAGGAAGGATAGTGCAGGAGACCTTTATCCTTCACTCAAAGTTTTACAGAACTATTTGATTAAGTTGTATACATTATGTACATCTACAAAGTACATACTAAAGAGAGAACGTGAAAACACAATTTAGGAATAAATTTGACAAAAGACAAATAAGATTTTTATGATGAAAATTATAAAACTTTACTGAGATATATTTTAAAAGCCTGAAATAAGTGGAGAGATTCTAAGTGAATTTGAGCCTAAACTATGAAAAGCAAAACTAAAAATTTAAGCAAAGTATCTTTAAGACCTCAGAAGGGAAGCCATCTGGGTGGCTCAGTGGTTAAGCGTCTGACTTTTGATCATATGGTTTTTGAGTTCAAGCCCCGCGCTGGGTTCTGCGCTGTTGGCATGAAGCCTGCTTGGTATTTTGTTTCATCTCTCTGTCCCTCATCTGCTTGTGCTCTCTCTCTCTCAAAAATAAGTAAATAAATGAACTTTATATATACATATAAAAAGCTCATAAAGGGAAGAATTTCTAAATTGTGACAGAAATCACAAACCATAAAGGAAAAGAATGAAAAATCAATTACATTAAAATTTAAAATGTTCTATTTCTCCTACATCTCAGACTGCAGTATATAAACATCATTCTCCACAAAAAGAAACCAGGGCTTTTTTTTTTTTTTAAACCTCTTTGTTGAGGTATGATTGACATGTAAAAAGCTGTACACAAGAAAATCAGGACTTTTTTAAATGTCTGATTTCAGAGCTGGATACAATGCAATAAGAAGTACACATATGAAACATTATTACAAAAAAAGTTGAAATTGAATCTAGCTAACATTTAGATCCAAATTACAATTTATAAGAAAATACTGGGAAAGAAAAACAAGTTAAGTGACATCAGTAGAGAGCAACCAGACACACGACAGATGTCAGAGATTCTACATGACAAATAACCTGTTTTCTTTGATAAGTCAGTGGCATAAAGCTTAACCAACTGAACCACGCAGGCGCTCCAGACTGGGGGAAAACTTGTAACCATATAACTAAAGGATTAGTATACAGAATATACAGAGTATATGTATAAGTAAGAAAAAGATGGGATGCCTGGGAGGCTCAGTGGGTTGAGCATCCGACTCTTGATTTTGGCTCAGGTCATTGGTGGGTTTGAGCCCAGCATGGGCCTCTATGCTGACAGCACAGAGTCTGTTTAGGATTCTATCTCCCTCTCTCTCTACCCCTTCCCTGTTTGTGCTCTCTCTCTCAAAAATAAATAAATAGACATTTAAGAAAGAAAGAAAGAAAGAAAGAAAGAAAGAAAGAAAGAAAGAAAGAAAGAAAGAGGGAGGGAGGTATAACCCAAACACAAAATGGGCAAAGGATATGAGAAATTCAATGAAAAGGAAAACGACCAATATACCTAGCAAAAAAAAAATCTCCCCCAAAGCCTCAATTTCACAAATAATCAAGGAAACGCAAATTAAACCAAGAATGAGGTACCATTTCACACCCATCATATTAATGAAAATTTAAGTTTGAGAATACCAATTGTTAATAAGGACAGGCAGAAATCAGAACTCTAATTCATACTACCGGTGGGAATGTAGACTAATATGACTGCATTCATATTTGCCAGTATCTAGTAAAGCTGGAAATGCACATACCTTATGATCCGCACATCACTCCTAGGTGTCTATCTTCAAAACAAGAGCACAAAGAAACTGGTGCAAGGATGGACGTTGTAGTACTATACATGATGCAAGAAAAGAAAGCAAACTAACTGTCCCAAGAAGAGGAATGGATAAAAACTCTTAACAAGGACTCAGTTCCAATTTGGAGAGACTGCCTCTGCAAGGAAAGTTTTTGCTAAGCTCATGCCAGAAAGAAGAGAAGGAAGGCCTTTGTCCATTAAGTCCTTAGTCAAATCTTATTCTGCCTAGCCTCAATTTTTCCCTCTCCAGTGGATACAAATATTGACCTTCCCCATAACCCCGATCAATCCAAACATGTCTTCTCCTCTATACCTATTCATCTGAGCAGTGGTAAAAGACAGAAAAACAAGAAAAAAAAATTACCACGACTGTACTAATTGTGGTAATTATAATTTATATTCTTCAACCCCAGCTATACTCCTGATGCTGCTCAGGTCTCCTTCTCAGTGTCCATAGTCAGCTCTCTCCCATTTTCCAGTGACAATTCTAAAGCTTCACTACTCACAGGTCCCAATCCCATCACGTTTCTCTCTCCACATTCTCAACAGACAAATGCACCTCCTACTTCATCAAGAATACAGAGGCCTCAGGAGTGAATTTTTTAATTCCTATCTCTCCTTCTTGATCTGCTTTTGAGTTTCCCTTTCTTCCTATCTTCTCATTTCAGTGGAAGATATAGTCTTCCTCTTGCCCAAAGCTGCTCCTTCATTCCTTCTTGTCTCCGTGGGGACCTCATTCATCATTTATCTTTCTTCTATACCTCTCCACTGGCCCTTTTGCTCTCTTATAAAAATGTTCAAGCTGCTTCCATCTTAAAAATACACTTGGGGAGGGGTGCCTGGGTGGCTCAGTCAGTTAAGCGTCCGACTTCGGCTCAGGTCATGATCTCACGGTCTGTGGGTTCGAGCCCCGCGTCGGGCTCTGTGCTGACAGCTCGGAGCCTGGAGCCTGTTTCAGATTCTGTGTCTCCCTCTTTCTCTGACCCTCCCTTGTTCATGTTCTCTCTGTCTCAAAAATAAATAAATGTTAAAAAAATTTTTTTGAAAAAAAAAAAATACACTTGGGGAGCCTGGGTGGCTCAGTCAGTTAAGCATCTGACTTCGGCTCAGGTCATGATCTCACATGTTCATGAATCTGAGCCCCATGTTAGGCTCTAGACTGACAGTGCAGAACCTGCTTGGGATACTCTCTCTCCCTCTCTCTGTCTGCCCCTGCCCAACTGGTGCTGTCTCTGTCTCTCTCAAAATAAGTAAATGAACTTTAAAAAAATAAAATGAAGGGAAATAAAATCTTTAATGGGGTGCCTGGGTGGCTTAGTCGGTTAAGCATCTGACTTTGGCTCAGGTCATGATCTCATGGTTCATGAGTGTGAGCCCTGCATTGAACTCTGCACTCTCAGTGCAGAGCCTGCTTGGGATACTCTCTCTCTCCCTCTCTTTCTGCCCCTCCCCAGCTTGCTCTCTCTCTCAAAAAATAAATAAATAAACATAAACAAATACATAAATAAAATCTTTAAAAAATTAGATAAATAAAAACGCTTTTGGAAATCCAGACAAAAAGACCAACTCACTCATAAGGGAAAGAAAGATTTTTCACCTGTACTTTTTTGAAAAAAAAAATTTTTTTTTTTTTCCAACGTTTATTTATTTTTGGGACAGAGAGAGACAGAGCATGAACAGGGGAGGGGCAGAGAGAGAGGGAGACACAGAATCGGAAACAGGCTCCAGGCTCTGAGCCATCAGCCCAGAGCCTGACGCGGGGCTCGAACTCACGGACCGCGAGATCGTGACCTGGCTGAAGTTGGACGCTCAACCGACTGCGCCACCCAGGCGCCCCTCACCTGTACTTTTTTGAACAGCAACATTATATAACATAATCCATGAGAGAATTTAAGATATTTAAGAAAAAAATGTGAGTCAAGGATTTCATATCCATATAAATTAGCTTTGAAATAAAGGCTGCAGATAATCTGCTAAGCATTGATGTCATGAAGACTTCTTAAGGAATCTACTAGAAATAAGCTTCAAATAGCCAAATGCCTGGAGAGACAAGGACTATGGCCTGGTGGCAGTGATCATTAACCGCTACCACATCACAAAAAGACAATCTGGGCTGCATGGATAGCTTAGTAGGTAGACCATGCAACTTGATCTCAAGGTTGTGAATTTGAGCCCCATGTTAGGTGTGGAGCCTACTTAAAAGAGAGAGAGAGAGAGAGAGAGAGAGAAAGAGAGAGAATCAGCAAATATGTGCCTCCAGATAGAAGAACACAACACCACCTATGAAAGTCTTGCCCCAAAATTCAAAACCTGAGTTTAATGGAGCCTCTAGGTCCAACTACCAATACCAACACCAATATATATAGAGAGATACTTATTAAACAACACCACATGGTTGCAATCAACAAAATGCAGACTGTGGGAAGGAAAATATACAAGAAAAAGATCCAATTTCTCCAGCAAATAAATTAATGGGAAAAAAGAGATAGAGGTAAAATTTATATATTAAAAGAGACATTTCAACCAATTGTAATGTCCAGGCCTTATTTGCCTCCTGATTTAAATAAACACACTAAAAAATATTTTAAAGTTATATTTATAAGGCAACTAGAACTCATACACTGATTGGATATTTGACGATACTAAAGAATTATCAGGTTGTTTTTTTAGGCATTATAATGGCATTAGAGTTTTATTCTTATTTTACTTTATTTTTAAATGTTTATTTTTGAGAGAGAGAAAGCATGCAAGCTGGAGACGGGCAGAGAAAAAGGGGGACAGAGAATCTGAAGAGGGTTCTGCGCTGGCAGCAGAGAGCCCGATGCAGGGCTCGAACTCATGAACCATGAGATCATGACTTGAGTCAAAGTTGGACACTTAGCTGACTGAGCCACTCAGGCTCCCCAGTTTTTTCATTTTTTAAAGAGCTCTCAAAAAATGATCTCATCTTAGTAGTATATTCTGACATGCTTAGAGATGAAATAATATGATGTCTGAGATTTGTTTTAAAAGAACATGAGAGGGAGCAAGATAGGTGGGGATATAGATGAAATGAGATTTGCCATGGATTAAGAACTATTGGGGCGCCTGGGTGGCGCAGTCGGTTAAGCGTCCGACTTCAGCCAGGTCACGATCTCGCGGTTCGTGAGTTCGAGCCCCGCGTCGGGCTCTGGGCTGATGGCTCAGAGCCTGGAGCCTGTTTCCGATTCTGTCTCCCTCTCTCTCTGCCCCTCCCCGGTTCATGCTCTGTCTCTCTCTGTCCCAAAAATAAATAAACGTTGAAAAAAAAAAAAAATTTTTAAAAAAGAACTATTGACAATGTAACCATGTAATAGATACATTGGCAATGTTCTATTTTTGTACATATTTGAAGTTTTCCCTAATAAAAAAATTTTTTAAACTATGGTCCATAATTGGTATTTAATAAATTAAGCAATTATAATCATTAGCATTAGTTGACTCTCAATAAATATTTGCTAACTGAATGAGTTCAGACATAGATAAGACTGAATCATCCATCAACAAATATGAAACATTATTGTGAAGAAGATTTAAAATCTAAGAATTTTCAGGGGTGCCTGGGTGGCTCAGTTGGTTAGGCGATCAACTTCAGCTCAGGTCATGATCTCACAGTTTGTGAGCTCGAGCCCCGCGTTGGGCTCTGTGCTGACAGCTCAGAGCCTGAAGCCTGCTTTGGATTCTGTTGTCTCCCCCTCTCTCTACCCCTCCCCTGCGCATGCTCTGTGTCTCTCTGTCTCTTAATAATAAATAAACATTAAAAAAATTTTTTTGGGGGGCACCTGGGTTGCGCAGTCGGTTAAGCGTCCGACTTCAGCCAGGTCACGATCTCGCGGTTCGTGAGTTCGAGCCCCGCGTCAGGCTCTGGGCTGATGGCTCAGAGGCTGGAGCCTGTTTCCCATTCTGTGTTTCCCTCTCTCTCTGCCCCTCCCCCGTTCATGCTCTGTCTCTCTCTGTCCCAAAAATAAATAAACGTTGAAAAAAATTAAAAAAAAAAAAATTTTTTTTAAATCTATGAATTTTCATGTCATCAACACCAACTATAAGAATGGAGCTCACTCACCCACGGTGTGGGAGAATGAATGAACCAATAATCTCTCTTGGTAAGTCAGAGAAAGAGGGTGGGCAGATGAAATAAAAAGCAAGAAGCCAGTAAGTCAGCAAAAATTGTGGCATAAGATAAGGCAAAATGAGGTAGAAAACAGTGCCAGAAGAATAAAGCCAAATGAAATATATGTCAGTTGAAAAAACACATAGCAAATATGATGTTCAGCTTCAATATCTAATATGCAGACGTGATGGAAGTTTCCACATATAAAATATATTTAGCAAATGCAATGTAAATGAAAAAAATTATAAATTAAATTTAAACAAAAAAGTCAGATAAAGCTGACATACTATTGTGGTCTGAGAAAAGCCATGTGGGATAACCTCACAGTAATATTTGGGGAACTCAATCTGGAGGAAATAGGTAAAGATAAAAGAACTAAAAGCTAATAAACTCCCAAATCTCAAAGGGAATATTATCTTACCTAAAATCTTACTTAAAACAGACCAAGAGTCCTCAAATGTTTAGGAAGCTGCTTTGTGGGCACAGGGTAAGAGAAATAAATTGGTTCAATAGGGCAATGCTTTTAAACCATGGCACAGCCTGGGGGTACAACTTCCTATTTTAGAGAGGTACTTGCCATCTCTTAGTGAACACCAACAAACTGCCTTCTCAGACTATTTCACTTTCTTCAACTGTTTATATGTATTTCTATTGCCTTTCCTACAAGATCATGTTGATCCCAACCAGACAGTTCTAAATTTTGGCTTAGCTCAGGTCTTACTTTGATCTTAATGGCTATTTAGTAGTCTACTATGTTTCTCCATAGGTTAGCTTTGCTGCCTCTGCTCTAGGTTGGAATGCAAGTTGATGTGAAGTCAGGATTTCAGGAGCCACTGGTAAAGGAGAAACCAAGTAGAGATAGCAAAGACAACAGAGACTTGCTAGCCAAAGTCACAGCTTGAGAAGAAGGCACAGAGGTAGGATTATACGTAAAAGGTGTCATGTAAGTGATGTAGAAACAAAGAGATAAAGGAAGAAAAGAAATGAGATTGTGCAGAGTGAATTAATGAGGACTCTTCTGTTACGTTCAAGGGGGAGCCCTAAAATAAGGATCAAATGGTCAAAACCATAGGAAGGAGCAGTAACTTGAGAGTAAAGTATTCTATCAGCAGTTACTATACTCGCCTCCACATGCCCTCTTCTATTTATAGTTGGCATTACCACTTCTCAAGCCTCTAAGAGTTATACAGGTCTCACATGAGACTTCTAGGATCTCCAGTTCCAGATAAGGGTAAAAATATTCCTAAGATTTAGACTTAGGGAGCAAAGAGAGATTGTACTTCCATCCTAAACTTTTAAACAGTAGCTGAAAGAGCCCCTGGCTAGTCCACTAAACACTCTGAGATTCTTGGTAAACTTGGCATCTGTTCCTGCAAAAGAACAGAATTATCATTTCATTTTCCTAGTGAAATTCCCCATATTCTCCCTAAGGAAAGAAGCAGCTGCACTCCAGAAAGTAACACACCCAACATAATGGAATTGGAAAACTCCACTCCAGTCAGAAACACCAAAACCTACTTGGATGGAAGCATAGAAAAACAGAAAGAGAGGCCACAAGTGAATGGAAAATGCCTATTACATATTGCACTGGACATCCTGGCTAGGGCAATAAGACAGTTCAAAAAAAAAAAAAAAAAGCATAAAGATGAAAAAAGAAGAGGTAATACTGTTTTTATTTACAATCAACATGATGACGTATATAGAAAATCCTAAAGAATCTACAATTTAACAAAGTCAATATAGAAAACATGATTTTATGTCTATATACAAGCAATAAACAATTGATAATAGAGTAAAAAGCACCATTTATAATAACATCATTAAGGGTCGCCTGGGTGGCTCAGTTGATTAAGCGTCCAACTTCGGCTCAGGTCATTATCTCACAGTTTGTGGGTTTGAGCCCCACGTTGGGCTTGCTGCTGTCAGCACAGAGCCCATTTTGGATCCTCTGTCTCCCTCTCTCTCCATCCCTTCCCTTCTCGCTCACGTGTGTGCTCTCTCTCAAATAAATAAACATTAAAAAAAAAAATCATTAAAAACATTTACCTAGGAAAAAATTTACCAAGAGATGTTCAAAGCTTCTACACTGAAAATTATAAAACACTATTGAGAGGAATTAAAGGAAATCTAAATAAATAGATGTTCAAGATTACAAGAATCAATATTAAAATATCAATTCTCCCCAAACTGATCTATAGATTCAGTTCAATTCGTACTATAAATCTAAAATAATGAAGACAGGGGCGCCTAGGTAGCTCAGTCGGTTGAGCAGCTGACTTCTGCTCGGGTCATGATCTTGCGGTTCCTGAGTTTGAGCCCCACGTGGGGCTTTGGGCTGACAGCTCAGAGCCTGGAGCCTCCTTCAGATTCTGTGTCTTCCTCTCTCTCTCTGCCCCTCCCCCACTCACCCTCTGTTTGTCTGTCTCTCTCTCTCTCTCTAAAATAAACATAAAAAAAATAATGAAGACATTATTCAATGTGGTATTGAAGTAAAGACAATGAAACAAAATAGAGAAAACAGAAATTGGCCACATACAGTCAGTTGATTTTCAGTGAAGGCACCAGTGCAATTCCATGGGGATAGTAAAGTCTTTTTAACAAATGGTGCTGGAACAAATATCCATATAGAAAAAAAGTGAACCTTTATCCTTGTATCACACCACATACAAAATCAAATCAAGATGCAGTAGATATCCAACCATAAAAGCTAAACTTTTTAGAAGTAAACATAAGAGAGTATCTTCACAAGCTTGGGATAGGCAAAGATTTCTTAGAAAGGGCACAAAAACTGTATTAACCACAAAAGAAAAAAAAATCAGTAATCTGAATTTCAGCAACATTGAAAACTTATGGTCATGAAGAGACACCATTAAGAAAGAAAAAAGGTAGGGGTGCCTGGGTGGCTCAGTCGGTTAGGTATCTGACTTTTGATTTCAGCTCAGGTCATGATCTCATGATTTGTGAGATTGAGCCCTGCCTGGGGCTCTTTGCTGGCAGCGTGGAGCCTGCCTGGGATTCTCTCTCTCCCACTCTCTCTCTGCCCCTCCCCTGCTCATGTGCGCACACTCTCTCTCTCTCAAAATAAATACTTAAAAATAAATAAATAAAGTAAAAAGGCAAGCCAGACTGGCAGAAGATATTCACAACACATATCTGACAAAAGACTTACATCTAGAATATATAATTCTAGATGTAAAATACAATTTCTGTAATCAATAATTAAAAGGTAAACAACTCAATTTAAAAACAGGCAAATGCTTAAAATGGTGGTTAGCGGGGTGCCTGGATGGCTTAGTCAGTTAAGCATCCAACTCTTGATTTTGGCTCAGGTCATGATCTCATGGTTTTGTGGGTTCTAGCCCCAAGTTGGGTTCTGTGCTGCCAGCAGAAAGCCTGCTTGGGATTCTCTGGCTCTCCCTCTCTCTTTGCCGCTCCCCCACACGTTCTCTCTCTCCCTCTCTCTCCCCACCCAAAATAAATAAAAATGAACTTTTTAAAACAAATTAAAGAAGAAAAGGTGATTAGCATCATTACAATCAGAGAAATTCAAATTAAAACCACAATGAGTGGAGCGCCTGGGTGGTTCAGTAGGTTGGGCATCCGACTTCAGCTCAGGTCATGTTCTCACAGTTTGTAGTTCGAGCCCCACATTGGGCTCTGTGCTGACAGCTCAGAGCCTGGAGCCTGCTTCGGATTCTGTGTCTCCCTGTTTCTGGCCCTCCCCTGCTCACACTCTGTCTCACTCTCTCTCTCAAAAATAAATAAACATTAAAAAAAAATTTATTTTAAACCACAATGAGTAACTACTCCATAGATAGCCACTAGAATGGATAAAATGTAAAAGACGATACCAAGTGTCAATGAAGATGTGCAGCAAATGCAACCTGAACACATTGTTGATGGAAGTATAAAATGGTATAACCACTTGGAAAATTATTTGGTAGTTTCTAGTAAAGTAAACCCTACAACCTAGAATATTTTCACAAAAGACTTGCAGAACAATGTTCTTAACAGCTTTATTCATGACATCCCCAAATTAGAAACAACCCAAATGGCCATCAACAGGTAAATAAGTAAACAGGTAAATAAGGTATACTTATTCAATGGAATAAACACACACACACACACACACACACACACACACACACACACACTAGTTATACTTGCAATAAGAGTCTGAAAAATATTACATTAAACTAAAGAAACCAGACTAAAATGGTATGATTCCATTTATACCTAGTTCATGAACAAAGTTAACATGTGAGTTAACTCAAGGGGGGCAGCGAGCTGGAAGGTTGAGGGTAGCTTACTAAAAAGAAGTAAAAAGGAATTTTTAGAGGTAATGGAAATGTTCTAGATTTGGGTAATGGTAATCAGGGTGTATATATCTGTCAAAATTTATTGAACTGTATACTTACTATCTGTGTATTTTACTGTATGTAAATTATTTCCCAATAAAGGTGGGATGGCGGGAAAGGCCAAGTACATTTCTACATTAATTTTTTGTTCTTTAGTGCATAGGTAGGTTGAAACTATTAATCTGTTTGTAGTCATGAGAAATACCCAGAGAGTCTGCTCCCCAATTCAAACAAGATGCCAACATTATCATACAGATTGAATTTTTCCCAAAGGACATCAATTTCAAAATAATTTACAGTGGATATTTCTCAGCTCATAGGCCACAGGCCACTAGGGAGACTATGTCCTCATATCCATAAGCCCTTGTTAGTATCTAATCAAAGTAGACCAAAAGGTCAAATATTAACATGTTGCAGGGGTGGGGGTCTGGAATTTTTGAAAGTTCCTTTATATTTCTTTCTAGTCAACCTGTCATTTGCAAAGTCAACTGTCGCTTTCATTTTTATCACTATAGATTAAATTCACTTGTTCATGAACTTCATTTAAATGGAATCTTTTAAAGCACATTTAAAGTATACCTCTTTCATAGGGATGTACAATTACTCAAAAATACTGGGAACCAGTGCCTGTGACAACTAAACACCTAAATCTTCATTAATAATCAAAATAGGGGTGCCTGGCTGGCTCGGTCAGAGGAGCATGTGACTTCTGATATGGAGTTTAAGCCTCACATTAGGTACAGAGATTACTTACATAAATAAATAAATACATAAACTTTAAAAACATAATCAAAATAAAAAGCAGTTGAAGAGTACATGGGGCAACAAAATATGTGATGCAAAAATATATTTTCAAAAAAGCACTGTATGCTGTAATGCACTGTGAAAACATCAATGATATTTATCTTCAGTAAACAATAAAAATTAAGAAATAGCTTCTCACCTTAAGTTTTGGATATATTTGGCGCAGAGAATCTGCAGTTCCCTTGTCAGCTTCATCAGTAATACATACAACATCTAGCTTCATTTTCATCTTGAATTCTGCGGATAGAGCCTTTTGGACATCCCTGGTTGTAATGACAATGACTTCTACAGCACAAAACAAAAAAAGAAGGAAAGACACAAAAACTCGCTTTCATTTAGACAGTGGTTTCACTATTTCAATTAGATTTGGTCTCTTTCTAGATTTATTTATTGTTATTTTTTTAAGTTTATTTATTTTGAAAGAGACAGAGAGTGTGAGCAGGGGAGGGGCAGAGAGAGAGGGAGAATCACAAGCAGTCTCTGTGTTGTCAGTGCAGAGGCTGATGCAGGGCTCAAACTCACAAAACTGTAAGATCATGACCTGAGCCGAAATCAAGAGCCAGATGGATACTTAACTGACTGAGCCACCTAAGAGCCCCTGTTTCTAAATGTAATAATAATAGCTAATATTATTGAGTCTTTTCAATGTATTTTACATGCATTCTCTCAATTCTTACAAAAACTCATTTTTACAAATGAGGAAACCTCGACTAAAAGATATTAAGTGACTTTGTTCAGGGTCACACAACTAGTAAGCAATGGACTCAAGATAAAACTCAGTTCTGATGATTCGAGCCCACACTTTAGTATATTACATGCCACTTCTTGATGTAATGAACTCAGAAGAGCATTCATCGAATCATACACAAACAGGATTACATTTAAAATTTTCATTCACTACAAAGGAGCTATCACCACTTCCCACCAAGCAGCCATAAGTGTTTCATTGAGGATCACAATGAACCCTACTAAGAAGCAATTTCCACAAAACAGATGTCTTCATCTTATCCATATAGCTGTTAACCAACGACAGGAAACTTGGGGTTTTGTTATCTTTGGGATTTTTGGTAGGGTAATGTAATTCACTACAACATAACATGTGTTGCTGATGTTTGAAGATCAGATTTTAGTGTCTCTAAAGTGAAACAATTTCCACTTGTTCTGTGATAGTGTTCTAGGTAACAATTATGTCTCCCTTTCACTGCAATCATATTTTTCTCTTCTTTCTTCCTCTTTCTTTCTTTCTTTCTTTTCCAAATCATTTAACTTCCCTTCCTTCCTTCTCTCTTCTTCCATTCCCCACTTTGCTTTCTTTTAGTCACTAACTCATTCATCCAATAAATACAAACACTTTTAATATGAAAAGGAAAAACAGGCACTGAGAAGTCAGAAATGGAACTCAACATGGTTCCTATTCTTAAGAAACTTAAGATGGAGAAATTATACATAGAAATGACTAAGGAAGGCTTTCTGGAAGGGATGGCCTTTGAGATAGGTCAAAATTAATTCAAGTCCAACAAACATTTTTTTAGTACACACTGTATGTAAATGCTGATATTACAAGGATGAATGAGATATAGTACCTGCTCTCAGAGATATCAGTCTCCCAGGCCACTAATTATAGCATAAAACAGGCCTTGGGTAGTACTGAGATAGAAAAACACAGTGAGATGGAACCACAGAGGACAGGATGATTGATGCTGTTTAGAATTTCAAAGAGATGGTACCATTTTGGAGAGGACATTTTAGGTAGAGTGGATTGAGTGAAGGGAGTAACTGCATATGTGGGACAGTCTAATAACTGGACTAAGACTCTTGTGGAGAGAAAGAAAAATGCTAAGCAGAGCCACATTAACTTCTCTAAACTCGCGAACAATATGAACAAAGCGAATAAAGATTTTGCTATCAAACTCCAGAATCTTGGGACACCTAGGTGGCTCAGTTGGTTAGGCGTCTGACTTGGGCTCAGGTCATGATCTCACAGTTTTTGAGTTCAAGCCCCACATTGGGCTCTGTGCTGACAGCTCAGAGCCTGAAGCCTGCTTCGAATTCTGTGTCTCCTTCTCTCTCTGTTCACCCTCCCCGACTTGTTCTCTGTCTCTCTCTCTCTCTCTCTCAAAAATAAATAAATGTAAAATCGGGGCACCTGGGTGGCGCAGTCGGTTAAGCATCTGACTTCAGCCAGATCACAATCTCACGGTCCGTGAGTTCGAGCCCCGCATCGGGCTCTGGGCTGATGGCTCAGAGCCTGGAGCCTGTTTCCGATTCTGTGTCTCCCTCTCTCTCTGCCCCTCCCCCGTTCATGCTCTGTCTCTCTCTGTCCCAAAAATAAATAAACGTTGAAAAAAAAAAAATTAAAAAAAAATAAATAAATAAAAAATAAATGTAAAATCAAAAAAAAATTTTTTTTTTAACTCCAGAATCCTGTGTTTAGGAGGCACTCCTCAAATCTCTCTCTCCCTCCCTCTACCCCTCTCCCATGCTTGTGCACGCTCTCTCTTAAAAAAAAAAAAAGAACAGAAAAGAAAGAAAGAAAAAAAATCTTTTCTAAAACAGATCTCTTTTTTTGGTTTGTTTTTAATTTTAGGGAGAGAGAACACAAGTGGGAGAGAGTGGCAGAGAGAGGGAGGGACAGAGATAAGGAGAGGGAGAGAGAATCTCAAGCAGGCTCCATGCTCAGTGTGGAGCCCAATGTGGGGCTCAATCCCATGACCCTGGGATCATGACCTGAGCTGAAATCAAGAGTCAGGCACTCAAACTACTGAGCCACCCAGGCGCCACCTAAAATATATTTCTTAAAAAAATTTTTTTGATGTTTATTTATTTTTGAGAGAGAGAGAGAGAGAGAGAGAGAGAGAGACAGAGTGTGAGTGGGGGAGGGGCAGAGAGAGGAGACAGAATCTGAAGCAGGCTCCAGGCTCTGAGCTGTCAGCACAGAGCCTGATGTGGGGCTCCAACTAGTGAACCATGAGATCAAGACCTAAGCTGAAGTCAGACGCTTAACTGATTGAGTCACCCAGGAGCCTCTAAAACAGATCTCTTAACATCAGTGTCATAAAGACTACTGCATAGAAATGTTCACAGGTTTGTCTCAGGAAGGCAATTCTCATAGTGGAATGAACACCAGAATACAAGACTGTGCCCCAGGATCTGACACTACTTCCATCTGGTACTCGGATTTGCTATATCTAACTATAGGACACCTCAAACTCATTGTGGCCAAAGCTGAACTCATTATATTCATTCAAACCTGTTCGTTGACTCATATTACCTTTCCTAGTTACTGGTATCACCATCTAGTCACCTAGTCACCCAAGCAAAAAGTAGAGGGAACTCTTCTCTCTTTTTCCACTCTCCCTCTCCATTAATCATCAACTTTGTCAAATGTTCCTTCTTCTCCATCCTTAGTGCTACTTCTTTAGTTCAGGCCCTCTTTAATACTGGTGTGGACTTCTGTATCAATTTCCCAACTCATCTCCCTGCTTGTAGCCTTGAGTCCTTCAAATCCATTCTTTATAGAGATTCCAAAGCAATATTTCTAAAATGTGCATTTAGGGGCGCCTGGGTGGCTCAGTCGGTTGAGCGTCCGACTTCAGCTCAGGTCACGATCTCACGGTCCGTGAGTTCGAGCCCCGTGTCGGGCTCTGGGCTGATGGCTTAGAGCCTGGAGCCTGCTTCTGATTCTGTGTCTCCCTCTCTCTCTGCCCCTCCCCTGTTCATGCTCTGTCTCTCTCTGTCTCAAAAATAAATAAAACGTTAAAAAAAAAAGAAATTCATGATTTAAAAAAAAAATAAAAACAAAAAATAAAAAAAATAAAATAAAATAAAAAATAAAAAAATAAAATGTGCATTTAGGGGGACCTGGGTGGCTCAGTCGGTTGAGCATCCGACTCTGGCTCAGGTCATGATCTCATGGTTCATTAGTTCAAGCCCCACATCGGGCTCACTGCTGTCAGCACAGAGCTTGCTACAGATCCTCTGTCCTCCTCCTCTCTCTCTGAGCTTCCCATGCTTGTGCTCTCTCTCAAAAATAAATGAAATATTAAAAACAATTTTTTTAATAAAAAATAAAATGTGCATCTCAGTTGTCAAATATATTAATTACCATAAGGTTGTTCATAATATTCACTTATCTTTTTAATGTCTGTAGGATCTGTAGTCTTGTCCCCTCTCTTTATATTTGTATCACCCCACTAGACTTTAAGGTTCTAGAAATCAGGGCCTAAGTTACCTTTCCAATTCTGTACCCCTTAATATATTAATATATCACCTGGTACATATAGATTCATAGTAAGTACTGACTATGAGGTACTGACTTGGAATCCCTCTGTGCTCTTTCTGATATCCTTATAGGAGTAATCTTGGATCATTGTGGAGAGCAGCTCTAAAACAGTAATAGCACTATCTTCTCAACCTTTTTTACATAGCAATAGAGTACTTCTATGTTCTTAATTAAAAGAGGCCAGTCTCCAGCCAATGCTGAGTCCTGGTCTTCTCTCATTCATCGTCTCTCACTCTCGTAAAGCCGACAAATCATTGGGATCAAACATCCCCAAAGTTTTATGAGTACATCTCATTGCCATAGCTCACCTTCAAATCCGACACGCTCAAGCAGGTTCAGTGGGTACCAAATTAAAGGTTTGTTCCCAACTGGAAGCAGAGGTTTGGGAATGCTGGAAGTCAGGTCTGTCATCCGAGATCCCCCTCCAGCTGCCATCACTACTGCTTGAAATTCCATTTTCACAAACAGCTATCACAGAGAAAAACAATTAACAGGGAAAAAAAAGTAACAAATTCAAAGCAAACATAGTACTAACCCTATTTCTATTTAGGTTACTGATAATCACTTATGCCAAATGTGTCACTTCCAACTCCAATAACCACTATAAGAAAATTTCCTTAGCTACAGTATAAACATCACCTTTATCACATTTTCTGACTCACCAATATAAACTCTCAGCTCCAGACAGGGGAGATGGGCTGAAGGAGAGATATGAATTAAAGAAACCTGGCCCTTTCCCTTGAGGTGCTCACAATTAAGTGGAGAAGATATTTCAGTAAATTACAATATACTATCATTAGTGTCGTGGCAGGAATATATCAAAGATGCAGTAGGCATTTGGTGAAGGTAATACCTAAGTATTCCTAGAAAAGACAGGGAGTTTTACAGGAAGGTAATACTTGAGGGAACTTTTGAAGGAGTAAGAGTTTACCAAGTGGGCTTCTGATATGAGTTCTAATTTCTTGAAAAAATCTGGAAACTTCTGACTAGAATTAACAGCATAAATACAAGCACACTAGGTTTCTGAAAAGTATGAGATGACTTAAGATTCCTCCAATAATTCAGTCATCTGCTCTCTTCACATTATCCCCAACTGTGAAAGATATTACTGTAAACACAAACGTAGGGATGTATCTGAACCTAGATTTGCAGAGCCCAAACAAATCAGATTAATTCCTTTCTCTAAACTCAAGGTAATAAACAAACCTGTTTGACCTTCAAAAGAATCTCTTTACAGCAGCTACCACAGAAAAGGTGCACGGTAAAAGGTCATAAATCCTTACTGGTTTAAAATAAAAGTACTCCTTGATTTACAACAAATGATAAAACTTTTTAAGTACCAGTGTGAAATGCAATGTTCAGAAAAAAAAAAAAAATTCTGAAACCAAATTGGCAAATAATGCTGCACCCTCCCCTGTAATTATGATCAGTCCTGGGTCCTCATCATTATTTAAACTGCAGCAGTTACACCCGGTACACCCAAGGCACAAAGTGAAGCCTCCTGAACAACATCCACAACTTAAAGATATGGTAATTTCAATTTCAGCAACCACTGCCTCAGAATGGAATTTAACTTCAATGTGGTACTGTATAACTCCTATCACATCTGATGTTATTATGAAAAGAGCATGGGACCTTTCAGAGTCAAAAGACCAGGTTTTGAGTTCTGGTTCTGCCACGTCTAGGTGAGATGACCAGTGGACTGACATTTAAAACTCTGAGTGTCCTCAGTTCCTGGAAGGGAGCCTGGTTTAAGCTCATAGACCCCTGAATCAGATGGCCGGATTTGAATTCTAACCCTAACCTGCATTAGTTGTGTGAACTAAGGCAAGCTTCATAAATTCTCTTCGTCTCAGTTTTATTTTGTAAGATGAGGATAATTACTACTTCGCAGCGTTGTTTTGAAGAGTAAATAAGTTAATCTATGTAAAGCACACAAAATAATGGCAATCCCACAATAAGCACTGTGTTTGACATCATTAGACAGAGGCTAGGTCATGGAAAGCCTTTTGTGCCAAATGAACCATGCTGTTGCATAATTCTGGTCTTTGTGTTGCTCCTCTTGCTTCGTAGATTGCCTTTCTCCTTTGCCTAGAAATCACCTACTTAAGCTTCAGTCTAAGAATCATCTTTCTTAAAAAACCATTCCTAATCTCTCCTATCCTCCTGATAGAAGCAACTCCTTCCCTCTTAGGTGCTTCCATTCTACCATGTACAGATCATCTCTGTCTTCCCAGGCTTTATTGCACATATATTTAAATGTCTGTATCTTGTGAGTTCCTTGAAGGCAAGGACCGTGTCAACGCTGTATTCTCAGTACCTAACACAATTTCCATCAGATGCCTGGCACTCAATCAGTGTTTGTGGAATAAGCATCTGTGAACATCTCAACAACCACCTGTAAAAGTCAAGCTCAAACACATGAAGGGACATTAGACCCCAGGTCACCAGGATCTAAGGTTTCTGCTCTCCACAAGGCTCTCGGTGATAATCATGAACATAACTAACCATGATCCAGACAGATTGTCAAATGCCTCAATGTCACTGACACGACTCTGGGTGATAAAAATCACGAGTCTCGTTAGCCTCCCAAGGTTTAGAGTGGGGGGTTCATGGCATCTCATACATGCCTCCATCATGGCACTCGTTGCCTTCTCCTTTTGTACACTGGTAAGATAAAACACTATCATAATTGGGTCTCTCATCTGGACTTTATTGCATTCCTATTTCTATTTCATTGGCTTGCCCCTAAACAACTAAAAATAGGCAGAATAAATAAATGAAGGGCTGAAGTGGAAAGCGTTCAGGCACTGTGCTGAGTGGTCCAGGATCTGGGTTCTCGTTCGCTGTGACTTCAAGTAGATCCTCCCCTCCCTCAAACTCCTTTCCATCTGTTGCACAAGGTGGTTGGCTCACATTCTCTCCAAGATCCCTTCTAGTTCGGCTACTTAGCTGCTTGGCCGGGTCAGGCAGGGACTCGAGCGGGCGACTCTAGGGCTCTGCACCCCCGCCCACCTCCTGAGGCCTTCCTCGGCCGGGATCGAGGAGCCTGCTTTCCCCATATGAGGGGGCCCGGCTGCCCCCAACGCGGTGCTCACCCCCAACAGCCAGCTCGTAAGGGGTCTGGCAGCGTTAACGCCGCAGCTTTACCTCTCGCCTCCAGGCGCGCCACAGCAGCTCCCAGCGCACCCCACGCCGCCTCCGAGTGCCAGTCCAAAAGCGCAGGCGCGCGATGGCCGAACAGATCGATGGGATGCGCTGGGCAGGCCCGCGTAGAAGGGACGAGCGTCGAGCAATAGATTTCATACAAAAGCGCGCCCTATGAGAAGAGGAAGCTGGGTGGTCTGTATCCTTTCGTTCATTCACAAATCATCAACGCCCATTGAATGTGTTTCCCAGTGCTGGGCTCCTGGAATCTGCACAGAACAAGCCACGGTCTCTTGCTTTAGGGAGTTCTCATTCTACCATATGGCCGACTACCACTCTGAAAAGAGAGCTCATTGGGAGCCGCAGTTTTGGGCTAGCGGGTGGAGAAACAGCCAAATACTCATGCAGGCCAGGGATTGCCAACGCTTTCTATGTCTGCAATGTCTAATGTGGCGACTCACATCGGCTTTCTGAACCAGACTCTTATGGTATGGAAAACAATCACCTTTAATCATTGAAACTGGGAGAAGGAGGGGTGTCAATGAAGACCTCATTGAGACAGTGACACTGAATAATGGCTTGAAGAGAGTGAGTCAGGTGGATATCTTGGGTAAGAGTCTTCCAAGCTGACTAGCTAGCAAGTGCAAAGGCCCTGAAGAAAGACTGCATGTTCAAAGAACCGTAGAGAGGCCAATATAGCTGAAGGGAAGTAAGCCAGGTGGAGAATGAATGATGGCAGAGGTCAGAGGCAATGGGAGAGAGGGTGGATAATTCAGATCTTGTGCATCTTGTAGGCCATTGTGAGGATCTTGAATTAAGCAGAAGAAGAACATGATATAACAGGTTTTTAAAGGATCACTCTGATAGCTGTGTTAATAGACTCACTGGAATCAGGGAGTCCACTTAAGTGGCTGCAACTGCATTAGAGACCTCAAATGCCTGTATCTAGACAACTCCAACAATTGTGAGAGATAATAATCGATGTTGTAAGCAGTTAGTTTTGGGGTGGTTTATAAGCTATAGCAGATAACAAGAACAATGGCCACTCTCTCTCACACATTCCTGCAATTTCCTAATCTTTTAGAAGCTTCCTCTTTTTCTGTCCATCCCTTAAACCTTGTGTTGCTTTAGCTCCTTGCAATTAAGAGACAGAGTCTAATTTCTGCAATAAAAATAAAGGAGTTTTACTTCATTCAACAGTATTTATTGAGTGCCTAATAAGTGCCAAACAATGTCTTAGATGGTAGATGCTGGGGATAGGACAGTCAGGACTTGTAATTTTTTCCCAGACTTTCAGTTGAAAGAATAAGAGCTCAGTTAGATGTCCGGAGGGAGGGGAGGAAGACCTGAGACTATTTCCATAAAACCAGCCTATTCCTACTCTGCCTTTTCTTCACTTTAGGCTGCTGGTGGAGTTACTAAATAATTATTTATTTTACCTAAAGAATGACACCAGGTATGTGGGTAAAAGGGAGCCATGGAGTGATTGGCTACAGAAGGCCTGAAACTTGACTACCCTTTCCTTCTACGGCAAGATACTGTCTCTCCTTGTTATTAGCTCAAGCAAACAGAAGCCTTGGGAATTACAGCATGTTTTGGAGGTAAGAACCAGTTATTAAGAACAGTATTCAACCCCATATCTGTCATCCATGTTAAAAGCTCATGTTTATTTTTTTTTCAATATATGAAATTTATTGTCAAATTGGTTTCCATACAACACCCAGTGCTCATCCCAAAAGGTGCCCTCTTCAATACCCATCACCCACCCTCCCCTCCCTCCCAACCCCCATCAACCCTCAGTTTGTTCTCAGTTTTTAAGAGTCTCTTATGCTTTGGCTCTCTCCCACTCTAACCTCTTTTTTTTTTTTTCCTTCCCCTCCTCCATGGGTTTCTGTTAAGTTTCTCAGGATCCACATAAGAGTGAAAACATATGGTATCTGTCTTTCTCTGTATGGCTTATTTCACTTAGCATCACACTCTCCAGTTCCATCCACGTTCCTACAAAGGGCCATATTTCGTTCTTTCTCATTGCCATGTAGTACTCCATTGTGTATATAAACCACAATTTCTTTATCCATTCATCAGTTGATGGACATTTAGGCTCTTTCCATAATTTGGCTATTGTTGAGAGTGCTGCTATAAACATTGGGGTACAAGTGCCCCTATGCATCAGTACTCCTGTATCCCTTGGGTAAATTCCTAGCAGTGCTATTGCTGGGTCATAGGGTAGGTCTATTTTTAATTTTCTGAGGAACCTCCACACTGCTTTCCAGAGCGGCTGCACCAATTTGCATTCCCACCAACAGTGCAAGAGGGTTCCCGTTTCTCCACATCCTCGCCAGCATCTATAGTCTCCTGATTTGTTCATTTTGGCCACTCTGACTGGCGTGAGGTGATACCTGAGTGTGGTTTTGATTTGTATTTCCCTGATAAGGAGCGACGCTGAACATCTTTTCATGTGCCTGTTGGCCATCCGGATGTCTTCTTTAGAGAAGTGTCTATTCATGTTTTCTGCCCATTTCTTCACTGGGTTTTTTGTTTTTCGGGTGTGGAGTTTGGTGAGCTCTTTATAGATTCTGGATACTAGCCCTTTGTCCGATATGTCATTTGCAAATATCTTTTCCCATTCCGTTGGTTGCCTTTTAGTTTTGTTGGTTGTTTCCTTTGCTGTGCAGAATAAAAGCTCATGTTTAAACTAGCAGATATTTTCAGGGAATTTGTTCCTGTAGTTGACTACTTGAGGGATTGCTTCAGTTTAAACTGACTTGAAATTATTCCCTTAGGGCAGCAGTTGGCAAACTTTTTGATCTCTGGGCTCTTTACACTCTTAAAATATTGGGGACCCTTGGGGCACCTGGCTGGCTCAGTCTGTGGGGCATGCGACTCTTGATCTCCAGGTAGTAAGTTCAAGCCCCATGCAGGGTGCAGAGATTACTTAAAAATAAAATTATTGGGGACCCCAAAGAACTTTTGTTTATATGGATTATATCAATTGATATTCACCATATTAAAAACTCAAACTGAGAAATTAAAAAACATTATTCACTTTTAAGATAAAAATAATACCATTACATGGTATCATAAATGTCATTTTTATGAAAACATAAGTTTTGAAAACAAAACAATTAGAAGAATGCCATGCTTTCACCTTTTTGCAGATCTCTTTAATATCTGGCTTAAGAGAAAACAGTTGGGGGGCACTTGGATGGCTCAGTCAGTTTTTTAAGCGTCAAACTCTTGATTTCGGCTCAGGTCATGATCTCATGGTTCATGAGATCAAGCCCTGTATCAGGCTCTGCACTGATAGCACAGAACCTGCTTGAGATTCTCTCTCTCTCTCTCTCTCTCTCTCTCTCTCTCTCTCAATCTCTGTGCTGCCCCCACCCCCCGCTGCTCTCTCTCTTTCTCAAAATAAATAAACATTTAACAAAAGAAAGAAAACAACTGGATTCTCCCATCAGTTGTGATGCATTGTTTTGAGTGTATTCTATGATAAAACCTGACTTCACAGAGATACACAATTAGAAAGGGAGAGATATTTTAATAGTCTCGTCAGATAGTTGTAGGTAATATTCTTTGATACTACATCAAAGCTCAGTAAGTGGTAGTTTGTTAAAGATTTGTTGCAATGTAGAATCACTGTGTTTTTTTTAAATGTTTATTCATTGAGAGAGAGAGAGACAAAGAGAGAGACAGAGCATGAGTAGGGGAGGGGCAGAGAGAGAGTGAAACACAGAATCTGAAGCAGGTCCCAGGCTCTGAGCTGTCAGCACAGAGCCCAAGGCGGGCTCTAACCCCTGAATCATGAGATCATGACCTGAGCCGAAGTCAGACGCTTAACCAACTGAGCCACCCAGGAACCCCTAAAATCACTGTATTAATGAACTTGTTGTACTCTAATACTTGCACTTCAAATGGACATTTTACCTATGCATGATTTTGCAACTTGACACACTGATCACTTGTAAAATATTGGTTCACTGAATTATGCACATCATTCCATATGTTGACTCATTATATATATATATATATATGTATATATATATATTATATACACAAATTTTTAAATATATTTTTTATGTTTATTTTGCGAGAGAGAGAGAACAAGCAGGGGAGGGGCAGAGAGAGAGGGAGAGAGAGAGAGAATCCCAAGCAGGCTCAACACTGGCAGCGTGGAGCCCAGTGTGGGGCTCAAACTCATGAATGGTGAAATCATGACCTAAGCTGAAACCAAGAGTCGGACGCTTAACTGACAGAGCCACCCAGGTGCCCCTTATTATATTTTAAAAATTACATTTGTTAATATAACCACCAATCTCATCAGAAAATCCTTACATGTTGTAAAGCTGGTAAGCTTATGATGACAGATACAGGTTTTCCAAACTTCTGATTTTCTCTTTTAAGCTCAAATATTATCATTGGTAGCAAATACTATTAGTGGTTTTCCTTGAAGTGACTGGCTTACTTCATTAATTTTGATAGTTTGTATGTACTCAGGGACCAAGATTTAATAAAATTATGTTATTGCTTCATCAAAGACATTAAATGAAACTTTGCTTTATTATTATTTTATTACTATTATTTTATTTTTATTGCAAGTGTGTGGCAGTGAAGAATGCAATGCATGTTAATAGAGTTTGGTATCACTGCTTTGATTCATGCCAAAGCACCAGCAGTTTTAGCCACCATTGCTTTTGCACCATTACTGCAAATATCAATTCAATGAAAGAGGCAAATCATATTTCAGTATTACTATGAAAGTAATTTTGACATGACAGATCCATTGAAAGGATCTTGAGGACTCCCAGAGGTCCATGGAGCATACTTTTAAGAACTGCCGCCTCATGGATTCCTTCTTTCTGCCTCCCACTGCTTCTAGTACTTACATTATGGCACTTATCACAAAATATTGTCATCCCTTTTTTATGTTTTCTCTATCACACTGGGAGCCCTTGGAGGACAAAGGCAATATCTTAGTTGCTCCTCTCTACCCAGGTCCCAGCAGCACAGGACCTGGGACATACTAAGTAAATAATATTGAATAAATTAAAAATTTCTCATAAATTTTCCCTTGACCTCCCATGTGGTGGTGGAAAAACTGAGTTGAGGGCCCAGGTCACTGACAACATCTCTTTTTCTGAACATTCCTTCTCACTAAATCAATCTATATTGTTATCTATATTATGCTTAGCCTCATACTTATTATTTATTTTTATTTATTAATTACATGGGAAGTACTCAATAAATGCTTACTGAATAAAGACTGTTCCCTATAATGTTTGTTTCTTTAAAAAAAATTTTTTTAACATTTATTCATTTTTGAAAGGCAGAGAGAGACAGAGCGCAAATGGGGGAGGAAGGGCATAGAGAGAGGGAGACACAGAAACAGAACCAGGCTCCAGGCTCCGAGCTGTCAGCACAGAGCCTGACACGGGGCTCAAACTCACAGAGCGTGAGATCATGACCCGAGCCGAAGTTGGCCACTTAACCAACTGAGGCACCCAGGCGCCCCTTATAATGTTTGTTTCTTGTTCACATTTCTTCCCCAGGGGACATTTGTATGTATGTGTTTATCTGTGGTGGGGACTAGCCCAAGAAGGTCAAGCTCCAAAGTTCTCTTTCAGCTTTCAAAGGAAACCTTTAAAAGTTGGGCCTTGGCTCAGAAATACTCTTCCCACGGTCTGCAAGAGTTCTCTCTTTGGGAATTTGCTGGCCACATCATAATATTCATCTACTCCGTTTGGCTGTGGACTTGTCAGTGGGGCAGGAAATTATTATTTTTAGAGTACTGAGTGAAAGATAAAAATGAAAAGAGAAACTCTACTTTGGCAACCAGTTGCAGGTCCTAAAATATTTGTGTTTTATTTTTGTACATAAGCCCACCAGTTGCCTAATAGGTTCATGATAAGTTAGAGGGCAAATGATGCTATAGTGTTTCTATAAAGGGCTTGGAAGGAAACTTCATTAATTAGGACTTCAGTATTTCCTTTCAAGCACACAGAATTTTCATTGTTGTTGGCTTTAAAGGTCTGAATCTGGATTATTCATGGTTAAACAATTAAAAAATACTGATTTAATCAATTTGCTAGTTTTTCTCCTTTATTAGAAGCAAAATTTTCAGAGGGCTGATTTTCCTTGTTTTTAAATTGGAAAGTATGGTTTATGAGCCACACTTTATTTACTTATTGAACAGCTGTTTACTGAGTGACTGCTATGTGCCCAGGGCAGTTTAAGGCTCATAAGGTATATTAGTGAACAAATAAGGATCCAACCTCATCCCAACAGGCAGGGGCAGCATACATTATAAATAAATTTAAGTAATAAATGAGTAAACTGTGCAGCATATTAAAGTGTGATAAAACTTTGGAAATAAGAAAAAGTTAGGGAAGAGGGACAGGGAGGGGAACACCACACTGGCAGCTATAAAGTCTTAAGAGTTTTATGGCGGTTATTGAAATTTGGGACTTGTGTCCCATTTAAATCTCTATAACTTTCTATATAATAAATTTATGAGTATAATCAAAATGAACAGGTGAAATCAGTAAAAATGGTGAAGTCCCTCTAAAAATTCTCTCCTCCACAAAAGCAATGAGAATACTGTAAAAAATAGAATCAACTTTTTTGAACATGCTTCATGAACAGTGAAACAATCATGTCACTTCTTTCAGTATGTTGGTAGTCACCATACATCTCTTAATTGTTTATACACAGACGGCAAGAATGTAGTTGTGTTGCTTCCTTGTCTCCCAGTGATAAACCCATGTGACATAAAAAAAAGGCGGGGGGTGCCTGGGTGGCTCAGTTGGTTGAGCGTCCAACTTCAACTCAGGTCATGATTTCATGGTTCATGAGTTCAAGCCCCACGTCAGGCTCTGTGCTGACAGCTCAGAGCCTGGAACCTGCTTTGGATTCAGTGTCTCCCTCTTTCTCTGCCCCTCCCCTGTTCATGCTCTGTTTCTGTCTCTCAAAAATGAATAAACGTTAAAAAAATTAAAAAAAAAAGATAACAGAATTTGTCAACAAAATGAAAGTGCAGCAAAGAAATGAAAAGTGATAAGGCAGGAAGTGAAATTCAATTGAACATATATGGAGTTATACAAGAAATGGCTGATTGTGGGAATGTTAGTACTGCTATCATGAGAGAATATAGATACACAGCCAGAGGAATTTAGTGAAGGCTACTTTATCTACATAAAGGAGGAAAATGCTTGTGACAAAAGGGAAGAAGATGTTCCAAAGGAACTTATGCCAGCAAAAAGTCCTTCACATTCAAGGAATTCTTAGAGATAAATTTAATGAGATTGTAAAATACAAAGAAGAGAATGTTGGAAGCTGATCCGAACTTAAAAAGGTATATGACAATTCATCAAAACATAGTGAAGATACTTGTTCCATATTTTATTATTATTTTTTTTTTAATTTTTTTTTTTTTTTCAACGTTCATTTATCTTTGGGACAGAGAGAGACAGAGCATGAACGGGGGAGGGGCAGAGAAGAGAGAGGGAGACACAGAATCGGAAACAGGCTCCAGGCTCTGAGCCATCAGCCCAGAGCCCGACGCGGGGCCCGAACTCACAGACCGCGAGATCGCGACCCGGCTGAAGTCGGACGCCCAACCGACTGCGCCACCCAGGCGCCCCACTTGTTCCATATTTTAATAAAAGAGGCAAGCATTGTTCAAATTACTTTTGGTATGTTTTTTGCAAGAAAAACAATTCTCAATTTCTCTAAATGCTTTAGATTACAAAGTAGTAAATAAATATTAGTTTAGTATGTTTTAATTTCCCTCTACATTTATAACTGACAGTAAGAAAGTTTTTGATGCTTTGACAAAAAAATTTAAAGGTCACAGAACAATGGTAGTTTCTCCCACTGACTATTAAGGTCTCTTTGGTTTCAACTTGCAATGTCATTTTAATATTCTGGCAGTACTGTGAAAAATGATTTCTTTTTAAAAATTTTTTAGGATTTCATATATATATATATATATAAATTTAGCACAAAATTATGAGAAGACAGCATTTCAAATCAAAACAGTAAAAGGATAGGTGCTTCAGAAAAGGAAGTTGAGAGGGGCACCTGGGTGTCTCAGTCGGTTGAGGGTCTGACTTCAGCTCAGGTCATGATCTCACAGGTCGTGAGTTCGAGCCCTGTGTTGGGCTCTCTATGCTGACAGCTCGGAGCCTGGAGCCTGCTTCGTACTCTGTGTCTCCCTCTCTCTCTGCCCCTAACCCACTCACATTCTGTCTCTCTCAAAAATAAATAAACATTGAAAAGAAAAGAAAAGGGGCGCCTGGGTGGCGCAGTCGGTTAAGCGTCCGGCTTCAGCCAGGTCACGATCTCGCGGTCTGTGAGTTCGAGCCCCGCGTCGGGCTCTGGGCTGATGGCTCAGAGCCTGGAGCCTGTTTCCGATTCTGTGTCTCCCTCTCTCTCTGCCCCTCCCCCGTTCATGCTCTGTCTCTCTCTGTCCTAAAAATAAATAAACGTTGAAAAAAAAAAAGAAAAGAAAAGAAAATAAAACTGAGAAAACTTGGCCATGGTCAACAGCTAGTATGTGGAAAAACCAGGATATGAATACAGGGATGCTAACTGTACAGAATGTGCCCTTAACTAGTATAGTATGTTGACTTCACGTAGAATATATTCAATATACAGTTTCTTCCATAGGGGTTTTGAATTCATAAAAAATTAAAATTTTGTAAATCAGGAAAGAACATATATGAAATTAAGTGGCAAAGTACAGACTGGGAAAACCAAGGTATTGCAACACCTGACACAAGAAAGGTATTAATATACACTAAAGGGAGTAAAATTGATACATCCTGGCAATTTGGCAGTTTGATGGTGATTTCAGGGTATTATTCTAAGGAAATAATCAAATAGGTATGGACGGATATATGCATGAGGGTGTTTATTATAATACTTGTAGTTTTCAATATCAAAATTTTGTAGACAACCTTAATATCCATCTACAGAGTTTTTGTTCTGTTTTATTGTAACCTCTATGCCTGATGTGGGGCTTGAACTCATGACCGTGAGATTAAATGTTGCATGCTCTACTGACTGAGCCAGCCAGGTGCCCCAGTAGAGGGTTTTAAATGAAAAGTTAGGAAAATTTCTTAAAATGTAACAAAATGCAGCTAACAAAAATAACAGTTAAAATGAGTATGCCCCTTGCCCCAGTGACCATCATTTCTGCCTCTAGTCTCTCCTTTTCAAATTCATTTTCTACACAGATGCCAAAGGCAGATCTAATCATGTCACTCCCTTGCATGTCACCCTCATGGCTTGGCAATGCAAAATCCTAAAACAAGCTTCTAAGGCTGGAGTTATCTTCTCTCTCTTCCCTTAATAGTCCAGTAACACAGGACTCAACATGTTTCTTGGCTGGACTTTGTGCCCAGTTATTCTGCCTAAGGATTTAGCATTCCATTGAGCCCCACTGGTTAGTATCACCCTGCTCTTTTAACAATACCCTTCGCTACTCCTTTGGAGCTCTTACACAAATGTTATTAAATATTGCATATGCAATTATTTAATATACTCTCTCCCATGAGACTTTAAATTCCAAGAGAGCAAAAATTATCTGTTTAGCCAACATTTTCCCCATTGTGCCTAGTATAATGCCTGACATGGTTGCTTGATGCATTCATTGAATGAATGAATGAAAAGCAAGCTACAAAATAAACAGTGTGAGTCCAATTTGGTAAAGGAGGGGCCAAACCAAGAATAGCCCCAGCAGGTACGTGCTGGCCAGGCTCTTCCCTGAGAAGGGGAATGTTCTCCTCTGATAGGTGGAATGAGGGGGCAGGCTGCACAAAGGGGTGGGAGCTTGCTGGGAAGAACAGAGCTGGATGAGAGTGGCAGCCTCAGGGGCTCCTACCCTTCCACCTCCCTGGACAGGAAGGGGCTGCCACAAGAGGGAGGTAGGTCTCCTGTGGACCACCCAAGGTACAGGCATCGGAGTCACAAGATGAGGGCTGCCTGGGAGGCTCAGCTGGGGTATTAGACACAGAGTTATGGGGAGATAGGCCTTGGGGAACGCACAGCCCCAGAGGGAGGGTTCAAGGCCAAGGCCTGGAGTTTCCCAGCCAGGGCAGCATGGAGGAGCATTGGGAGAGTGAATGCCACTTCACTTGAGACCATGCTTGAGGTCAACTCCTTCTGCTGGGGGAGGGAGATGGGTCTATAAGCTCAGGAGATCTCTCACCAGGTACTTGTTCTTAAAGACTGCACCCTAGCTGTGTGGCAATTGGAGGCAGTGTGGTGGGTGAATGAGTAGCTCTGCTGCTGTGTCTTTTGTCAAAAGCTTGACCTGGCTGGTTTATCAGCCATCTCAAGGCTTTGTCTTTTACGATGTCAAATTCTTCTGCCTACCTGGTTCCTGAAGGTGGATTCCCATCCTCCATCCCAGAAGATGCCAGGCCAGGCTTTGCACACCACTGCCCCCTCTCCCAGTAGCGTCCTTATTTCCCTGCTTATCTCCAAATTTAATGTTTGTCACTGTGAGACTCACCACTCCTACTTGACACAAGATCTCCCTGGCTTCCAGCCAAGAGCCCTGAAGTCCTAGAAGAACCTTCTCTGCCATCCCTCTGGAGCCCAATAAACACATTCTGAAGGAATGAATACATCCATTTATTAAACTTTCCCATGTGCAAGATCTTCTTTGATGGGGTGTCATGGAGGCCTTAAGGGAGGAGCACTGGGGCATAGACCTGCATAAGGCTTAGGAGCAGGTTTAAAGTCTAAGCTTTGAGTTGGGTGAAAGGAAGCTACTGAAGATTTCAGAGAGGACATAACTGGCTTTAACCTTGTACAATCTTGGAGATGACACAGCAGATGGGGAATCAGGCTGGAGGCGATGCAGAAGCATTGAATACGGTATGGTGGTGGTGATTTAATGTTGAGAACATGTAGGTTCTGAGCCAAAGAAGGTGATGGCACTGTGTAGTTTGAGACTGGGTTGGAGGGAGGGCAGAGCTCACACTTTGGGTATGGAGGGAGAGGAGGAAAATACAAGTATGTGAGTGAGAAGATGCTTAGCTGCTGCTTCATTCTTGGGGCAGGTGACCAAAGAGGATAGCCATTACTCCAATGCCTTGTTTGGGGAGGAGCCTCCACCACCCGCCAGAGGTTTTAGTTTTGAATCCAGGCTGAAGCCAGAGAAAAACAAGGAGCAAAAGGAGGGGGGGGGGGGGGAGCCAAGAAAAAAAAAAAAAGCAACAACAAAAAACTGAAGTAAAGTCCATGGGGTGGGGAGCTAGAAGGCCCCCTTCAAGTAGCTCAGGCCTGGCAGCTTGTGCTGGGCTTGTGGGATTCCCTCTCACAGAGGATGAACAACTCGGGAAGCAAGCCCGAGCACGCACAGGGCTTGTGGGTCTGTGGGGCTGGGCCACCAGGGTCAACCCACCACCCCCACTCCAAGCAGACACAGGGGCGTGCTGTCTTTTTCTGAGCATGTCAGCTCAGGTCAGGAGTATGCAGACCCCACTGGTCCAGGGAACATGTCTTCACCCTGGGCGCCGCCTAGTGGGACCTGTGCAGGCACGGTCCTGCTGGCCCGAGGCTGCCCCCTGGTGCCGCCTCACTCCTCCCAAGGGCTCATGTCAGTGTCAATGGCCACGCAGTTGTACGCCGCATAGCGGAGCTTCTCCTCGCACACCTTGGCACTGAGGGAGACGGAGACTTGGTCAGCACCAGGTGCAGAGGTCCTTCCATCACTACGAGGGTCAGTGCGGTCAGTGCGCAGGGTGATGGGTGATGGGGTTCCAGTTTGTGCACTTCAGTACTGGAAGTCCTCCTCCATCCTAGGATACCACTCCTTCCCCCACTCCCCACTCTCTAGGTTTGAGCCTAAGAAACCCACCTGGCATAATGTGGTAGGAAGAGGGTGCTTGAACAAGTTGAAGACTCAGGCAGCGCATCTGTAGTTTCATAGCTGGGAGCGTGGAGGGGCCACAGATTAGAAAGAATTGTAGGGGCACAGGGTAGGGGTCTGACATGTGAGTATGTGTGGGGGGAAGAGGGCAAAGGCCAGCCACAGACCCTTTGGACCCCTACCCCTGCCACCTGCACTCACCCCAGTTTGTCTGGGTAGATATAGATCCGTGCTGGCAGACGGCTGCGGCCAGTGACAAAGCGCAGGAAGCGGCTCCGGTCCTCTGGATGGAGAAGGAAATCAGTGCCTGCACTAATGGTGGGGGAGGTTCTACAATTTCTACCCTGTTTCTGTATCCCACAAGTGGAGTCTGTACCCAGGCATCACTCTCCCCTCTTCCACTGACCGTTGGTGAAGTTGTTCAGTGCTTCCCAAAAATATTGCACTCGAGTGTCAGATGGCTCGAAGTCCTCAAACCGGGCTGGGGACAAGGTCAGAATTCATTCTTAGGTCCCATCCTATCTAGTCCTTAAGCCTCTATCCCTGTGTTGCCCTGCCCCACACTCACTGAGCTTTCGTAGAGCGTCCACAGTGACCTCTGGGTCCCCGCACACTTTCTTCTCCAATTCCTGCCAGGTCAGCAAGTCCAGCACAGCCTGTGGCACCACCTTTAGCAGTCCTGCCTGCATGGCTGCCACCTGGAGAAGGAGGGAGAGGCCTGGCTAGGGAAGAGGGCACAACTCCCAAATCTGTGTGGTGGAGTCACTTGGCATCCACTCATAGAGATAATGGGGGACATGACATGATGTTTGTTTAGCACTAGGGGCCACCTAGTTCTAGTTCATTCCCACCAACAAGCAGGAATGTAGGGCAGAGGAATGGTAGGGGCCAGAGTTCTTGGGATTGGGTACTGGTAGCCTATTAGGCTAGGCTCTGATTATCAGGAGCTGTGCAAAGCTCTCTGTTCTCCTGGCCTCTGGGTGGTACCTGCTCCTTGCTCTCTTCTAGCCGTGTCTTCTGCACCAGTTGGATGAAACGGGAACGGTCTTCATACCCCACTATGATGCCTGCACCCCCGGGAATCAACTCTACTACTTGCTGGTCACTCAGTACAGTGGTGAATGTTAGTTCCTTCCCAAATTTGAACTCAAATGTCTCCTTGTCCATTCCTTCCATCACTTCCAAGAGCTTCACCTGGGGGTTGGAGAGAGGCAAGGAGGTCAGCCTTTCGTTGTTGAGACAATGTTGTTTTCTCTCAAGATGCTCACAGGGAAGCAGGAGAGGCAGACAGGCAAGGAAGTCCCATGCAGGTAATGAGGGCAGTGAGGGGGTGAGTACAAGGACTATGAAAGCATCAAGACAACACTTCCTTGGCTGCCAGGGAAGGTGTCCTGCAGGAAATGGCATCCAAGCTAAAACCTAAATGATGGCTGGTTGTTGGCTGGGCCACAAGGAAGTCAGGAGAGAGAACATCTTGAAAAAAGGTTGAAAGAGCACAAGGCCTGTGGAATCTGTTTGGCTAGAGCCTGAATGTGAACTAAGTGGACAGGCATACAGAGGTCATATAAGGTTTGTCAGGTTCTGCATTTTACCCTAAGCCCAGAGCAGAGACACTGAAGGGTTTAAACAAGAGGAGGGAAATGAATTACTCTGGCTGCAGGAGATCAGATGGGTAAGAATGGACATAGGAACACCAACTCTGCAGTCACTGATTGTGTCAGAAAGGAAAGTGGCCTGAACGAGGAGGAGAGTGGTGAAATAGAAGTGGACAGATTCCAGAGGGAGATGTAACAGAATGTGGGAGGTGAGGAAAAAGGAGGAATGAAGGCTGACACTGAGGCCCTTGGTATGGGGAAGGGTGGGTAGTGGTGCTGTTCTGAGACAGGGACCCCTAGAGGGCAGCAGACTGGGAGGTGATGAACTCCCAGTGCTGAGCCTAAGGTTCCATCTAGGGCAGATGTCCTGCAGGCAGATGCATATATGACTCCAAACTTAGGAAAGAGGCTGGAGATGGAGGTAAGATTTTAGGGGTCACCAGAATAAAGAAAGTAGTTGAAGCCATGGGAACAGAAGGAGCACATGTGAGGTTAGAGAAGGTTCAAGACATCCTTTGGGAGCAGCAATCTTCAGGGGCTGCATAGAGTAAACACCAGGTCCAGGCCTTACTTACCAGCACAGAGTCCACAGCTGGGAAGTCCTTGCTCCAACTCACTTCCTCACCAGAGAGCTGCTTCCATACAAAACCAGGCAGAGCCAGGACCTATGGGACAAATAATCACTATGGTATTCTCACATTGGGCTGCCCAGGTTTGGGTGGTTCTTCTTCTTTCCAGGGGCCAGGCTCATCTGATGTGGGTACAGATTAGGCTACTCACCAGGAATTCCTTACCCCGAAGGGCAGCCCCCATCAGCTGTCCAATCCATTCATATTTGGCAAAGTCTCGGCAGGAGGGGTTAGGCACATACATGTCCCGGGCCTCACCGGTGCCATTGCCCTGCCCCCAAGATAGAGCTGTCAGCATGGCATGGAATGGACCCTACTTTGTTGCCCCAGATTCTCCAAAGACTTGCCTGCACACTTTCCACCAGAGGCCCTGAATGATCCCTGACTGTAGAATAGCCCCTCCTTTCCTGTCTGCCCAGAGGCTGCCCCAGGCAACTCGGTCCCTCCTCTGCTCCCTCTCTAGTTCAGCACCTGGGAGGTTTCCAGAGATGAACAGCAGAAACAACTTGAGAAGTAGAGATAGGAGATTACCTGGTTGGCTGTGCGCACAAAGAAGGGCAGAGGCACAGGGGTGTCTGCTGAGCTAGGGCACAACTCTTCTGACATGTCTGCCAGGCTATCTCGGAAACCACCCCCTGAAATGACACAGATGCTCTCCACTGGGGAATTCAAGAGTCCCAGCCCCCATAAAGGGTTAATAAGCAGGTCTTCTATCTTGGTTAGCTCGTGACCCCAGACGCCTCTACCACTCTGAAGGCTGGACCCTTATTATCCTTTGTCAGGGCCTTACCTTGGTCAATGATGCCTTCTGCAATGAATTTACACTCCCACCACTGGTCATAGCGCATGGGCCACCTGTAAGAAGGAGTGGATGCTGGGCCAGGGCTCAGGATGGTTCACAGGATACCAGCCAGAAGTAGGGGCTACGGAGGGGTAATGATGAAGGGTTCCAGAAGCAGTGTGCAGGTATATATAGTTTATGTAACTCCAGCACAAATCCCTCAACCTCATGCCATACCTGTAGTCCAAGGGCTTTTCATACTTGTCAGAGGGCTTGAGGCCTTCATAAACCTGGGGGCAGGGGAAAAGGGAGGGAGTTATAGGAAAGTCTGTTTCAAGATCTGGCCCCACTCTAGACCAAAGACCTTACTCAGGTTCCTCTTGGTCCAGCCCCCAGGCCCTTTACTGACCCTCCCTTGGTCCGACCCCAAGTGGTCCAGACCTGGGTGAAGACTGCGTTCTTGCAGGCAGGGTCCCTTAAGGGGCAGGCACGGTGTTCCATGGCAAGGCGCCGGTTGATGTACAGGCGTGGCATGAAGCTGGGCTTGCTGCTTTCTGAGTCACGCAAGCACTGGGCCACTAGCCCTGGCCTTTGGCGTGATAGCAGCAGGAACTGCTTCACTTGCTGGTGAGGAGAGGTGGCCAGAGCAAGACTGGCAGGCAGTCAGTCTCTGTCCAGGACCCGGAACCTTCCTCTATGCCTGGACCCAATTCCATGGTTCTAGTCCATGCCTAGTTCATCCCCCCCACGACCCTCCCCTTCCTTGTTTCCCGTCTCTCCCTTAGTCCAGTCACCGGGGTTGGGGGGGCGGGTGCTTTCTAAAACAAAAAATCAAACTTTGTCATTACCTACTTAAAACCCTTCCAATGGCTTCACTGACCTGGGACATAGTCCTTGCTTCACAGCCTGGCCCATAATGCCCTCTGCTATCAGGGCCTGCTATTTGCCTCCCCACTCCCAACCTCATCCCCAGGTCATACTCACATTTACCTGTATACTTCTCTTAAGTCATCTAGCAGCTAACAATTCCCAGTATGCACCTCTCATGTAACTTGCCTTGTGCACACTGTCACTTCTTCACCCCAGCTCTTGTATATTTCATATACTATCTGGGAGAACAGCATGCCTACCACTGAATTTTAACTATCTGTGTCTGGCTTTTTTCCTACATTCCCAGAGCCCAGCAAAGGTCCAGGCCTAGAGTAGGTTTGAAGAACTCTGTGTAAAAGGGTGAATGCTTGCATGAACAGAAAGGAGGAGCCCACTGCTGAGACCAATACTAGGTGGGCCAGGCTCACCTTAATCTCACTGAAGGTGCCAAGCGTGTGATCCCAGGCAGGTACCAGGTGGTGTAGGACACTGTCTAGGATCTTTATGAATCTGGGGTGAGTGGATAAAGATAATGCAACTAAAGAAAGTAGCATGGATTTAAGACCCTCTCGCTCCCCAACACATAAAGACAGGAGAAGGCAGGGCCTAGGGGCTGCCCTGACCCTTGAAGTGGAACAGCTTACAGTACAGGGCCTTGAGAACCTCCTTCATACAGACATGTGAGGTTCAGGATGGGGGGAAAGGACGGGCCTGGCAGGCCCAGGACCACAGCCACCTCTGCAGGAGAACAGCTCTGCGGTACAGTACTTCAGGGTCAGTGCCTTCGAGGCGTGGGTATCGCACCAGACTGGTTGGCTGGAACAGGTCTGCATTTAACCCTAGTTCCCGCTGTCTAGATGACTTGATCTTGATCCCTCGAAGACGCACGTCAATCCCATCATCTGGGGGAAGGAGTCAGAGCAAAGTTACTTAGGGCACCTACTGCCTCTTTGGTTCTCAGAGCTGAGAATGGCTCTTTGATGCTCAGACTTTTGTCACCCATAGCCCCTAAAAACTTGGGACCTTTGTGAGCCCCTTCTACTCATCTGACTCTGATTATTATGTTCTTTGCCAGTTCCTCCATCCATCACTGTAATATTGGGATGCCTGAGGGTCCCAACTCAGTTCCTCTTCCAGATGAGCCCAAAACCTCTATGGCTTTAAGGAAGGCATATACCTGGCACCTCCCACCTGGCTCAGGCCCAAAGCTTCAAATCCTGGAGTTAGTTTGATAGCTTTCATCCCAACTCCAACCCCATTTCTTCTCTACACGCACTAACAGCTAGCCACTATCTATACTCTGTCACTCCCTTTCCCTCCTTATAGCCTTAAGCCCCACCTCGGCACTCCACGATGCGGATCTCGATGACTGGGAGATGAACGGTCATGTCCTCCAGGACACATACATCCCCGATCAGGGTCCTGAGGAGATGGATGTGAGGCACTTTGAATACCCCTTGCCTGTAGGGATTGCTGGGCTCTAACCTAACCTTATGCTTCCAAGTGGGGGCAGGCCCCATTACTAGAATCATGCCCCATATCCCCTCCCAGACCAGCTTGCTCACTCACTCATCAATGCTCACGTCACTCAGCTTCTTCAGGTTGTCCCCTTCACCTCCATAGATCACTACCCGCTTAGGCATAAAGTTGTCATCTGTGGTATCCACTGTGAGTAGCAGCTTCCTAGGTGGTCAGAGTATACACATAGGTCTCTGTATACTTATAAGCACTTGGCCTGCCCACCCTGTCCTACCTCAGAGCCCACTCACTTGACAATGGTGCCCTTTTTCATGGTAAGCCGTACCCAGTGCTGGCACTGGGAACCATCACTCTCCCAGTAGGTGTCTGCATTACTGTCCGTCAGGCAGGACACATTGAACTCCTCCTGGGGTGGGGCAGAGAGGTGGAGTCAGTGTTTACCCCACTCTCTGCACTGGGAGGTGTGCTTTGGGCCAGGGAGCACAAGAAAAAAAATACATGGAGCTGGTCAAAAGCACAGCTGGTATGTGTGCAAGTGGGGATTCCTACAGGACTTCCAAAATACAGTGCTGGACTAAGTCTGGCCTGTGGGGTTCAGGTTTGGCCCTGGCTTAGAGGTGAGGGTTCTGGATCTAGCAAGATGGGACATCTTGCTTGGGGTGGGAGGAGTCCCAGCACCCACCGTGTAGGAGGAAACGTCTATGCTCTCCACATACTGCTTCACGCTACCCAGGTTCTCATCTTCCTTGCCCAGGTGGTCGTACAAGAAGTGGATCAGGTCTTCATCACACTCGTAGGTCCACGTCGGGGGCACATAGCTAAGCAACCCCAAGTCCCTAATTAGGTCAGGCCCAGACCTGCAGATCCTTCCTCCCTATCCCACCCCAGCGCACTCACAGTAGCCTTTGTACAGCTTCCGTGTATGCCTCGGCTGGCTGGGGCCTTGATCCAAGGCGATGAGAGTATGTCAGGTCCACTACTTGTTCCCATCTGTGGGCACAGAGTAGGGGGTGGGATGGGGAGACATCACTGGGCAGAATGACACCCCCAGTGGGCTTTCTCCAGAGCTCAATCTCCACCAATCTAGGCCTCCAGAAGCTTCACCCCAGCTCCATTCGGGTGCCGCCCCTTCCTGCTCTTAACCCGGCCTTCGGTCCACATCCCACCTCCCTCGCTGTGCCACACTTCCTTCCCGGCCTAGGTATCAGGCATCAAGCTCCGCCCTTTCAAGTGCAGCACCTGAGCACAGGTCGGTAGTCCACGCCAAAGAGCTGCTGCTGCCGCTGAAGATGGTCAGGTGTGTCGATGGGTACGAGGCGGGCCCCGCCCTCCGCCGGTCGGCACACCAGCAGCCAGCCTTCGTTCAGTCCGCAGTCGCCCAGGTGTTCTGCCAGCTGCTCCTGCCAAGAAACGCAAGATGGGAACAGCCGTCAGGGAACTGCCCAGCGGCCCGCCCTGCCCAGCCCAAGGCAAAGAACACGGAACGCAATGCCAGCTCAATACGGGGGTGGGGAGGAGAACAGCCTGGAGCTTCCCTGGCCCCAGGGTCTTTTGCGGAGCCCAGGGCAGGCCAGGGAGTACCTTGGTCAGCTTCACCCAGAGCCCGTGGCCGTTGCACAGCTCCTCTCCGGTAGTACGCACGCAGGCGCCGCGCCGGAGCTCAATGCTGTCGCGGGCAGCGCGGAGGGGCCCGGAGCCGGTACCAGGGGCGGGGCCCGCGGCTCCCACGCGCAGCCCCAGGCCCTCCGCCTCCCACACCGGCAGTAACACGCGCGAGGGTCCCGCCGGGTCCTTGTAAAGCTTGTAGAGCACCTCGCGCGGCACGAAGGCCAACGCCTTTGGTAGCGGCCGTCCGGCGCGGAGGCTCTGCGCTGCCTCCGCCAGGAAGCGCACGCGGCCCAGCAGCTGCCGAGGGGACTCTAGAGCCGCGCCCGGGCCTGGGCCCGCCATGGCGAAACAGCAAAAAGAAAGGCCAGGGGCGGTTGAGCTGCTGAAGCCGCCGCCACGAAGGCTTATCAAGCTTCTCACCGCGCTCTGCCCCGCCTTCGGCCAGCCCTTGCCGTAAATTCTGGACTAAGGGCATCCCTCGCGCCCGCCGTATTATCCTATGTACCCGGATACTTAATCTTTTTGCAAACCAACGTGCCTCCCACTCAGCCAACCAGACCCAAGTTCAGTAGTCTCCAACCTGATCAGTCTCCCCTTTTCCATCCTTATTGCTGCTACCATTTTATACCCTCATTGAACCACAATCATATCTAGCCTGAATCATTGTAACAGCCATTTTTCTCGTTCTCTGGCCTCCTGTTTTTGCCTCCCCACACCCAATGAGTCATACTAAAACCAGAAGAATCTTTAAAAATCTTCTAGATATCCTCTCAGGCTCCCCATCCTAGGGGCAGTGTTACAAAAACGTTTGGGAGAATAATCCCCTGCTCGACCTTACCAGTGACACGAGTCTTGAGTTGTTCAGGCTTGCTCCTGGTAGTTATTCCTAATCCTAGGACACACAGTTTCTCCCAGTAATCCTGAACCAGAAGAGAAGAAAGGTGCAAGGTGGGAAAGGGACTCCAAGGTGGTTAGATAGGATAGAGGCAAAAAAAAAAAAAAAAAAAAAAAAAGAAAGAAAGAAAGAAAAAGATGGACAGGTGTTGAAGTACAACCATGGAGGAAAAGGAAACTTTGTCTTGTGCCCTCCCCTGCAACCAGTTTTACTGAGATATAATTCATACTCCATATAATTTACCCATCTAAAGTGTACAATTCAATGGTTTTTGATATATTAATTTTTAAAATTGTGGTAAGTGTAACAAAATTTTCCATTTTAACCATTTTAAGAGTACCATTATCTATTTTCAAAACTTTTTCATCACTCTAAATAGAAACTCTTTCTCTTTAAGCAATAACTCCTCATGGCCTCCTCTTCCCAGCCCCTGGTAAATTCTAATCTACTTTCTGCCTCTATGAATTAGCCTATTCTAGATATTCTATAGGTGGAACCATACAATATTTGTCCCTTTGTATCTGTCTTGTTTCACTTAGCATAATATTACAATAATGTAGCATGTATCAAAACTTAATGTATTTTTATGGGCTGAATAATATTCCATTATACGTATGTGTGTGTGTGTATATATATATAGTATATGTGTATATGTACACATACATATACACACTACATGTAGCTTATCTATTTATCTGTTCATGGACACTTGGATGGAAACTTTGTTTTAATATAATTTTCAAATAACCAAAGTTATCAAGAAAGAAATAATAAATGACATCATGTAATTTGGTCAGGTTTCCTTTTTTTTTTTTCCTCCCTAGGAAGTTGGGAATGTAGTGCCCCACTTCCCTTCTCTCCAAGCTATTTGTATGCTACCACACTACTACAGGAGAAAGTAAACAAGAAAATCTCACAAGGGCGCCTGCATGACCTGGACTATGAAGACATCTCCAGCCTCTTTAATTTCACCAGATTAATCTTCTGGTTCCCATAATAGGTATTTGTTCTTTTGCGTCTTCTTCTTTTTTTTTCTTTTTTAATTTTTTTAAACGTTTATTTTTGAGAGAGAGAGAGAGAGAGAGTGACAGAGCACAAGCCAGGGAGGGGTAGAGAGAGGGGAAAACACAGAATCCCAAGCAGGCTCCAGGCTCTGAGCTGCCAGCACAGAGCCCGAGGTGGGCTTGAACTCCTGAACCGTGAGATCATGGACACCTAACCGACTGAGCCATCCAGGCGCCCCTTTTGCGTCTTCTTTTTGCACATGCTGTTCCTTCTGCCTGGAATACCCCCACTGCTTTCCCCAGCTAAGCGAGGAGCTTTTGCTGGCTGCTTCTAGCTTTTTCCTCATAAAACATTTACTATTATGCTTGCCAATTCTGTTTCCCCACCAGTCTGTAGCTTCCTAAAGGAAGGGGCTGTCTTGGCCACCACTGTAACCTCCGCATCTATTATACTGCCCGCCTCTTAGTAGGTTATATAAATATTTAATGATTTCATTTCCCCGGATGGCTTGGTTCTGTAACCGACGGTGTGCCTAGTCATTACGCATAAGATTGTTAGAATCATTGAGCGTGGGAGTAAAAGTGAATCTTGGGCTGAACCTTCGGGATTACCAGGGCATCCTGGTAACGCCTCCTTACCATCTCCTCATCAGAGGAGAGGAAACTGCTGATGCCATGGTAAGGTGTAGTTATAGCGAGGTTCTTGGGGGTGGGGTGGGCGTGGGGCGGCGTTTGTTGCTGCGTCGCTACAGCAGACTTTACGGTGACGGAGGTAGGGTGGTCCTACAGGCAGCAGCCGGGACAGCCCGGGAGCTGTTGCTGGAGTCTGATCATGTGACTTTCAACATGGCTACGGCCCTGGTTCATTCCAGGAAGGGGTGGAGCCTGATCTCAGAGCAGGTTCCAGTTCAGTTTAAAGTGCGGACTGTGCTTGCAGTCGCTGACAGCTTATCATGGAGGCTAACGGTTTGGGGTGAGTTCCCTGCACCACGAGGTGTGGCCAGTGTGGCTTCTGACCTGAGTCTTCCAACTCAGAAATCTGCCGCTATACCCCTCTTCCTCCGCCCTGGAGAGCTCCCAAACCGAACTCCAGTCGCTGGAATCCCGAATCCTCCACCCATGGATTCCCGAGACTTTCATTTAGGGGATGTCCCCAGGACTTTCTAATCCTCAATTAAGATCCGTATTTCGGCACCGTCTACTCTGATTTCTCCTTGACTGTCCCTCAGCCTGGGGATCTATAAGCTCCGGAACCAGCCCATAGGTACCCCAGTTCCTGAGATTTTTCTGGTCCAGAGACCCTAATCAATCTTTACTGGGCTTTCCTTCCCCCTCTCCCCAGTCTTTCTAGTGGTTTTGGCTTTGAGCTGGGGGGAGTTGGGACTGTGTAAAATAGAGGCCCCAGCGCGGGCCCTTCTAGTCTTGTGCGCCATCTGATAGGCAAAGAAGAGGCGGAATGGGTGGGGAGCCACAGCTTAGGAACTGGCCTGGAGAAGGCAGATAGTGGTGTTGGAATGAATTCGCCTTAAGAACCCAGGCCTTTCCCAACCCCCAATCTAGTTTACTGACACCTACCCCCACCCCGTCCTGATCTCCAGATCCCAGGGTTTTCCAGAGCTGAAGAATGACACGTTCCTGCGAGCAGCATGGGGAGAAGACACAGATTACACTCCCGTTTGGTGCATGCGGCAGGCAGGCCGCTACTTACCAGGTCAGGGTCAGAGCTTGGGAGTCTAGGTGAAACTCTGGAGGGTGAAGTTTTTTGAGGGGCAGGGGAGGGGTTCAGAGGTTCCTCAAGGTGGAGCCCTGCCTTCCCTCTTCTGTTTGCAGAGTTTAGGGAAACTAGGGCTGCCCAGGACTTTTTCAGCACCTGTCGCTCCCCAGAGGCCTGCTGTGAATTGACTTTGCAGGTGAGAACTCCACAAAAAAGGGAGGAATTTATGCCCTCTGCTTGCCTCCTAGTAACCTGTCTTCTATTTCCTACAGCCACTGCGTCGCTTCCCTTTGGATGCTGCCATCATCTTCTCTGACATCCTTGTTGTACCCCAGGTACCTGCTCAAACCTGATGAGTAAGAAAGGGTAAAGATAGTCAAGGCTCAAGATAAGCACTTATCTTCACCTAACAGGGAAAAACTTGGGCCGAAAGAGATGGAGTGTGGCTGAGTTTCATTCTCCTTTTCCTCCTTCTTGGCATGGGCTAAACAGCCTTTCCTTCTAGAGTTACAGGTTGGGAATCCAGATATTTTCTCCCCTCCAGGCACTGGGCATGGAGGTGACTATGGTGCCTGGCAAAGGGCCTAGCTTCCCAGAGCCATTAAGAGAAGAGCGGGACTTAGAACGCCTCCGGGATCCAGCAACAGTGGCCTCTGAGCTGGGCTATGTGTTCCAGGCCATCACCCTCACTCGACAACGGCTAGCTGGGCGTGTGCCGCTGATTGGCTTTGCTGGTGCCCCGGTAATGTGAAACATGGCAGGGACTTGGGCATGGGAAAATCACTCTGGAGGGTCTAGTGTACACAAGGGAAGGAAGTATCAGTCTGGCTTTTACACCTGTGACATTCTCTTTGTATCCTTTTGCAGTGGACTTTGATGACATACATGGTTGAGGGTGGCAGCTCAAGCACCATGGCTCAGGCCAAGCGCTGGCTTTACCAGAGACCGCAGGCTAGTCACCAGTTGCTTCACATCCTCACTGATGCTCTGGTCCCATATCTGGTAGGACAAGTGGCTGCTGGTGCCCAGGTGGGTCCTGAGGGAGAGAAATAGGCTGGGGTCTAGAAGGAAAAGAAGCAGCAGAGTTTCCTACGTCTGAGAGGATAAGTGTCTTAATGCCAGGCATGAAAGAAGCTTGGCCTGCAGTGATTTGGCTGGCGCAGCTAAGCCCACCTTGATGTTGACATTGGCAATGCTGTATGTGTTAAAAAACCAAAGTTAGCACTGGGATCTAAAGAAGGCAAAACTTTTTGAATGGAACTGGGTTTATAGGCTTAGGCAGTATGAGGGTCTGAAGTCACTAGGGAAAAATTGAGATACTTTCTGTGTGTGAGGCCTGAGATTCTTCCTCTTTGTGTGTTATATATTTCTCTTTACTACCTCCCAACTGTAGGCATTGCAGCTCTTTGAGTCCCATGCAGGGCATCTTGGCCCACAACTCTTCAATAAATTTGCACTGCCCTATATCCGTGATGTGGCTAAGCGCGTGAAGGCCAGGCTGCAGGAGTCAGGCCTGGCACCAGTGCCCATGGTAAGGATGGGGAAAGAGTAAGTGAAGGTGGGCCTGTGGAACTTTCAGGGTATTTCCTGCATGGACTGAAGTGACCACTAGAGGGCAGCAGAGGCGCAGCCAAGATAGGTTAGTGGCATAGCAAGGTCCTTTTGTAGCCTCAGAGGTCTGCCCTTTTCCAGATCATCTTTGCTAAAGATGGACATTTTGCCCTGGAAGAGCTGGCCCAAGCTGGCTATGAGGTGGTTGGGCTTGACTGGACAGTGGCCCCAGAGAAAGCCCGGTGAGTGATGGTGGGTGAGGTGGAGAGGGTGCAGCTGCCATGTGTGCAATCACCAGAACATGGCACTGACTCTGCTTTCAGGGAACGTGTGGGGAAGACGGTGACCTTGCAGGGCAACCTGGACCCCTGTGCCCTGTATGCATCTGAGGTATCAATCTGAGTTCCTGTGTATGTCTGTGAGTTTGTGTACTCCCATGGTTGTGGATATGGTTGTGTGTATTACTGTGTGTTTGTGTCTTTATTATATCTGTTTGTCCCTCTAAGTGAGCTCTAGTAAAGCAGGATTTTTTTTTTTTTTTATAATTGTTCATTTGTGTTGTCTTAGGGCCTGGCCCATATTAAGCATCCAGTAGACTTTTTTGAGTGAATGATTGAATGAATAACACTTAGTAGAAGCATGTCTACATGTGTATGTGTCACTATTATGTACAGTGAGTGTAGGGTTTGCTGGCCCCCCTGTAGCCAGTGCCCTGTTGGTCCCCCAGGAGGAGATTGGACGGCTGGTGCAGCAGATGCTGAATGACTTTGGGCCACAGCGCTACATTGCCAACCTGGGCCATGGACTTTACCCTGACATGGACCCAGAACATGTGGGGGCCTTTGTGGATGCCGTGCACAGATACTCACGTCTGCTTCGACAGAACTGAGCATACATGTTTTCCCTCAACTGCCACTAACAAAGATGATTGATTGTTTCCAGGAGAATAAAAGTTCAGAGTTGGAGTCTAGCGTATACTTTCATTTGTGAAAGATCTTTGCCCTTATCCTCAGTTCCTTCTTAGCCTCTGCTCCTTCCTGGATGCCCCTTTCTGCATCCTCTCCACAAGTCATAGGAGCTTAGATGTCAGTGAATATGTACTGTAGGACTTAATGTCAGCGCTCTCACCACCATCATGCTCTCAGCTCTCCAAGCATGAAAGCTAAATGGGGTTGGGTAAAGCTTCCTGGCAGCTGAAGCTGTGACATTTGCAGAGAAATGGGGTCCCACAGCATACACAGCCAGATTTATAGGGATTTGTGTCTGAAAGGGAGGGGAGTGTATATCAGAGAGGAGCATAAAATTGGCTAGAATATTTCAGAGAGGCCTGTTGAGGAAGATGGAATTTAGGTAAGCAGGGAGAAACTGAGAGGCCTTCAGCTTTGACACCAAAATATGGGGGAGGACATAAAGACTCAAAACTAGGATGCTTAGGATTAGAGATTTAGACTTGCATCTTTAAGGTGAGAAGGTCTCTGAAGCCAAAAGGCCCTATGGTGCTCAGGGTTGCTCTGCATTCTTTTCTGAGCATACAATCTAATTTTCTCAGGACCTTGGTGTTTCTTTCTTTTTTTTTTTTTTTTTAATTTTTTTTTAACGTTTATTTATTTTTGAGACAGAGAGAGACAGAGCATGAACGGGGGAGGGTCAGAGAGAGAGGGAGACACAGAATCTGAAACAGGCTCCAGGCTCTGAGCAGTCAGCACAGAGCCCGACGCGGGGTTCGAACTCACGGACCGCGAAATCGTGACCTGAGCCGAAGTCGGACGCTTAACCGACTGAGCTACCCAGGCGCCCCAGGACCTTGGTGTTTCTACCCATCATGGTGGTACCTACCTCATGGGACAAGGTCTGAGGTACCTGTGGACACTGGAGAGGGGTGTGGTATGGCAGGAAACTCTTTCATTTGTCATTCTCTCTCACCTTAAACTACTAGGAACCCCCTGCACTATCAGCCCAACCAATTCCTTGTCCCAGCCTGGGGCAATGCAGAAGAGAGAAAAGGGCCCATTTATTGAGAGAACACAATTTCTGATTTTAGAAAATGATATTTTCTGTGATCCATGATTTATTCATAGAAAAGCACTGTGAGTTCACACACTTGCTAAAAAAAACGGCAATCGTGATACGTGATACAGAAATGGGAGTGTCTTCTTTTTTGAAACCAACCTATTGGGGCTGAGAGGTTGTAGGGGCCCATGGCTGGACAGTAAGACTTAAGTAGCCACAAACAGTGAAAACAACTTACTGGTTAGTGTGGAAAAAAAGAGACACAGTTTGTCAAAGAAGAACATAAAGCAGACAGGTCCTTAGTTCACATTCTACCTATACCACCCCTTTCCTATCATCCCCCCACCCCCTACTCGGGAACTAAAACGTGAAACAGTAAACACCAAGACACTGGCATCCAAATGACTCTTCTGAAAGCCCTCGCTACCTCCTATAACAATTCCAGGCTGAGCACAGGGGTCAGGAAGGTAGTAGGAACATGGTACACTGTGGACGTCAGCTAGGGCTAAGACAGGCATTGCCCACTAGGGGTAGAAACTACTCAGAAAGGGAAAGGCCAAATGCATTCCAGCCCCAGCCTCCAAAACAGTGACCAATGGGCAGGCAGAGGAAGCTTGAGGTAGAAAGGCAAGGGAAGAAAGCAAGTATAGGGCAAGAAGAGAACTGGAGCTAAAGGAGCCCCTCTTGGGGTAGAAGGAGACTAGTGCTTAGAAGCTTGTTTGGTAAGAGAATGGTGAGGAAGGGAGGCAAAGAGATGGGGAACGTGTTTAGCTGGTGGGAGAGGTGACGAGGAATGGGGAAGAGAGATCTGGCAAAAAGAAAAGGAACACATTCATGCAGATCCTCCAACAAATTCACAGACATACTTGCATGTCAAAATACACATAGGTACACGTATAAAGACACACCAATGGAGAGCAAGCATACAAAGATGTTTTTACACATGCATCTGTGTATGCACCCCCCACTAAACGTGCACTGACAAACATGAACACACAGGTATGTATTCTTACATGTTGACAAATGTGTATACCCTCACACAGAAACCTACAGTCCAGCACACAGATATGTACTCACATGTACACACACAACTGACATACACATAAATATATATGCACAGACAGGTATGCACAGATCTATCTACACACACAGATACATGTACTTAGCCGTACAGATACATACACACGCATACGTAACTAGAGATAAAACCAGATACTCTCTAACACAAAGATGACCAGAGTAGATAAATATGAGTATTAGTTCAGTGGCCTCCCAGACCTTCAGTCTCCCCTTGAACTTGTTTCTCAGGAGCTCAACAGGCTCCTAGAGAACCTGTGTGTAGCAGGAGCAAGAGCTTCACTGTTCTCATGGCTTCATGAGGCAAGAGTCTAAGTCCAGTCCTGGCCCTGCCCCTCTCCCACCACTGGGCTATAGATGACCCGTGTCTGCAGGCTGGGTTTCTGCATAGACTGGACCTGGGATTTATTATAACTGGCCGTTGTTCTCCCTGCCACCCCTACTCTTCCTCTGCAAACAGTATATACTCTGCAAGGGAAACCTGAGAAATGGTTGTGAGTCTCCTCAGAAAACAAGCCTATCTTCCCACCCACAGCTACTTCAAGTACCCATCAAATTAGAACCAGAATTATAAATAGTTACAACTTTACAATGTAATTGGCAACACATATACTATAGTATTTACAGTACCATAAATGCTTCTGTTTCTCTGGTTAAGCAATCCCTGAGACGGAACAGTGTTCTGTGTTTGCCAAGGGAGAGTGGGCCAATGCCCAGGACACGCAGGATATAGGGGCGTGAGGTGGCATGTTGTGGGGTTTCTGATTGATCTGCAGGGCCCAGTTCCTTCAGGAACAGTGGGCTGTAGTGAGAACCTTGCCAAGGAAGGCATATTGGCTAGAGTTGGACTTTCCCATGCTTAGCCCTGTGGTCCTTTGGCTTCAGCCACAGGTGCTCAGAGTCCTCTCAGGGTGGACAAATGTTTTGGTGTCCTTGGCCTGACCTGTGGTACTTGGGAGCCCAGGCTGCCCTGGCAGTGAGCTGTCTGCTTTCTCAGCCAAAGCGCTCTCGTACCAGCAGCATCAGCTTCTTCTTGCCTTTGTAGATTTGTTTGAGGTTGTCGATGAATTGGGCAAACTGCAGGTGGCCATCCTGGGGCAGCAGGAAGGTCTCCCGAGCTTTGCTCAGAAACTCAATGAACTCTCCGTAGTGGCGAGGGCTGATGTGTGTCAGGCGTGAGTGTGTAGTGTTGATATAGGCATTGATGGTGGCGTCCAGCAGCTGGCGGAGTGGAGCTTTGTCAGTGGACATGAGCTTTCCAGAGCTGCGGCGGCCTGGGATACCAGCCAGGCCAGGTGCAGTCACTGTGCAACGCCGCAAGATGTCTGAAAGCACTGTGGCACAGTGCACACTCTTCACCACAAGGGGAATGAGGGCCGCCAGCTCATTCTTGCCCAGAGAGTGGCTGAGGGCACACGCCCAGAGCACATCATTGATGGCCGGATGGGTATCCTGGTTGTAGGCCAGGTTGAGATGGCTCATGGCCAGAGAGGCCAATTTGAAGGCACGTAGCGGGTAGCCACGGAGCTCCATGTAGCGGGCAATGGTGAATAGTTGTGAATGCGTCATGCCACCAGTGGCAGCATCAATGGCGATCTGGTAGGCTGCCTCAAAGGCGATGTGGTCTTTCTCACAGAGTGTAAGGGCTGACAGGGCACAGCTCTGTGGATCCTTCATGGCACACTGTAGAGCCAGCGTGCGAGCACAGCTAGCTAGCTCCTCCCGCTGTGGATAGTCAAGACTGAGGCGCAGGATAGTGGTGTGGGATACAGCTGTGGCAGCCACAATGCTAGTAGCCTCAGTGGGAGTGAAGAGTGTGTACCAGCTCTGCAAAATGCTCACCAAGGCCCGCACACCTGTCAGGGAGAGCCTGAGCTCAGCCGTGGCCATCCAGGTCTCCATCCAGGTCTGCCCAGATTACCATCTGGGGTCAGAACTTGGCCTGCAGAGATGAGTTCTCCCTTTTCCTCAGTAGCCTTGAGATGATCTGAGGCAAACTAGGGAGCATCCCAGATGGCCAGACCCTGTTTGGGGTCTCTTCCCATCCCTTCCTTCCCCAAGTCAGAGGGTTGAAGATTTCTGCAGGTGCTCTTAGCGCCTCACAAGGATGGAGCAACAGAGCCTGTAGTCTACCTGCCCCAATGCAGGGGTTGCAGATCTGCCTGGGGGCTCTGGCTGCAGAGGGGCCTCTCAGGGTATAGTCTTATGCTGGGACATTGGGCTCTAAATGGGGGCCTGAGCCTCCAAGTTGCCTGAGGTTTTTCAGAGGCATAGACAGGGACTGGGACCAAACCACTGGGCCAACTACCGCCCAAGGGTGCACTTACATACGGGTGGCTGAAAATTCAATCTCTCATACATGTCTCTGATCAGAGGGTCAAAGTGCTGCTGACATCAGGGTATGTCTAAGCAGTGAGGGCAGAGCTTGGGCTAGCTAAACAAAGGCCATCTTTCCTACCACCAGCCCCATCAGTAATAGGAATATGAGAGCTCTAAGTATTTGCTGTCTTGTCCCAAGAGTAGGGCCTAGGAGCTCCTGTCCCCTGGGGGTAGAGGGAGGTGGGAGACTCACCCACTTCTGTAGCACATGTTACCAACCACCGCACCATCTCCCGGCGCCTCCAGTTAAGAGTTGATAAGGTCATCCTCATCACCTGGGCAAAAAAGAGGCATTTCCAGTGGGCTAAGCTTAACTGTTAGGCCCTCTACATCCCCACATCCCCTTGCCATTCATTTATGCAACAAGTATTTATTAGTGCTTTAAGCAGCCATCTCTCTCCTGATAAGTAGACAAGTAGGTTTAATTTCTGCCCCACCCCTCCCACCAATCAGATACAAGGCTTCTCTGATGACCTATAACAAATAAAGTCCTTATTATCACACCTTGCTTGATTTGACTTGGAGGGATAAGGAGGGGGTGGGGAGAAGATGGGGACCCTATGGAGCCTAAAGCTACATTTCTTCTGGCCTCAACTTCAAAATGGAGCCCAATTTAGAGAGTCTTCACCTAGAGGTCTAGCCTAAAAGTTGTGCTCTGGGGACACAGAAAGAACCAGACTTGGCCCATGCCCAGTGCCTCTGGGATCTTATCTTTACCATTTATCACAAGGCCAGAAGCCTAAAGTGAGGATGACCCACTCCTCCTCCATACCTGTAACCCCAGCTCCAGAGCCACGTTGAGCAGGGTGCTGTCAGTACTACTGTCTGTGGGAGTAGCAATCTTGAATGCATCTTGGGCCAGTTTGAAGATGAGGGAGGAAGAATGGATGTGCTTCTGTATTGCTTCCAGAATTGTCCGGAGCCTCAGAGTGTCCCCTATAGGTGCCAAGAGATGGGACAGTGACAGGTCTTCTTTAAAGTCTCCCTGAGTCTACTGATCACATAGGTACTGGCTGAATTGGCTACTATCAATTCACTGAATGCTTCTGAATACTACCGTCTCTTTTGGGTAGACATGCTATGTCTCCACTAAACCCACTGGAGACTGCTTCCTTCACCAGGCCCCTGCATGAATTCACTTCTCTCTACCTTTTCATCTGCCTCTATCCCTCACCTTTTCCCCTCAGTCTCCTTAGGTCCCAGAAATAATTTTTACGAACACCTGACTTTTGAGAGCTGCTTATATAGGAGATAGGAAGCCACATTATTGTCAGAAAAGTATGCTAGTTCCATTGTTTGATTCCCACTGCAGCTCCCTGGAGCAAAAAGGAGCTGGGCCACCACTTCTTATTCAGCAGGCAAGGATTCTATACAAAGTACTAGTGCAGAGACTTAAGAAATATACCACAGGAAGGGCATGTATACCATATGAAAGTCACTGTATGAAGGTAGTATAGTATATGAAAGATCAGTGTATCTTATGAAGGAGTAAAATGTGAAGTAAAGATAGAACAAAAAGTAGGTCTTATGTCTGACAAAGAGGTGTAGTGGTAAGAGCATATAGGCTTTGGAATGAAATACATTGGGAATTGAACCTAGTTCAGCCACTTACTAGCTCAGTTTCTTTACCCATAAAACAGAAATAATAACCTTTAGGGTTGTTGTGAGAATTATAAGCAACCTGTATATAGTTAATATTCTATGATCCTACTTTTGTAAAAAAAAAAAAAGTAGTAGTAGTAGTAGTAGTAGTGTATGTGTGTGCATATATATGATTAGAAAATCTCCAGGAATATTTATACCAATGTCTTAGTAGTAGTTATCTTTCGATGTCAGAATTATGGGAGAGAGTACTTTTTTTCCTTCTGTCATCTTTAAAAGCAATTTTTAAAATTAATAGACTTCATGTTTAGGCAGTTTTAGGTTTGCAGAAAATTGAGCAGATAGTACAGTAAAGTACACTTCTTACATACTCCTATCCCCACTTCCCATTTCCCCTATTATTAATGTCTTACATTAGTGTGGTACATTTGATGAACCTACATTGACATATTGTTATCATTTGAAGACCATGGTTTATACTAGGCTTCGCTGAGATATACAGTTCCCTGGGTTTTAACAAAGGCATGGTATCATGGGCCCATCATTACTGTACAGAATAGATTCATTGCTCTAAAAATCTCCTGTGCTCTACCTTTTCATCCCTCTCCTCATTCCCCCTAAGAATACTGATCTTTTTTTTTTTTAATTGTCTCTATAATTTTACCTTTTCCACAATGTCATATACTTGGAACCACGGTATGTAACCTTTGAGACTGGCTTCCACCAACCAACACACATTTAAGGTTCCTCCATTTCTTTTTGTGTCTTGATAGCTAACTTCTTTTTATTGGTAAATAATATTGCATTGTATGAGATGTAGGTTTATCCATTCACCTTTTGAAGGACATTTTGGTTGCTTCTAGTTTCTGGCAATTACAAATATAGCTGCTATAAACATTTGTATGCAAGTTTTTATGTGGACATAAGTTTCCAATTCATTTGGTAAAATACCTAGGAGCATGATTGCTGGATCAGATGGCAAGACTATGTTTAGCTTTGTAAAAAACTGTCAAACTGTCTTCCACAGTGGCTGCACCTTTTGCATTCCCACAAGCAATGAGAGTTCCTGTTGCTCCACATCCTTACTAGTATTTGGTATTGTCAATGTTTTGGATTTTAGCCATTCTAATAGGTATGCAGTGGTATCTCCTTTTTGTTTTAATTTTCATTTTCCCAATGACATGTGATACTGAGCATCTTTTCATATGCTTGTCATCTCTGTATCTTCTTTCATGAGGCACCTGTTCAGGTCTTTTGCCTTTTTTTTTTTTAAGTGTTTTTAATGTTTATTTTTGAGAGACAGAGAGACAGAGGACAAGCTGGGGAAGGACAGAGAGAGATGTAGACACAGAATCTGAAGCAGGCTTTAGGTTCCAAGCTGTCAGCACAGAGCCCGAGGCAGGGCTCCAACTCATGAGCCATGAGATCATGACCTGAGCTGAAGTTGGACACTTAACCAGCTGAGCCCCAGTCTTTTGCCCATTTTAAAATTCAGTTGTTTGTCTTCTTATTATTGAGTTTTAAGAGTTATGTATTTGGAATACGAGTTCTTTTTTTTTTTTTTTATGTTTATTTTGAGAAAGAAAGAGAGTGAGCAAATGTGTGCAAGCTGGGGAGAGGCAAGAGAAAGGGAGCGAGATTCCCAAGCAGGCTCCATGTTCAGTGCTCAGCTCTACACAGGGCTTGACCTCACGACCATGAGATCACCTTCTGAGCCTAAATCAAGAGTCAGACACTCAACCGACTGAGCCACCCAGGTGCCCCTAGGATACAAGTTCTTTATCGGATAAATGTTTTACAAATATTGTCTCCCAGTCTGTGACTTGTCTTTTCAGTTTCTTAACAGTGTTATTCACTCAGAAGTTCTTCCTTTTTTTATTAAAAATTTTTAATGGTTATTTTTGACACACACACACACACACACACACACACACACACACACACACAGTGTGAGTGAGGGAAGGGCAGAGAGACAGGGAGACACAGAATCCAAAGCAGGCTCCGAGCCCTGAGCTGTCAGCCCTGAGCCGGACGTGGGGCTTGAACTCACAAACTGTGAAATCATAATCTCAGCCAAAGTCACATGCTTAACCGACTGTCCCACAAGTTCTTCCTTTTAATGAAGTCCTACTTTTCAATTTTTTCTTTCATGCATTATATTTTTGGTATTGTATCTAAAAAGTCATTGCTAAACCCAAGGTCTCTAGATTTTCTATGTTATCCTAGGTTTATAGTTTTATGTATTACCTTTATGCCTTTGATCTATTTTAATTTTTATGAAAGGTGTAAGGTAAGGTCAGTGTCTATACATATTTTTTTTCTGCAGGTGGAGGCAGTTTTTCCAGTACCAGTTTTTGAAAGGACTATCTTTTACTTCTTTGTCAAAGATCAGTTTGCTATATTTGTGTGTTTATTTCTGAGCTCTCTATTCTGTTCCATTCATCTAGTTGTCTACTCTTTTGCCAATTCCATACTGCCTTGATTACTGTAGCTTTACAGCAAGTCTTGAGGTTGGGTAGTGTTAGTTCTCCAGCTTTGTTCTTCAATACTGTGTTGGCTATACTAGGTCTTTAGCTTTTAGAAAGAGTTTTTCAGTATCACAAAATAACTTGCTGGGATTTTGGTTGAGACTATATTGAATCTATAGATCAACCTAGGAAGAACTAACATAATAATAATAATGAATCTTCCTATCTATGGATACGGAATATCTATTTATTCAGATCTTTGATTTCTTTCATCAAAATTTTATAGTTTTCCTCATATAGATCTTACACATATTTTGTTAGATTTACTAAGTACTTTTGGGGGGGTGCTAATGTAAATATATTGTTTTTATTTTTATTTATTTATTTAAAAAGTGTTTATTTATTTATTTTTGGAGAGAGAGAAAGTGAGCAGACGAAGGGCAGAGAGAGAGGGAAAGAGAGAATCCCAAGAAGGCTCTGTGCTGTCAGTGCAGAGCCTGATGCAGGGCTCCATCTCACAACTGTGAGATCATGACCTGAGCCAAAATCAAGAGTTAGACACTTAGTGACTGAGCCACTCAGGTGCCCCAATATATATTTTTTCACTTCAAAAATATTTTAAATGTTTATTTATTTTTGAGAGAGAGAGCACAAGCAGGGGAGGGGCACAGAGAGAGGGGGACAGAGGATTAGAAGAAGGCTCTGCGCTGATGGCAGAGAACCCAATGTGAGGCTCAAACTCCCAGACTGCAAAGTCATGACCTGAGCCAAAGTTGGATGCTCAACCAACCAAGCCACTCAGGCGCCCCTCTATTTCAAATTTCAATTGCTCATTGCTGGGATATAGGGGGGCAACTGACATGTATTATATATAAAAGTCAATTGCCTTCCTGTATACATATTTTTTCATATATATAAAAGATGTTTCTTTTTTGAAAACTGAAGTATAGTTGACATAATGTTACACTAGTTTCAGGTAAACAACATAATGATTCAACAACTTTCTTTTTTTTTTTTTTAATTTTTTTTTTTCAACGTTTATTTATTTTTGGGACAGAGAGAGACAGAGCATGAACGGGGGAGGGGCAGAGAGAGAGGGAGACACAGAATCGGAAACAGGCTCCAGGCTCTGAGCCATCAGCCCAGAGCCTGACGCGGGGCTCGAACTCCCAGACCGCGAGATGGTGACCTGGCTGAAGTCGGACGCTTAACCGACTGCGCCACCCAGGCGCCCCAACAACTTCTTAAGTTATCACAACTGTAGTGACCATCTATCATATAATACTATTAGAAATATAACACTATTAGAAAACCCCTGATTATATTCCTTATGCTGTACCTTTCATTCCACGATGTGTTCATTCCATAACTGAAGTCTGTACCTCCCACTCCCCTCTACCCATTTCGCTCATCTCCCTGCTCCCCTCCTCCTTGGTAACCACCAATTTGTTTTCTGTATTTATGAGTCTGTTTCTGCTTTCTGTTTATTCATTTGTTTTGTTTTTTTAGATTACACATATAAGTGAAATCATATGATAGACTTTTGTTTATACAGATTTTACATTTTGCATAAAATCTTTCATTCTTTTCTTTTTTAAAATTTAAATTGTAGGGGCGCCTGGGTGGCTCAGTCGGTTAAGCGTCCGACTTTAGCTCAGGTCACGATCTCGCGGTTCGTGAGTTCGAGCCCCGCGTCGGGCCCTGGGCTGATGGCTCGGAGCTTGGAGCCTGCTTCCGATTCTGTGTCTCCCTCTCTCTCTGCCCCTCCCCCGTTCATGCTCTGTCTCTCTCTGTCCCCAAAATAAATAAATGTTAAAAAAAAATTAAAAAAAATAAAATTTAAATTGTAGTTAGTAAACATACAGTGCAATATAGGTTTCAGGAGTAGAATTCAGTGATTCATCACTTATATACAACACTCAGTGCTCACCACAACACGTGCCCTCCTTAGTACCCATCACCCAACTAGCCTATCTCCCACCTACCTCCCTACATCAACCCAAAGTTTGTTCTCTATCATTAGGAGTTTCTTATGGTTTGTTTGCCTCTCTTCTCTCCCCTGCTCTTCCCATATGGTCATCTGTTTTGTTTCTTAAATTCCACATATGAGTGAAATCATATGGTATTTGTCTTTCTCTGATTGACTTATAAAATCTTTAATTCTTACGGTCAGTAATCTATAGGCTCCAAACTAGGATGTTTTAAGGGAACAGGTTAAAAGTATGCGCAACATTGGAATACCTTTAAAAAAAAGAAAAACCCTGCATTTAGAAAGCTGATTTTTATATATTAACCTTGTATCTTGCAACCTTGTTATAGTAACTTATCCTACTTTTTTTGACCTTTGGGATTTTCCACATAAACAATCATGTCATTTACAAACCAAAACAGTTTTATTTCTTTTCCTAATCTATATACCTTTTATTTCCTTTCTTATCATACTGCATTATCTAGAACTTCCAGTATGTTGAATGGGAAAGGGTGAGAAGGAACATTCCTATCTTATTCCTGATTTTCAGGGGAAAGCATCTAGTTTCTCTCCACTAAGTATGATGGTAGCTGTAGGTTCTTTGTAGATATTCTTTATTTTTTTAAGTTTATTTATTTATTTTGAGAGAGAGACAGAGAGAGCGAGAGTGAGTGAGCATGAGTGGAGGAGGGGCAGAAAGACAGAGGGAAAGAGAGAGAATCTCAAGCAGGCTCTGCACTGTCAGCAACGAGCCCGATGTGGGGCTCGAATGCACAAACTGAGATCATGACCTGAGCAGAAATCAAGAGTCAGATACTTAACTGACTGAGCCACTCAGGTGCCCCTAGATTCCTTATAAAATTAAGTTGATTCTCTTTCTTTTTAACTTTTAAATAATTTTAAAATCATTTTTTATTTTTTAATTAAAAAAATTTAATGTTTATTTTTGAAAGAGAAAGAGAGAGACAGAGAGACAGAGCATAAGTAGGGGAAGGGTAGAGAGAGAGAGAGGGAGATACAGAATCTGTAGCAGGCTCCAGGCTCTGAGCTGAGGGCACAGAGCCTGTTGTGGGGCTTGAACTTGTTAACTGCGATATCATGACCTGAGCTGAAGTTGGATGCGCTATCAACTGAGCCACCCAGGCACTCCAATTTTAAAAAAATTTTTATTTTAAGTAGGCTCCATGCCCAACATGGGGCTTTAACTCACAACCCTGAGATCACGAGTTGCATGCTCTAGCAACTGAACCAATGAGGCACCCCAAGTTGGTTCTCTTCTATTCCTGGTTTGCTGAGTTGTTTTTATCATGAATAGGTGTTGGATTTGGTCAAGTATTTTTCTTGCATCAATTGATATAATTCTATAATCTTCTTTAGTCTGTGGATGTGATAGGTTATATTAATTGACTTTCAAGTGCTGAACCAGCCTTGCATATCTGGGATAAATCCCACTTTGTAATGGTATATAATTCTTTTCATACTTCATTGGATTCAATTTGCTAATACTTTGTTGAGGATTTTGGTACTTATATTCATGAGTAATACTGATCTGCAGTTTTCCTTTCTCGTATTGTCTTTATCTGGTTTTGGTATTAGAGGAGTAATGCTGTTCTCATAAGATGAGTTAGGAGGTGTTCTCTCTGCTTCTATTTTCTAGAACAGATTTTAGAGAATTTGTATCATTTATTCCTTAAAAACTCACAAGTGAAATCACCTGGGCCAAGTGCTGTCTGAAAGATTACTGATGCAATTTCTTTAATAGATACACGCTTATTCAGATTATTTTTTTCTCCATATGTGAGTTTTGATAGATTGTGTTTTCCAAGGAATTGGTCCATTTCATCATTGAAGATAACAAATTTGTGGAAATATAATTTCATAATTTTTCTTTATCATCTTTTTAATATATAGGGGACTCCTGTTTCATTTATATTAGTAATACATATTCTCTCTCTTTTTTCTTGGTTAGCTTGGCTAGAAGTTGGATCAATTTTATTGATCTTTTTATTTTATTAAAAATTTAAAAAAATTTGGGGGGCACCTGGGTGGCTTAGTTGGTTAAGCGTCTGACTTTGGCTCAGGTCATGATCTCACGGTTCATGGGTTCGAGCCCCACGTCGGGCTCTGTACTGACATCTTGGAGTCTGGAGCCTGTTTCAGATTCTGTGTCTCCCTCTCTCTCTCTGCCCCTCCCCTGTTCACGCTCTGTCTCTGTCTCAAGAATAAATAAACATTAAAAAAAATTTTTTTTAATTAAAAAAAATTTTAATGTTTATTTTTGAGAGAGAAAGAGAGAGACAAAGAGAGAGACAGTGTGAGCAGGGAAGGGGTGAGAAAGAAGGAGACACAGAATTCAAAGCAGGCTCCAGGGTCTGAGCTATCAGCACAGAGCCTGACGCAGGGCTCAAATTCACAAACTGTGAGATCATGACCCCCTGAGCCAAAGTCAGATGCTTTACCGACTGAGCCACCCAGGTGCCCCTTTTCTTTTTAACTTTTTTAAAAGTTTATTTATTTATTTTGAGAGATGGAGGGAGGGAGAGAAAGTGAGGGAGAGAGAGAGAGGCAGAGAGATAGGGAGAGAGAGAGAATTCTAAGCAGGTTCTGCACTGTCAGCACAGAGCCCTATGTGGGGCTCAGACTCATGAACCGTGAGATCATGACCTAAGCCGAAATCAAAAGTTAAACACTCAACTGACTGAGGCACTCAGGCGCCCCTTTTCTTTAAACTTTTTTTAACAGTTTGAGAGCGAGCAATTTGATGGATCTATTCAAAGAAGTGCCTTTTGCTTTGAGTTTCCTCTATTTTTTTTTATTTTCAATTTCAATGATTTTTTTCTGTAATTTTTATAATTTATTTTCTTCTGCTAGCTTTAAGTTAATGTTGCTCTTCTTTCTTTAGTTTGCTAAAGTGTAAGCTTAGATTATTGATTTTATTTTCCCTTCAGCTTGAGATATAATTGACATATAACTTTGTGTAAGTTTAAGGTATATAGTGTGATTTCATAAACATATTGCAAACGATTACCACGATTAGATTAATTAACACATTCATTATTGTGTGTGTGTGTGTGTGTGTGTGTGGTTAGAACATTTAAAACCTATACTCTTAGCAGATTTCAAGTATACAACACAGTATTGTTAGTTATAGTCACCATGCTGTATGTTAGATTCCAAGAACTTATTTAATTATAACAGAAAATCTGTACTCTTTGACCACGATCTTCCCATTTCTCCCACTCCTCAGGCCCTGGAAACCACCAATCTACTCTGTTTCTATGAATTTGGCACTTTTAGATTCCACATATAAGTGCGATCATACTGTATTTGTCTTTTTTTTTGACATAACAACATGGGTGAACCTTGAGGGCATCCTGTTTAGTTTTCACTATATACGATGCCTTTCAGGTTCATTCATGTTGTTATAAGTGACTGGATTTTCTTCCTTTTTTATTATGGCTGAATAATATTCCTGTGTGTGTGTGTGTGTGTGTGTGTGTGTGTGTGTATTACTATACATTCTTTATCTATCTATTTATCCATTGGTGGACACTTAGGTTTTTTCCAAATCGTGGCTATTGTGAATAATGCTGCAATGCAGTAAATACAGGGGTGCAGGTAACTCTTTAAGAGTGATTCCATTTCCTTTGGATATATATACTTGGAAGTGGGACTGCTGGACCACATATGGTAGTTCTATTTTAAAATTAAAAAAAAATTTTTAATGTTTATGATTTATGAGAGGCAGGGTGCAGGCGGGAGAGGGGCAGAGAGAGAGCGAGACATAGTATCTGAAGCAGGCTCAAGAATCTGAGCTGTCAGCACAGATCCCGACTCAGGGCCCGAACCCATGGACTGCAAGGTCATGACCTGAGCTGAAGTTGGATGCTTAACCGACTGAGCCAACTAGGTGCCCCTCTACTTTAAATTTTTGAGAAAGCTCCATACTGTCTTCCAAAGTAGCTGTACCAATCTGCATTTCTACCAATACTGCATGAGGGTACCTTTTTCTGCACATCCTTGCCAGTACTTGTTATCTCTTGTTTTCTGATAATAACCATTCTGAGAGGGTAAGGTTATAGATTATTGATTTTAAATTCTCTTTCTTTTCTGGGGTGCCTGGTGGCTCAGTTGTTTAGGCCGCTAACTCTTGATTTTGGCTCAGGTCATAATCTCACAGTTCATGGGAACAAGCAGCACAAAGCCTGTTTGGGATTCTCTCTCTCTCCATCTCTGCCCCTCCCCTGCTTGTGCTTGTTCTCTCTCAAAATAAATAAACAAGCAAAAAAATTGGGCAGAGCCTTCAGTAGCTGTTGCCTTTGAATTTTTTTCTTTTCTAACATATGCATTTTAATGCTATAAATTTCCCTCCAAGCACTGCTTTTGCTGCATCTCACACATTTCGATCATTTGTATTTTAACTTTCATTTAGTTCAAAATATTAAAAAATTCCTCGACATTTTTTTTGACCTATGTGCAACTTAGAGGTGTGTTGTTTAATCTCTATGTATTCTGGGATTTTCCAGTTATCCTTCTGTTATTGATTTCTAGTTTAATTCCCCTGTTGTCTGAGAATATACTTTGTATGATTTCTTTTATTAAATTATTTAGGTGTGTTTTACGGTACAGAATGTGGTCTATCTTGGTGAATGTTCCATGTGAGCTTGAGAAGAATGTGGATTTTGTTGTTGTCTGATGAAGTATTCTATAAATGTTAATTGGATCCAGTTCATTGATATTGCTATTCAGTTCAAGTATATCCTTACTGATTTTCTGCCTACTGGATTTGTCAATTGCTGATAGAAATATGTTGAGTTCTCCAACTATAATAGTGGATTTGTTTATTTCTTCTCGTTCTATCAGTTTTTGCCTCATGTATTTTGATGTTCTGTTACTAAGTACATATATATTAAGGATTATTATGTCTTCTTGGAGAACTGGCCCCTTTTATAACTGTGGAATGCCTCTCTTTATCCCTGTAATTTTCATGTTTTGAAGCCTGTTTTGTCTAAAATTTATATAGGCACTCCAGCTTTCTTTTGATTTGTGTTAGCATGGTAGACCTTTCTCTGTATTTTGTTGTTGAAGAAATCTGTTTTTAAGAAATATTTTTATTTGTTTGTTTTAGAACTATTTTTAATATTTCTACTATGTATGCTTTCCTGGAAGAGTACCTTTTCCAGACTCTTCCTGCTTTCAGTGCAACTAGTCTGGCAGTGAGGCTACAGGGTGTGGAAAGTGAGGGCCAGAGTGTTGACAACACCTCCTTGTTTTTTGTTTTTTGTTTTTTTTTTGTTTTGTTTTGTTTTGTTTTAAAGTCCTGGCCTCTGTTTTTAGTAGAAAATATTTGGAAAGGTAAAACATATAAGCTCAGTCATAGAGAAGTTAAATGACTGCCTAAAGTCATTTAAGTACTGGGGAAAAAAATGAAGCCCAGTGCTATTCAGTGTCTGTACTCAGGGTCTATTTGTTTGTTCTAGCACTGATTCTTTATCAGTTCATTCATCTATTTATCTATCATATATATATATATATATATATATATATATATATATACACACACACACACACACACACATATGTATATGTATATATATATACACACACATATATATGTATATATATGCTAATTACATTCAAAATGTTGTGTAAATATTATCACTACTTATAAACTTTTAAATCACCCCAAACAGAGGCTCTGTACCTGTTAAACAATAATTTACATTGCCTCTCCCCTCAGGTCCTGGTAGCCTTGAATTTACTTTCTGTCTTTATTAATTTGCCTATTATAGATATTTCATATAAATGTAATCATACAATATTTATCCTTTTGTATCTGGATTATTTCACTTAGCATGTCTTCAAGGTTCCCCCAGGTTGTAGCATGTATCAGAATGTCATTTCTCTTTATGACTTAATAATATTCCATTCTATGTATATACCACATTTTGTTTGTTTATTCATATGTTGACAGACACTGGGTTGTTTCCAACTTTTGGCTATTATGAATAATGCCGCAATGAACACTGATGTTCTGTATCTGAGTTCCTTTTTCCTTCCTTCCTTCTTTTCTTTCTTTTCTTTCTTTTTTAATGTTTATTTTGAGAAAGAGAGAGTGAGCAGGGAGGGGCAGAGAGAGGCAGAGAGAGAATCCCAAACAGGCTCCACACTGTCAGCACAGAGCACAATGCAGGGTTTGATCCTACGAACTGAACTGTGAGATCATGACCTGAGCTGAAATCAAGAGTCAGATGCTTAACCAGCTGAGCCACCCAGGTGCCCTGTTCCTCTTTTCTATTCTTCTGGTTATATACCTAGGAGTGGAATAGTTGGGTTATATTGTACTTCTATTTAAAATTTTTAGGAACAGGGGTCATGGCCAGCTCATGGCATGTGACTCTTGATCTTGGGATTGTGAGTTTGGGCCCTACATTGGGTATAGAGCTTATATTAAAAAAAATAAAAAATAAAAATTTCAAGAACAATCAAACTATTTTCCACAGCAGCTGTCCCATTTTACATTCTCACCAGCAATATACAACATTCCAATTTCTCCACATCCTTGCCAACTTTCTTTATTATTTTTTATAATAGCCATTCTAATGGGTGTGAGGTAGTATCTCATTGTGGTTTTGATTTGCATTTCCCTAATGACTAATGATTAATGATGTTGAGTATCTTTTCATGAGCTTATTATTTATATACGTTCTTTGGAGAAATGTCTTTTCAAGTCTTTTGCCCATTTTTAAATTGGATTGGTTGCTTTTTTGTTGTTGAGTTGTAGTTCTTTATATATTTGTATATTAAGCCCTTTCAGATATATGCTTTACAAATATTCCATCCTATAGGGTGTCTTTTTACTTTCTTAACAATATTCTTGGATGAACAAAAGCTTTTAAGTTAAAAAAAAATTTTTTTTTAATGTTTATTCTTGAGAGAAAGAGAGAGAGACAGAGACAGACAGAAAGCATGAACAGGGTAGGGACAGAGCGAGAGAGGGATACCAAGCAAGAGAAGGTCACAAAATCTGAAGCAGGCTCCAGGCTCTGAGTTGTCAACACAGAGCCCGATGCAGGACTCGAACTCACAAGCCGTGAGATCATGACCCGAGCCAGTCAGACACTTACCTGACTGAGCCACCTAGATGCCCCAAAAGTTTTTAAGTTTTTAAAGAAGATTTTAGTTTTAAGTAATCTCTATACACAATATGGGGCCTGAACTTACAACCCCAAGATCAAGAGTAACATGCTCCACTGACCAAGCAGGCCAGGCACCCCCCAAAGTTTTTAATTTTGATAAGGTCCAATTTACTTTTTCTTTTGTTGTTCATGCTATTGGTGTCATATCTAAGAATCCATTGACAAGTCAAGGTCATAAAGATTTATCCCTGCATTTTCTTCTATGAAGTTTATGGCTTTAGCTCTTATATTTAGGTCATTGGTGTATCCCTTTACTTTTACTCCATCTGTATCTTTATATTTAAACTGGGTTTCTTGTAGACCACATATAATTAGGCTTTGGTGTTTTTGTTTCAAATGTGCTCTGTCAGTCTCTGCCTTTTGATTGGCATATTTAGGCCATTAACATTTAAAGTGATTACTGATATAGTTGGATTAACATCTACCATATTTGTAACTGTTTTCTCTTTATTACACTTGTTCTTTTTTTCTTTTTAAAAAAATCTTCCCCCTTTTTTGGCCATCTCTGGCTTACAGTGAGCATTATTTTATAATTTAATTTTCTTTTCTCTCTTGTTAATTATACCTCCTTTGAAGGTTATTTTAGTGTTTACCCTAGAGTTGCAGTATATGTTTACAATGAGTCTAAGTTCATTTTCAAATAACTATACCACTTCATAAGGTGCCTTATAACAGTATTCTCAATTTTTCCTTTCCTTCTATAATTTCATTGCTGTCATTCATTTCACTTATCTTTAAGCTATAATCACCCAATATATTGCTACTATACATTGCTAGTATTATTTTAAAATTTTTAAAAATATTTTATTTTTAAATCTCTATACCCAATGTGGGGCTTGAACTTATAATCCTGAGATCAAGAGTTACATGTTCTACTACCGAGCCAGCCAGGCACCCCTGCTATTATTTTAAACAAGCAGTTATCTATTAATTCATTTAAGAATTAAAAAAAAAAAATGGGGCGCCTGGGTGGCGCAGTCGGTTAAGCGTCCTACTTCAGCCAGGTCACGATCTCGCGGTCCGTGAGTTCGAGCCCCGCATCAGGCTCTGGGCTGATGGCTCAGAGCCTGGAGCCTGTTTCCGATTCTGTGTCTCCCTCTCTCTCTGCCCCTCCCCCGTTCATGCTCTGTCTCTCTCTGTCCCAAAAATAAATAAACGTTGAAAAAAAAAAAAGAATTAAAAAAAAAAGCTTTATTTTACCTTCATTTATTCCTTCTCTAACACTCTTCCTTTCTTTATGTAGATCTGAGTTTCACATTTATGTATTTTTCCTTTTCTCTGAAGGACTTCTTGCAAAGCAGATCTATTGGCAGTAAATTCCCTCAGTTTGTCTAAGAAAGTATTTCTCCTCTACTATTGGAGGGTAATTTATTTGGATACCGAATTCTAGATTGGTGATTATTCTTTCAACATTTTACATATTCACTTCACTCTCTCTTGCTTGCATGGTTTGTGAAAGTGATGTAATTTTTATCCTTGTTTCTCAATTGGTAAGGTCTGGTTTTGTTGTATGGTTTCTTTAAAAATTTCTCTGTCTTTGGTATTCTGCAGTTTGAATATATGTTTAGGAGAAAATAGTTTGGTGTTCATATTTCTTGGTCTTCTTTGAGCTTCCTGGAGCTGCATTCTAGTATCTGTCACTAATTTTGGAAAATTCTCAGCCATTATTACTTCAAATATTTCTTCTGTTCCTTTCTTCTCCTTCTGGTATTCCCATGATGTACATGTTAGGTATATTTTCTAATTGTCCCACAGTTCTCAGATATTCTGTTCTAGGTACCTTCCCACCATTCATTTTTTTCTCTCTGCATTTCAATTTAAGCAGTTTCAATTACATTTATAATTTAAAATTTTGGAAATATTCACATGGTTCAATATTGAAAAGATACAAAAAGGTTAATAATTAAAAGTTCTTTCTCTCCCTCACCCCTGACTCTCATTCACCCACTTCTAACTTACATGCAACCAATAATATCAATTTTTGGATTACATAACAGGATATTCTATGGTTAATAAGGAAATACATTATGTAGTTCGTCTCCTTAAAAACAACAACAACAACAAGAACGACAACAACAAAAACCTTAAAAAGTAGGCTAGTATATACATATTTGCATGTTATACTCCCCCACATCAGCATATCTTGGAGATTCTTCCATACCAGTACATAAAGAGCTTCTTTTCCTTTAAATGGCTGCATAGTATTCCATTTATGGATGTACAGATCCACGACTCCTTATTCAAAATCCTTGGGTTTTGAATGTGTCTTGGAATTCAGATTTTTTTAAGTTACAGAGATATAATTTATGCATACATTATACATAATTTTTGCAGTGGGCTTGGAGCAAGATCCCATAATTAAACACATTACTATTTGTGCAGGGAATGAATAAATATTCACACTAGTTGGGATGAAGAGCAAAATCAGTATTGTAATTTATCAATACAGAAATGAAATAGGGTGATATAGACCATAAATACTTGGTACTCTTTATTTCTAAGAAAACATTCAATAAACATAAAACCAAGCTAAATATCTCTACATACATATGCAGAGAATATTTGCTCCATCTGGTTTCTTGAGGATATTGGATAAAAGGTTTCATCAGGTTTGCTATTAGAACTGAATATTTAATGATGGGGCAGGAATGGGATTCTTTACAACTAAAATAGATGACCTTTAAAAATGTGTAGTTCTAGGGTAACATAACTCATTAATATGGTTTTCTAGATAAGCAGTGTCTTCAATTAAGCAAGAGCCATAACCTCTTCACTGATAAACACATGTTATTCAAGACCAATTAAGTGCTCATACATTTCCCCCATATTGTCTATGGAGATTTTTTCCATCTGTTATATTTCACCATAGTCATCAATACTAGTCTCATGCTTATTTGGGTTACACCATTTTAGCAATTTTTCTATCTTGCAAGGAATGTACAACAGGTACATAACATATTCAGTATTTTTTTAATATGAGATTGCTCTACTTCAGCGCTTTACAACCTTAGTGCACATAAAAGTCATCTTGAGAATTTGTTTAACATATAGATTCTTGGGCTACACTCACAGAGATTCTGATTCAGTGGATCTGGGAATTTGTATTTTTAACAAGCTTACAAGCAATGTTGATGCTACTTGTCCACTGACCACACTTTTGACTTATTTAGACTTTTAGTCAATAAAATTTTAGCATAAGTAGTAAGACTATATATCTTTTCAGTAGTGACAAAATCCTTCAAAGTCTTTATCTACAGGTTTACTTTCAAATGTTATTGTAAGCCAAAGTGTCTGCCAAATATTTATCAATCATTCCAACCACCAGCAACTGTGTAAATGGCATCGTTAAGGTAGGCCTGATCAAGCTTCCATAATAACTTTTTAAGGAAGTATTAGACGTTAGCTGCTGCCAAGTATAGAGTATAAAAATTAAAAAATAAATATTACATTTGCTCTTCACTAGGAGTAAAATTTCTTGGTCACAAGAAGTTTAGGAGGGGTATGTGTGGAACGGTGTTCCAGGAATAGTATAATCAATATGGTTTTCTTCCATTCCTGTTTGTGTGCAATGAGTTCATATCATTGGTAAAGATTATTAAGTCAGTTAGAAAATATCTCTTCGATTACTTATTCTTTTTTGTTTACACACTAACAATGAAATTGTGAACAACTTCTGAAACATCCTGGATGTTGGCTTTTTCTAACTTTACCTGTCCCCTGCATTGGCACATCCCAGAACTTTCAATCTGTGTTTAAAGTCCTTAAAATCTCTTGTTTGCTCATTAATCATTGTTATTTATTTATTTTTTAAAAAGAATATCAGCACTGCATACATGTTTAGGACTAAGATTTTCATGAAAAATGATCTTAACAAATTTGTCAATATAACTTTCATCTACTTCATGGTAAGTAGAAGCTTCTTCATCATAGATATTCAGATATTTAATACCATGATGCTTCTTAACTTTCTGCAATCAATTCTGGTATTTTATACTCACCTTAAATATGTTCAGTCCTTCATGGCATATTCTAGCTTGTTTCATGACCAAAAATCATTCAGTGGCATAGTCACACTGCTTCATTGTTGAAACTATTCAATCATGCTCATGTCAACATCTTCATTTTTTGCCCTCTGAAAAATATTCTATTCTTCATTAGTCCTGGTCATTGTTGTTCTGGTAAAACTTCAATACTTTTTCTATTCTTTTTTTCAAGTCATGTCATGTTAATTGCCACACCCTATTCTTTAGTAAGATGCCTTACAGACATACCTGGATCAAGTTTCTACACTAACTCTATTTTCTGTGCTACTAAAAATGATAGATGCTTCCATTTTTTCTTATTCTCATCTTCAATTTTCTGGACATTTTTATAGGACAATTAAACTCAAATGGACAAAACAACAACAACATAAACAAAGAAGGCAACACAGTATTAGTGAACAGCAAAGATGTATATGACTAAGAGTGATGAGACCAATGCCTAATGTCATTTGGGGTCAGGTTTTGCTGTGGAACTTAACAAAAAAAGTTTGGATTTACAAAGCTTTTCAGATTTTGGAATTCCACATAAGAGATTTTGGATATATTTAATCAGTCTCCTATTGATGAATACTTAGAATGTTTCGAATATTTTGCAATCACAAACAATGTTGGACTGAAAAACCTAGTACAAACATCATTTCACATTTGTACAAATATATTTGTAAGATAAAATCTTGGAAATGAAATTGCTGGGTCAAAGGATATGTGCACTATAATTTTCATAGATATGCCAAATTGCCCTTCACAAAGGGTTACCAATCTATACTCCCACTCCACATCTTTGCAAACACAATGTTTTATCAAAATGTTTTCTTTTATTTTGAAATAATTTCAAAATTACAGAAATGTTCCAAGAATAGTACAGAGAAATCTTTTCTTACCCTTGAAGCATTCAAAAGTATGTGACTTGACAGCCCATCACTCCTGAACACTGTAGTCTATACTTCTGGCAAAGAAGGACAATTTTCTACATACCCATAATACAACCGTCAAAATAAGGAAATTAATATTGATATATTACTACCATCTACCAGATCCTATTCAAATTTCACCAATTGTTTCAATTAAGTACTTTATAACAAACAGATTTCATACAAGATCATATTTGTCATGTCTCTTTAGTCTTCGTCATTTTGGGAAAACTCCTCAATCTTCCCTTGACATTTATGATCTTGACACTTTGTAGATTAGACCAGTTATTTTGTTAAGTATGTCCTTCTTTCTGGGTATGCCTGATGTTTCCTCAAGTTCTTATAGCTTCCTAACAGGTGATATATATAAATATGACTTGACCCATTTTTGATGGTATTAACTGTGATCATTTGATTAAAGTGATGTCTGCCAAATTTCTCTAATGTAAAGTTACACATTTTCCCTTTGTGATTGACAAGTATTTTGTGGAAAGATAATTTGAGACTATGTAAATATCCTTATCAAATGTTAACCCACTAGTTTTATTATCCATTGATGTTTCTAGGCTGAACTAAGTATTATATGGTTGCCAAATGGTATATTCTTTTTTTCCCAAATGTTATATTCTCATTTCATCATTCCTTCCACAATCACCAGTTGGCATTCCACTCTATTCATTTATTTGTTTATACCATATAAAACTCATGGATATCTATTTTATTCAATGAGTTATAATCAGTTGCCATCATTACTTATCTATACATTTATGTACAGCTTTAAAACTGAGGTATAACTGACATACAATAATCAGTGCATATTTTAAAATGTAAAATTTGATAAATTTTGACATATGTATACCTCCAAGAAACTATCACCACAATCAAGACAATGAACACATACATCATTTCCAAAGTTTCCTTGTGACCTCTGGTAATCCCTTCTTCCCCTTCCATCATAGCTTGCCCCAGCTCCCATTCCCAGGAGACTGCTGATCTTCTTTCTGTCACTATAGTGTGCATTTTCTAGAATTTTATATAAGCAGAATAATACAATATACGGCTTTTCCTTTGGTCTGGCTTCTTTCACTTAGCAATAATTATTTTGAGATTCATTCACATCGTAGTATAGATCAATAGTTCGTTCCTTTTCATTATTGAGTAGTATTCCACTGTATGGTTATATCACAGTTTGTTTATCCCTTCACATATGGATAGATATTTGGATTGTTTCCAGTTGCTGGTATTAAAAACAAAGCTGGTGTGAACATTCATGCTGAAGATTTTTTATAGATACATACTTCCCCTTTCTTTTGGGTGTTATCTAGGAGTGCAATGGCTGAATCATGTCTATTCAACTTTTTAAGAAATTGTAAAATGGTTTCTCAAAGTGGTCTTGCCACTTATGTTCTGCCTATGGTGTATGAAAGCTCCACTTGCTCCATATCCTTGTCAGTCCTTGCTATAGTTTTTTTTTTTTTTTTTTTTTTTTTTAACTTTAGCCATTTTCTTATCGTGATTCTATTGTATTTCCCTAGGGACTAACGATATGGAACATTTTTTCATGTGGTTATTTTCCATCAGAATATCTTTTTTGGTGAAATGTCTCTTCATAGCTTTGCTCATTTTTAAAAAATAGGTTGTTCATTTTCTTACTGAGTTTTGAGACTTCTTTACATATTCTGGATGCAAGTCGTTTATGAGATATGTGATTTGCAAATATTTCTCTCAATCTGTTGCTTTTCATTCTCAACAGAGACTTCATAAAGCAAAAGTTCTTAATTTTGGTAAGACAATTTATCAATTTTTTCTTTTACAGATTGTACTTAAAAAAATTTTTTTTAATGTGTATTTATTTTTGAGACAGAGAGAGACAGAGCATGAGCATGGGAGGGGCAGAGAGAGAGGGAGACACAGAATCTGAAGCAGGCTCCAGACCCTGAGCTGTTAGCACAGAGCCCGATGCGGGGCTTGAACTCATGAACCACGAGATCATGACCTAAGCCGAAGTTGGACGCTTAACTGGCTGAGCCACCGAGGCGCCCCTGGATTGTACTTTTAATGTTGTATCTACAAAATCTTTGCTTAATATAAAATGAAAATGATTTTTCTAATGTTTTCTTTTAAAAGTTTTATAGTCTTAGCTTTTACATCTAGGTCCTCAATCCCTCATAAATTAATTTTTGTGTATGTTGTAACATTTGTTGAAAAGACCATCTTTTTCTCAACAGAATTGACTTTGCCCTTTATTGAAATAAACTGACCACATATATATAAGTATACTTGGGACTTTCTTTTTCATTGATTTGTTTGTCTATCTTACCCCAATAATCCTATACTGGATACTATAGCTTTATAATATGTCTTGAAATTGGGTAGTGTTAGTCTTACCACTTTTGTTTTTCTTTTGCAAAGATGTTTTTGGCTACTGTAGGTCCTTTGCATTTTCATACAAATGTTAGAATCAGATGATCAATTTCTATTCCAAAGCCTGTTGAGATTTGGATTGGAATTGCACTGAATCTATACATCAATTTGTAGAAAATCAACATTCAACAATATTGAGTTTTCTAATTCATAAGTGCAAGATATCCTTCAATTTATTTAGGTCTTCTTTCATTTCTCTCAACAGTGTTTTATGATTTTCATCATATAGGCCTTGAATCTTTTGTTAAATTTATTCTAAAGTATTTCATACCTTCTTGATACTATTACAATAATTTTTAAATTTCAATTTCTGATTGTTCATTGCTGGTATATTGATTTTTGTATACTGATCATGTATCCTGCAAACTTGCTAAACTCATTATTAATTTTAATAGCTACTTGTAGATTTCATAGGATTTTCTACATAGATGAGCATATCATCTGAGAATAAAGATAGTTTTACTTATTCCTTTTTTTTTTTTTTTTAAGATTTTATTTTCAAGTAATCTCTACACCCAATTTGGGGCTTGAGCCCACAACCCTGAGATCAAGAGTCTCATGCTCCACTAAATGAGCTAGCCAGGCACTCTTACTTCTTCCTTTCTAATGAGGCTATCTTTTATTTCTTTGTACTGTCTAACTGCATTGGTTAGAACCACTGGTATGATGTTGAATGAAGAGCTGAAGGCAAACATCGTTACCTTGTTCCTGATGTTAGGAAGAAAGGATTCAATCTTTTACCATTAAGTTTAAGGGTAGCTGTATATTAGATACCCTTTATCATACCCTTTATCATGTTGAGAAAGTTTACTTCTTTTCCTAGTTTGTTGGGAGTTTTTACTGTTCTTATTAGGGATTAGTACTAGATTTTATTAAATGCTTTTTCTGTAGTTTTTTAAAGTTTGTTTATTTTTTGAGAGAGAGCGAGAGAGAGCGCACATGAGGAGAGCAGGGCAGAGCAAAGACGGAGAGACAGAATCCCAAGCAGGCTCTGCGCTATAAGTACTGAGCCTGACACAAGGCTTGAACTCACGAACTGTAAAATCACGACCTGAGCCAAAATCAAGAGTCAGAAGCTTAACTGACTGAATCACCTAGGTGCCCCACTTTTTCTGTATTATTAAGATGATGAAATAACCCAGGTGTTTTCTTTTTTACTCTATTATTACGGTGAATCACAGTGATTGCTTATTGAATGTTAAACTAAACTTATATTCCTGGGATAAACCCTACTTTGTCATGATGTTTTACCTTTTTACAATATATTATTGGATTCAATCTGTTAACATTTTTTTTTAAATTTTTTTTCAACGTTTATTTATTTTTGGGACAGAGAGAGACAGAGCATGAACGGGGGAGGGGCAGAGAGAGAGGGAGACACAGAATCGGAAACAGGCTCCAGGCTCCGAGCCATCAGCCCAGAGCCCGACGCGGGGCTCGAACTCACAGACCGCGAGATCGTGACCTGGCTGAAGTCGGACGCTTAACCGACTGCGCCACCCAGGCGCCCCAATCTGTTAACATTTTTATTAAAAATTTTTGCACCTATACTCATAAGGATATTAGTCTGTAGTTTTCTAACATTTATTCATTTTTGAGAGACAGAGCGTGAGCAGGGGAGGGGCAGAGAGAGAGAGAGAGGGAGACACAGAATTCGAAGCAGGCTCCAGGCTCTGAGCTATCAGCACAGAGCCTGATGCGGGGCTCAAACTCACAGACCATGAGATCATGACCTGAGCCGAAGTCGGACGCTTAACTGACTGAGCCACCCAGGAGCCCCTGTAGTTTTCTTTTCTTATAAAGATTTTTGACTGGTTTTGGTATCAGAGTAATGTTGGCTTCATAGATTGAGGTGGGAAATATTTCTTCCTCTTCAATTTTCTGGAAGAGTTTGTATAGAATTGCTATATTTTCCTTAAATGTTTGGTAGAAGTGAAGCCAACTAGGCCTGGATTTTTCTTTGTGGAAAGGTTTTTAACTACGAATTCAACTTTTTTGAAATTCATTTCTATATGTTATTTATTTTTATTGTGATAAAATATATGTAACATAAATTTTACCATTCTAACCATTTAAGGGTACAATTCAATGACATTAAGTCCATTCACAATGTTGTGTAACTATCGCCACTATACATTTCCAGAACTTTTTCATCATTTCAAATAGAAACTCTATATTCATTAAATAATAACTAATTTCCCCAAGCTCTGTATTCTACTTTCTGTCTCTATGAATTTCTACTCTATTTTGCTTTCTGCCTCTTTGAATTTATGATATTAACTGTGGCCACTTTACTCAAGTGATGTCTGCAAGGTTACTCAATGGCAGAATTACACTTTTTACCTTTATGATTGATAAGTATTTTGTGGAGAGATACTTTGATACCACACAAATATCCCATTGCTAATAAAATGCCCACTAGTTTAGCATCCACTGATGTTTCTTTGCTGTGGCTATTCTAGGTACCTCACATAAATAGAATCATACAATATTTCTCCTTTTGTGTCTGGTTTATTTTACTTAGTATGTATCAGGATTTTATTCCTTTTTACAACTAAATTAATATTCCAAAGAGTGTATATGTCATATTTTGTTTATTCATCTGTTTGATACATATTTCCAACTTTTTGTTATTGTGAATAATGTTGCTATGAACAGTGATATACAAGTATCTGTCTGAGTCCACACTTTTAATTCTTTTGGGGTATGCCTAGTCCATTTTTATTTATTCTTGAATGAGTTTTGGTAGTTTATATCTTTCAAGGAATTAATCCATTCCTTATGTTGTTCCTATTTATGTTGTTTGTTTTATTGACATAAAATTCTTCATAATATTCTTTTATTATTATTTTTATGTCTTTAGAGTTTGTTTTGATGTCACCTTTCTCAATCTTGGGATTGGTGATTTTTATCTTCTTTTTGACTTAATCAGTCTGGACAGAGATTTCAATTTTATTTTTCTTTTCAAACAAACAGTGTTTGGTTTCATTAATTTTATGTACTGTTTTTCTATATTCTATTTATTGATTTAGGCTCTGATCTTTATTATTTCCTTTCTTCTGCTTACTTTGAGTTTCATTTGATCTTTTTTTTTAAATTTAAATTCAAGTTAGTTAACATACAGTGTAGTCTGGGCTTCAGGAGTAGAACCCAGTGATTCATCTCTTACATGTGACACCCAGTGCTCATCCCAAAAAGTGCCCTTCTTAATGCCCATCACTTATTTAATCCTTCCCCTGCCACCTCTCCTCCAGCAGCCCTCAGTTTGTTCTCTGTATTTAAGAGTCTCTCAGTGTTTACCTTCCTATTTTTATCTTCTTTTTCCTTCCCTTCCCCTATGTTCTGTTGAGTTTCTTAAATGCCACGTATGAGTGAAATCATATGATATCTGTCTTTTGCTTAGCATAATATCTTCTAGTTCCATCCACGTTGTTGCAAATAGCAAGATTTCATTCTTTTTCATCACCAAGTAATATTCCTGTGTGTGTGTGTGTGTGTGTGTGTGTGTGTGTACCTTCTGTACCCATTCATCAGTCAATGGACATTGGGCTCATTCCCTAATTTGGGTATTGTTGATAGTGCTGCTAATAACATTGGGGTGCATGTGCCCATTTGAATCAGCATTTTTGTATCCTTTTGTATACCTAGTAGTACAACTGCTGGGTCATAGGGTAGTTCTACTTTTAATTTTTTGAGAAACCTCCATACGGTTTTCCAGAATGGCTGCACCAGTTTGCATTCCTACCAACAATGCAAAGGGGTTCCCCTTTCTCCGCATCCTCACCAACATCTGTTGTTTCCTAAGTTGTTAATTTTAGCCATTCTGACAGGTGTGAGGTGGTATCTCCTTTTTCTAGTTTCTGGTTAAGGTGGAAGCTGAGATCACTGATTTGAAAACTTTCTTCTTTTTAGGTACAGGCATTTGGTGTCAAAAACTTCCTTCTAAGTAAAGCTTTAGCTATATTCCAAAAATTTTGATATGCTATTCTTTTAATTTTCATTCAGTTTAAACATTTTCAAATTTTTTGTTTTTTATCCCTTTGTCCAGTGAGTTATATGGAAGTGTGTGATTTAATTTCTCCAAATTTGGTGGATTTTCCACATATCTTTTTATTGTTGATTTTTAATTCAATTGAGGTTGTCTGAAAAGTTTTTTATTTCACCTTTGTTTCTGAAAGATATTTTCACTGATCTTGAATTCTTTAAAAGTACTTTAAAGAATTTTCTCCACTTTATTCTAGTTTACACTGCTTCTAGTGAGAAACATGCTCTCATGTTTATCTTTTGTACATAATGTCTTTTTTCTCTAGTTACTTTTAAATAAGACTTTCTCTTTAAATACTGGTTTTAAGCAATTTGATTATAGTGTGCCTTGGTATAGTTTTCTTTGTGTTTCTTGTGCTTGAGATTAATTGAACATTTTGGATCTGTAGTCATTCTATCCTGCTTGGAATCTGACATTCTATGCCATACCACTGCCATTCCCACCCCCACAGAGATGTCTATTATCAAATTTATTGATTTTTGCCTATAAGAGTGAAAATATTATGTCAGGGTAATTCTAATTCATATTTCTCAAGGGGGGGACAAGGATTTTAATTGTTTAAAAGTTACTTGTATCTTTTCTACAACTGTCTGATCATATCCTTTGTTCAGTTTTTGTATTGGTGTATTGCTCATTTACATATTGATTTATCTGTATCTTTTACCTTTTCCATAATGAGTATGTATTTTGAGGGGCAACAAGATACAGTTATTTTTTTAAAAATGCTTTAAAATAGCCATAGTTTCCTGTTATCAAAAAAATACTCACAACCTATGCTAGCTAGTATTTCATTACAGCTTTTCAGGGGCTTATTTTCATCTTCTTTGTAATTAAACCTACCTAGATAACAGGGAGGTATGTGAGCTTAAAAACTTGAGAGTTACTCTGGGCTGCCTATCTTCTGACAAGGAGCCCTGGAAATATCACAAACTCTCATAACTATAAAGAGATTTATAGCACTATCTTAGTCATGACTTTACTGGATCTTCCAAAGGCCCCGGAAGGCTGACAGGATCACTGACAATGACCCCCATTTTATAGACTTTGAACCTAAGGATTGCAAAGGTGAAGTGACTATCATACAGAAGGTTGGACTTAGAAGTTATCTTGAAGATGATTTCATACTATGTACTCAGCATCCCACAATTAGTAACAAAGGCAAAACTCTGGCTTGGACCCAGGTGCTCATTCTAATGGCAGCAATCAAAGTAGCCATCTATTCTAAGTTGTCAAGTCTATCACTTGAGTAGTCACTCTAAGTAGTCAAGAATAGCTTTTCTTCTTCAGGAGACTGCAGACCAAGCCCTTGATAGGCCATGACTGGGCCAGCATAATGGGGGTGTTGGAGCCTAAAGTCTATCTATGCTCACCTTTGGCAGCGGTCAGCATGGTGGAGGCCAGTTCACACTGCTGTGATTCCAAGTGTCCAAGCGTGAACCAGCGAGGATAACGGCTGGGCACCACAGACACCATATGGTGAGGGTGAGAAGTGTCTCCTGTAGAAGTTGAGCTTTCTAGAACAGGTAACCTAGAAGACCCAGGGAGAGTCATCAGCCACCATCCAGACCCTTACTGTTCTGAGCTACCTTAGAGAAATTTGTTCTTTGCTGGGGAGGAACTGGGCAGGAAAGGGTTAACTATGAGTTTTAAAGGTTTTAAAACTTAGGGGCACTTGGGTGGCTCAGTTGGTTAAGCATCCAACTTTGGCACAGGTCACGGTCTCATGGTTCGTGAGTTTGAGCCCCACATTGGGCTCTGCACTGACAGTGTGGAGCCTGCTTGGGATTCTCTCTCTCTCTCTGCCACTCCCCATTCCCCCCTCTCCCCTCTCAAAATAAATAAATAAACTTAAAAAAAAAGGCTTTAAAACTTCAGAGTACTATACTGTAAATGAGGTGAGTGTCTGGGTACAAGTAGAACTCAAGCTGAATACTCCTTACGGCAAATAGATTTGAAAAGCAGTTCAAAAGCCCTAAGATTATTTTATAAAGTATAAGAAATATATGCCAAGGAATCCTCAGCAGTCCTTTTCTGGTTCAAGTGAAGAGCTGTCACAGCCTTCTTATCTAACTAAAATTCTTCTGTATGGTCTGCTGCATCCTAGAGGTCCACCTGCCTAATCCAGGGATCCTGTTCTAGTTTGAAAATGAGATACCCATAGCTCACTGTTCTAAAGTCTCGGTGTAGAAACACTTACTCTTACTTCCTTCAGATGTATCTGGTGACCTATGCCTGGGAACCATGATTCATTTGAGCTATGGAAGGGCTTCAACTTCTTCTCAGTCTGCCTAATGGGCCTCAGAATCAGAACAAAGATACTCAGGTCTTGGGTGCTCCCTATCTATTAAAAACTCAGGGGCTTCCTCGGACAACCCACCAAGAGTACAGGTAGCCAAATGGCTCACCAGCAAGGCATTCCAAATAGGAACCCTACATCATATGAAAATCCTTGAGCCATTTTGGGGTAGGCTTGGTGCAATATTGTTAGGTCCAACAGAATAGACAGAGGGTAAGAGAAGAAAGTGAGATACACAAAGCGCAATAGAGACTTCTGCTTTGATGGAGGCAACTGGACTGGGAAAGGGCTACCTACCTCATGGCACGTAAGGCTAATTTATAGGACAGGTCTGGATCATGAGGCAGTAGAGCTGAGAACAAATACTTGGCAAAGGTATGCATGGGAACACTCTCTCGGTGAATGACTTCTCCTAAACCACTGAAGGGGCCCCCTGCAGGAAGAAGATAAGACAGCCAGTTATTTATCTGTATGCTTCTAATTTGCCCACCTGGACTAGGGTCTTGCACATGTTTGCTGGCCATGGGAACTTTCACTACACTTTCATGTAAAAAAATATTTCTGTGCAGTGCTCTGTTGGAGGGGAACCCAGAATCATGGGCCTAAGACACTGTGACAAAACTCCTCTCTACTTACCTTCCAGTAGTAAGATACATTGTTTCTGCAGTGTTTGCACTAGCTCATCGTCCAGCTGTAGCTCCTGAAGTCGACTTAGGAGCTGCTCCTCATTACGGCACACCTTGTCCTGTGCGTAGAGGCCTTCAGGCATCACCCTCTGTTGACCCATCCCCATCAGAGCAACTTCCAGGGCCAATGACAGGTAGGATTCATGGCTGTTTGGGCAGCCTGTAGCCATAGGTACATGCTGGTACACAGGGGGTCTGCTTTCATTCATATCTGAGGGCAACAGGGGACCAGATTCTTTAGGTCAGCTCTGTGAATTTTTCTGCTTCTCTCTCCCTCCCACTCTGGAATAGTGACAGTTAACTCATCAGATAGCACTGGGAAGCTGAATCAGAACCCCAGAGCAGTAAGGAAAATATACTGAAAAAAGCTTATACAGAGCCACAGAGATTCCCAACTCCTTCCCAGTATGTGAAGTGGGTAGACCAGTTGGGGAAGAAGAAGATCTTATATTAATTGCTAACACATTATGTAATACCATGATTATCTGGTTTTGTATCTGTCTCTTTCAGGACAGTGCAAGCATCTTAAAGAGAAGAGACTTTAACTCATTGCCCTATGCATCTCCAGGGCATAGCATATGGAAGGAGCTAAGTGTATATCAGTGGTGAATAAATCCCAAGTACAATCTCAGGTTTTCAAGATGTAAACGTCATTATGTAGATGAAACAGACCAAAGATTATGATTTCCTTTCATGGAATTAGAGGGAAGATAAGGGCAGCTCTAGCTTGGGCCACCCCTTGTATCTTTACCCAGAGAAATCCAAATCCATCCAGTTAAACTATTACTTTTGTAACATTGACAACTTCTATGTTATTATTACTTCATATGTTCTACTTCTAGGTTCAAAGTTTCAGAAAAAGAGCACAGGTTTAAAGTCTTACACAGGTTTAGAGACTTGGTTCCTTTTCTTTATCCATCCACTCATCTGGTAAGTATTTATGGAAAACTATTAAATGAGACGTATTGCACTAAGTGCTGGGATCACAAAGATAAGTAACTCATAATCTCTGCTTTCAAGAAGCTAAAGTCTAGTACGATAATCACCTGTAAACAAACTGTAATGCAGTGAGCTAAATACTATAACAGATGTATATATATAATATAGCGATGGCATAAAGGAAAGAAGAACCAATTCTGTCTCTGGTCCTTGCTACTTTGAGACTGCTAAGTTCCTTTCCTTCTAGTTCTCATTGGTAAAATTGGTATATAACCATCATGAGGGAAAAAGTTAAAAGGAAATACGAGTACTATGAAATCGCAAGGGTTACACACACTCTTCTTGTTGGAAGTTCTTTTCCACTTCAAGACTGCTCTGAGGCTTGGCCTCGGCCTTGGCCTCGGCCTCCTGAAATCCCTCTCACTCTTCTTATTCCCTTTGGATCACACTCTTCAGGCATTTATAGTATAGAAGTGAGGGGAACAAAGGAAGGCTGGCAAGGTAAAATGGGAGAATAGGACAGGGCTAGTCTACAGAGTGGGAAAGGAAGGTGGCAAAGAAAGGAAGGCCAAGGCAACCCGTCAGGGCAGGTCCAATTTGGATAAGAGAAAAAAGGCTGCATGAAATGTAGAACAGAGTCTGGCAGGGAGGAGAGGGCTACCAAGGGCAGTTCCAGCTCTCCTCAGGCTGACCCCTGTACCTGACACTTCCAGATAGCCATCATCGTTCAAACGGCAGGCCTCAGTCAAAGTGAGAAACAGGCAGCCAATGGGATCCAGTGGGTGGCCCACCCAACCTTCCAGGTTTGTGATGGTTGTGGTTCCTCTCTGTAACAGTTCTGGAAATAAGCAGACCCAAATTTTAGAAAGTGATGGAGACACACTGCTCTCTGTCACTGCCTGGGTCTCCTCATTAGTCTCTTTCAGGCACTAGCCTCAAGACTTAAAGAAAATCTTCCCTCTTTGTCTTGCCTTGGATTCATAGGACTGGTCACAAGTTTATCAGTCAGATGTAAGGTCTTGAGGTCTGCATTTAGGCTTCTCACTGGCAGCACAAATATGTAAATATAATTTTACAGTTTTAAAAAGGTCATTTTATACTAGATCTAGTGGGCCTTCCAACTACCCTGTGAGGGAGGCAGACCAGCATTATTATTCCTATTTTGCAGATAAAAAACCCTGAGATTCATAGAGATAAAGTCAGGCATTCCACACAGCAAGTAGAAAAACCTGAAATTCTCAGGGTGCCTGGGTGGATCAGTGGGTTAAGTGTCCGACTTCAGCTCAGGTCATGATCTTATGGTCTGTGAGTTCGAGCCCTTCGTTGGACTATATGCTGTCAGTTCAGAGCCTAGAGCCTTCTTTGGATTCTGTGTCTTCCTCTCTCTCTGCCCCTCCTCCCCCCACACTCTGTCTCTCATAATATGAATAAATGTTAAAAAAAAAAAAAAAAGAAAAGAAAAACCTGAAATTCTCTAGCTCCTGCCACTCCATGAAATTTTATGAAAATAAAATAGTAGGCCTTGTAGCCCCTAAGGATCCTCATCAGCCCCAGCCTAAGGAGTTAAGATGGCTCCTTATCACTATACCTTTCTTCTGATGCTTGTAGATTTCCAGCTGCCGTTGCTGCTGCAACCTCAGAGTATTGATAATGGCCACTGTGAGTCTGAGGGCCTCTTTTGGATAACCATGGGAACGCAGGGCATCAACCCGAGCACAGGCTGTAGGCACATGCTCTACCAGATGAAGAAAATATTTTGGTTGGGTTAGATTTTCCAATCAGGAAAATTCATATTTGACAAAGGGAGTTTGTGTTTTGCTCAGTTCCTAAAATTCAACTGCTATCTACTCTGTACCAAGACCAATGTTTTATTTTTTAAGAATATAACTGAGTAAGTCACAGGCACTACCTTCAAAGAGCTACCATGCAGCCTCAGTATGGCATAGAAAGGAATACATAGCTAGGATAATAAAATGTAAGTACCTCTTTGTGAACTTGTACTATGGGAACCCAATGGAAGTAGCAACTAACTGCCTAAAGGGAAAGGCCTCATTCATTCATTAATCCTACATTTCCTGAGAACCTATTATATGTCAACTCATTTGCCATCAAAAGGAAGTAAAAACGTGCAAGACAGGTTACAAGCATTTACATTCCTACCAGTAGTAAATGAGAGTAACTATCTCCACGCAACCTTTCCCACACCATGAACTAATTATCTTTATTTTAAAAATCTCTGGGGCACCTGGGTGGCTCAGTCAGTTAAGCATCAGACAGTTGGTTTCAGCTTAGGTCATGATCTCACAGTTCGTGAGTTTGAGCCCCACATTGGGCTCTGCACTGACTGCGGAGCATGCTTGGGATTCTCTCTCTGCCCTTCCCCTGCTTGCCCTCTATGTCTCTCTCAAAATAAATAAATAAATAAACTTAAAAAAAAAACTCTCTGACCATTTGACAATCAAAAAATGGTAATTCAGTTTTGTTTTGATTTTCATCTTTGTTTACTGATGAGGTGTATACATTTTCACATTCTTATTAGATTCATGTTTTAGAAGTATTGGATCAAAGAGGAAAGATGACCAAAGGAGACTTCAGGTACTGGCCCACAGTGAGTCTGGCCAAGGCTTTCAAAAGAGAGATAGGGACATACATGCATATTCAGAAAGATCTTGAGAAAGACAAGGATAAGAGGTGAAGGATAGAACTAGGGAATTGGGAGAAGATATAAAAATATATGTCATTGTTGTAAGACTCAGAAAATGAGTATTTTTTTAAAAAATACTGTTTTGGAACGGGCATCCTGTGATAAAGTCAAGAAGAGACTGACAGTCAGCCAAAGGAAGGTTTAAACCCACAGTAGAACAGCTCTGTTCCTTTATGATGAAGCGGGTTAGGAAAGGTGGGAAGGAGGAAAGGAAGACAGCTTGGTGACAAATGCAGATAATGCCCTAGTTACTAGCACAATGTAACTGAAGTTTCAAAGTTAGTGCATTTTTAGCAAAACATATTAATTTCAGAGTAGATTATACTGTTGCTCAGCAAATGTTGACTAAGAGCTTATGAACTGATGTTTAATGGTTTTATTAGTACTCTTTGAGATTTACTGACTCCTTTCCTTTCCTAAAACTCAGGAAACAGAACACAAATTCCAATGTTTGAGGTCATTGTACCTCAGCTAAGTACACATGCAAATGGCTGAGGCTTCACATAAATACCCTCAGTCACTAGTTAAGGCCCCAAAAGATCTGTCCAAATTGTAGTTGTGTTGCCAGCACCTATGCAGATCTGGCCTGGCACAAGTTAAGACTGGGCTTTGAAATTCTTAGAGTAGAGGAGAGGTACACTTACCAAGCCACAGTGGCTGGCCTTGGGAATTAAACAGTAGTCTCTCGCTTTCCTGCTGGCAGGCAGGAGCTGTATATATATCGCTGCTTATTATTCGCTGTAAATGGCTGTCCTGCCAATGTAATTCACGGCCCTCAATGGCTCTAGTGAACACTGTTCGTCTTGGTCTGGATAAGGAGTCTGGGGAAAGAAAGAAATGCAGCAGTTCAATGACAGGTAATCTGAAGTTCTAACTCTTATATGTCTTCTTCAGAGTAGGAAGAAGAGAAGAAGAATAGTTTGTGGTTAGTGAGAGCAGCCATTCTACCATCTGTCTAGGTACCATCTGTCTAGGTGCTGTCTCTTTATTGGATAGCCCTTAATGTATCTGTGCCCTGTATGGGAACAACCTTTCTCCAGAGATCTATGGCTGCCTTTTTACTTCTACAGAAGACCAATTTCTCCTAGGACCAAGAGCCACATGAAAGAGAAGAGGGACTGTGGTGCCCAGCTGCTCAATTATGAGGATACAAACTGCTTCTATAGAAGTCAGAATAAGAGAGAAGCAGTTAGGTAATTTCCCTGGCCTATTTATAACCTGTCTCACTTACAGCATGACCCTTATCAGACTAAGGACTTCGATATAATTGATATTAAAAGTTGAAAAAGAGCTGAAGCCCTGTGTATTCTGGTCCCTTTATCATACTGATACTTACAGGCTTACAGGCTTTTCTCTACTGTGAAAAACTGATGCTGACAAGACTAATTAACACGGAGTCTTACCATGCCATATCTCTTCAGGAAAAAGGCTGCAAGGAAACCAAAACAGCTTAGGGTGGTATATAGGAAGACCACATGAAAGATACATTGTCACAAACTGTATATACAGAAGGACTCATAGAAATTACATTTAAGGAAATAAAAAAACCATAAAGGATTATTTAATTGACTCTCTGCCAGATTAAGGGCAGCTGTAACTATTTTGGGATCAAGGGCTAAAGTACTATGCGGATGTTTCCAGAGATGCCCAAATGTGGGGGTGTATCCACTGAGCCTGTGCAAAAAAATGGGAGGGAAAGCCAGAGGATTCAGAATGAACATGAAAGAAATGAACATATTTATTCATTAAGCAAAAGTCCTTAGAATATAGTCATCTCTTCAGAATTTGATATATCCCATAGTGTATGGGCTTGGATGATTAAGTTAGAAAAGCACTGACCATATCTACTGAAATGTCTTCTCCTTCATATTGTCCCTCAGTAGAAGCACAATGTACCTTCTACTGGCTACAGTCTAAGCACCTCTCTTCCTGAACTGAGACTCTACCTTGGGTCTGCTCAGCCCACAGTGGGGATTAGGCTCCCAATATTCATTAAGTCTGCAAATAGTGAGTGCCTATTACATAGCAGGTACTTGTTCCAGGTGCTGAGGATATATAAAGTCCCTGCCTTTATGGGACTTGATTTTTTAAAGTTTATTTATTTATTTTGAGAGAGAGAGAGAGCATGAGCAAGGGAAGGGCAGAGAGAGAGGGAGAGAGTGAATCCCAAGTAGGTTCTGCATTGTCAGTGCACAGCCCGATGCAGGGCTTGATCCCATGAACCGTGAGATCATAACCTGCACCAAAATCAAGAGTCAGACGCTTAACCGACTGAGCCACCCAGGAACTGTGGGCCTTTACAGTTAAATGGGCAGAGATAGTTGAATAAATATATAGTATATCAGATATATCAGATGGTTATGAATACTATGGAAAAGACTAAAGCAGGATTAAGCAGAAAGGCAAGCTGGTATTGGGTGGGGGTTGTTTTAAATTGAAAAAAAATTTTTAATGTTTATTTTTGAGAGAAAGAGAGAAAGAGAGAGACATAGTGCAAGCGAGGGAGAGGCAGAGAGAGGGAGAATCTGAAGCAGGCTCCAGGCTCTGAGCTGTCAGCACAGAGCCCGATGTGGGGTTCAAACCCACAAACTGTGAGATCATGACCTGAGTCAAAGTCATACGCTTAACCACCTGAGCCACCCGGGCACCCCTACTGTTTTATATAGAATGGTCTCTAATAAGGTAACATTTGAACAGAAAGCTCAAGGAACTGAAGAGCAAGCCTTAGGCATAACTAAGGGAAGAGTATTCCAGGCAAAAGTAATAGCAAATGCTAAATCCTGAGGTGGGAGCATATTTGGAGTGTTTGAGAGCAGTGAGGAGGCCAGTGTACTTAGGATGGAATGAGCAAGCAGGAAAATCATAGGAGATGAGGTAAGAGACATACTAGCAATCCCGGGAGGCTTGCTCCAAGGGCCTTACAGGCCATGAGTGAAAGATGAGAAGTCACTAGAGGGCTTTGAGTTGCTGAAGGTATATGGTGTGACCCACTTTTTAAAAGGATAACTGGCAGCAGTATTGAGAACACACCATAAGATGGAAGGGGAGAAGCAGGAGGAGCAGTTAGGAAGTCAATGCAATAATTTGAGAAGGATGATGGCAACTTGGCCAGAGTAATAAGCAGTAGAGATAAGAATATACAGATTCTGGATATATTCTCAAGGTAAAGGCAATAGTATTTGCTCATGGAATAGATGTGGAGTGAGAGAGAAAAAGAATCAAGAATGACTCCATGGTTTTTAAGACAGATTTGCCATATGTGGACATAGGGAAGACTATAGGAGAGCAGGTTTGGGTGGGGCTTAATAGGTAAGAAATCCTACTGAGATGCCTATTAATATCAAAGTGGAGATATTGAAAAGGCAGCTTAACATACAAGTCTGAAGTTGTCGAGAGGAAAATTCTGGTCAAGGAGATATAAATCTTGGAGTTGTTGGTATACAGATGATTATTAAAACAATGCAATTACCAAGGGAGTATGTATATAGAGAGCAGTGGTTTGATGACTGAACCCTAGGCACTCTAACATTTTAGGTTAGGAAGCAGGGAGGAGACAGTAAAGGAGACTGAGAAGGAGGAACCAATGAAGTAAGAGCAGAACCAAGAGAGTAGTGTCTTGGAGATAAGATGAAAAACGTGTTTGAAGGAGAGAGTAAACAATTGTAACAAATACTACTGTCAGGTCAAGTAAGATTATGACCAAGAATCAACCACTAGATTTGGCCATATTTAGCAACAGTGACTCATACAAGAGCAGTTTCAGTAGTGGAGGGATGAAAGCTGACTAGAGTGAGTTCAAGGGAGAATATGAGCAGGAGAGATAATAAATATATACTATTCTTTTAAATTATTTTTCTTAATTCTACCACTTATTTCTACTACTTCAGAGAAACAGGATGGTAGTTAGAGAAGCATGTGGGAACAACATGACTGTGTATTGTGTTTTGTTTTGTCTTGTTCTGTTTTGTTTTGTGATGAGAGAGAAAGCAATGTATTTGTATACTCTCATAGGAATAATCCACAAAAATTTGTGAAGCAGGTGAGAGAGGAGATAATTCCTGGAGTGATGTCCTGGATAAAAAAGAAGGAATAAGATTTTGAGAATAAGTAGAGGGCTTAGACTTACAAGCACGAATAAAAACAGGGAAGAGGAAGAAGATGGGCACAGACAGAAGCAGATGAGAGACTCTTGGAAATTCTCTTGTGATTGCTCCTATACTCTCAGTGAACAGGAAGCAAGGCTATCAGCTGAAAGTGAGGAAGCAGAGGGAAGGGGAATAAAGTTTTCAGGCAAAGATGGTATGAAATAGTAATTCAGAAGAGTGAAAGAAGGCATAGATTAGGGAAATGTGGATGTCTGGACAGTACTATGGTCCCATTCAAAATCAGTAGTCATAAACTTAAAGTAAGACCAGTTACTTACACTTATGTTTCTCTTCATCATGTTCAGCTCTGTGGGTGTGAGCACTAAGGAATTAGAGTTGGACTTAGCTACTAAAGTTAGTGTCTTGCTCTATGAGTGAAATAAAGGGAAAAAGGAGGTTGAGTATGTAGATGTTGAGAGTAATTATAATGATGCACCAAGGAATCTAACCTGGATAAGGAGGAAAATGAGGCTACCAGGAAAATGAAAATGTGGCAGGATCAAAATTCCTAGTGGGTTAAAGAATTATTGGAATTGACATACTAGAGAAAATAAACTAGCAAGACTGATGATGGTTATTAGAGCTGCCTGAAATTTAGATTATGAAGAAGGTATTGTTATTGGTAATGACAAGGCTTAGAGTATGATCTTGGGATTGCATGGCTCAATTATGGTGGTAGACAAGACTACTAAAAGATAGGAGGTCAAAGAATTAAGAGACTAGAATATTGGAAGGATCATCTGTGTGGCTACTGAAATCAAGAATTCCAATATAAGTAGTGACAGCAGAGAACAAAAATCTTCAAGGGATGGGGGGAGGGTGGGGGCAGGTGTGGGGATTGACCCAGAGGTCTAAAATGACCCAAATCAGAAGGGTAGCAGGTAGTATATTTTGATGGCATTAACTTTAAAGCTGCGGGGTATTTTGGGAAGGAGGAAAAGACAATGATACAGAAATGGCAATGAAGAATAAGTGGGATGCCTATTGCCCCATTAGGTAAAGAGACGTTAAGAGCTAAATCAGCCACAACTTGAGAAGACTGCAGAAGAAGCAATATTCTCAAATGAGAATCAGTAACAACAAATAACCAATTTGATAAGGAAGAAACTGCCAAAATAGAAGCATGTCTTTACATGCATTTGATTCTCTATGCCAATCTAAAGCCAATACTAAAGGGATGGTGTGTTGTGGAGGTTAGATGAGTGTGAGTAAAGGGTAGCTTAAAGAAATGGCAAAACTATAGTCTTTTCATTTCTTGTTACCTTAGTTGCCTTGAATATACTGACAATCAATTATGAGACACTAGATGAAAACCTGGCAAAAACAATTTAAATTATTTTCTCCTTGGGATTAAAAACATCAGATTTGTCACTTAAAATAGAAGGGACTGACATGTAAAATCAATGTGTGAAAAAAATCCCCTACCAATAAAGGTTCCCAATGGGCTAAAGAGCAATCAGTTGCCAACAGCAAATAGCCTGAGTTAGATGAACTAAAAACTGATGTGAATCCTGATGCTCAGTGATATTCGTAGGTCACTGGGCTCAAAAGGCAGAGAGTACAGTATTGTTGGATTTATCTTAAAATGGGGCAAGAGTCCTAGCAGTAATTTGGGAAGATAATCCATCCTAGCTATCTGCTATATAAAAACATTTGAGGAAAACAGAAAAGTAAGAAAAGCAATTGTCGGGCCATTTTAAAAGCTGTGTTTTGCAGGCCTTCCATTCTTCTCTTCAGGTAAGTCTTCTGAGCTAAAACCAACCCCAACTGAGGCCAAGATCCATTAGGCATGATGAACTTGAAAGGTAAAGAGGATTCATGCAGAGGACCCTAGGAATTTATGCTGGGCACTGTAAGGACACTCTAGATACAGAAAAAGACAGCATGCATAATGTCAAAGATAAAAGCTTAGCCTTATTTAAGGCTTGGTATTTCAAGACAAACAAAGGACAGGCTTTTCTTACTGAGGGTGACAATACTGACAGCCAACTGTCCAGCCACCTTTGTTTTAGCACTTTACCCTCCCACCTTTGGAGTTCCAGGCACAAAGACATTAGAAGGATTTATGGCTCACCTGGGCTGTGACTGGCATTCTGGGGAAGTGCATTGGTGATGTTGGGTAGCTCATGCCCATAGTTCCCATCCTCCAGGGGACAGACATCCAGGTCACTCCACCTCTGCAGTTGCTGCAGCCAACAGGATTTTTCTTCCAGTTTGCAATGTGGATTTAAAATGATGCATACCCATAAGGCCCCTGGAAAATAAAACAACCAACATTCTTGATATCTCTCCTCTGATGTATGTTAAGCTTTAATTTTTCAGTCTTTTCTTCTCTTCTATTTTTAGTGGTAGGAAAAGTTTCCAAAACATCAGCTTTTCTCAATATAAAAAAATCAAATCTGTTGGGGCGCCTGGGTGGTTCAGTTGGTTGAGCATCTAACCTTTTTTACTTATATTTTTCTTTTTTTTTCTTTTTTTTATATTTTTCTTAAAGTTTATTTACTTCTTTTGTGAGAGACAGAGACAGCACAAGTGGGGGATGGGGGGAGAGAGAGAGAATCCCAAGCAGGCTCCATGCTGGTAGGAGTGTCTGACTCTTGATTTTGGCACTGGTTGTGATCTCATAGTCGTGAGATCTCTCTCCCACTCCCTCTGCTGCTCCCCAGCTCTCTCTCACACACACTCTCTCTCTCAAAAAATAAAGAAAGAAATAAAATCTGCTAAAGTTTTCAGAAATGGCATATTTTTCCTTCTCAGAGCTTCCTTAAATATCCTTCCTGGATATCTGGATATGTGCCTGTAATGATGAACAAGACCGACTTGGGCTTGAATTCTGAGCTCAGATTTGTAGTCTAACATATATTTATTGAGAACTTTCTATGTTCAAGGCCTATTCTCCTACTGAAGAATAAGACATTGTTCCAACCCTTGAGGAGCTGACTAATGGGGGAGATAGATAGATACATATAATGTTATTTGAATATGATGAGTGTTAAGGTAAAGATATGGGGACAACAGCAAGATAGAGGAAGGGCACTTAGCACAAGGGCAGGGGTCAGAAGGGAGGTGCTCAGAAAAGGTTTCAATTTTTGGTTAGTAGACTTTAGGCTTTCTGAAATTCATATTCCTCAACTGTAAAACTGAGAGCACATAAATAACTACTTTGTTTTTGTTTTTGATGCTTATTTATTTTTGAGAGAGAGAGAGAAAGAGAGCATAGGTGGGGGAAGGGCAGAGAGAGAAAGAGGAAACAGAGGATCATACAGGGAAGGGGCAGAGACAGAGGGAGATAGAGGATCCTAAGCAGGCTCTGTGCTGACAGCAGAGAGCCCGACTTGGGGTTTGAACACATGAACTGTGAGATTATGACCTGAGCCAAAATCAGATGCTCAACCAGCTGAGTCACCCAGATGTCCCCCAAACAACTACTTTGTAGGGATGTTGTGAGAATTAAATGAAATAACATTTGTAAAAGGCCTAGCATATTACTTGGCACATAGCAGAATTTTAGTATTTCCTTTTTCCAAGAAAAATGGTTTATTTCAGTTTGGATTTTGATACAGTTGATCTATTAGGATGTCTTAAAACTATCACATTCTTGGATCTTCTCTGTCACTGTAGCAGAGTATCACATATTCTATACAATATACGAGTACTGTCTCTCCAACCATATTACCCTTCTTTTCAAGCAAACCTGCTTCTTTTCAAGGTTGGCTATAACTGAACTAGATATATTCTCAATCTCAGACCAGCAGTAAGCCTGGCTGCAAAGTATCTTAAGTTAAACATCCTTTGGGATGAAGCTACATCTGTGGATGGAGGTACTTTGAAACACTATTTCAAGGTCCTTCAAACTCAAATTGGAATGGTTTAAAGGCCATTTTAGCCCTAATTTCAGATACTACCTGAAGATAGTGAAAATTCATTTCTGCTGACTCAGTTTTAAAAATCTACCATGAAATAAAAACTACACTGTGTAATATAATAGTATTATATTATGATGACTCTGAAGGGAATTATAGTTAGGATTCACTCAAATAATTATAATAATAAAGTATGGCAAATGCTATCATAGACATACATAAAATCCTATGAGAATATACATGATGGAACAATGCATTCTGCATGTGGGGTCAGCAGAAGTTATAGAAAGGAAATGGCATTTCAGTTTGAAGAATAAACATGAATTAATTCCCGTTAAAGATAGCTAACCACTGTTTCCTTTTGAAACCTCACTAAAATGAAAGTAAAAGGATAAAGACAGGTGTAAACACATACAGACACAGAGAATGGGAAAGATAAAAGAGAATAGCCACAAAATTTTGCAATGTGGAAAGCTTGTGGATGAGTGATAGCTGACCTAGCAGAACAGAAAAGTGGAAACCTCCATCAGTGGTTAGAAAGCCCAGAAGCAGACTGATTCACGCTTCAGAACCCTGCTGAAAGTGGGGCTGAAACTAGTAAAATTGGTTAGAAGTTTGTCAAAGGTCTCAGGATCCAAAAGTTCCTACTCTATTCAAGGCAACTGAGTGCCTGCTCCTCCCCTCTCCTGGAAGAAGACCAAAACTTTACTCACTGGGAAGGTTGATTCAGAGAGGTTCTGGATTGGAAATATTACTCACAGCCAAGGGTGGGGTTTCCATACTAAAAACTGGGGGATGAAATCAATACATGTTGAACAAATGGATACCCTCCAACCCAACCCTAACCCTCAACCCTAACCCTCTTTCCCCCCCTGGTTCTGAGAAGACTATGACAGGCTTATAACCCAGAAACAAGAGACTGGAGGATTCATCTCTGGAAACAAATTAGCCCAAGGACAGAAAACATAGAAGATAACTGAAAAAACCCAGCCAGATCATCCTCAGTTAAACTGACTAACAAGGCCACACACACACATACATACGTGCACACACGTACGTGTGTGCACACACATGCAAAGAACTTCCTTTTAGTTTTTAACTGTTACTCTTAAATAGAAATGGACAGCTAAGAAATGTTAGGTATATGAGGAAAGCATCTGACATAAAGGACAGAGAACAAAAGTAAACAGAAAGAAGAAAAACTTGGGAGGAAATACAAAAAAGGCAGAGAAGAAAGAAAACTTAAAGAAAAAAACCTGCAATTGCTATCAGCAAAATGAGAAGATACTGCATCTATGAAAAAAGTGCAGGATGCAACAACAAAAATGGGCTCTTGGAAATTAAACCTATGGTGACAAAAAATACATTAAAAATTAGTAAGATATTGGAAAGATAAAACTGAGGAAACCACCTGGAAGATAAAAGACAAAAACGAAAACAAAAACACACCAAAACAACGAGAGAAAAAAATAAAACTAGAGAATCAATCTCCATTTAGTATATTTAGTCATAAGAAATAATCTAGCAATTTTACTATTTTTTGAGACATCCCTTCTGGAACTCTCTATTTTCTTATCCCTAATCTAGACTGTTTGTCTTCTAAGCCTGTTGCATAGTAACCTAGAAGCTAATATCCAAATAACAGAAGTAGTTCCAGACAAAAAGAGAAAAAAAAGGGTGAGGAAATGAAAAAAAATTTTTTTCAAGAAAACATCTTAAACTAAAAGATGCAAGTTTCCCAGTTGAGAAGGTTTAGTGAGGATTAAGCAGATTAGACTTTTTATTTTTTTAATTTTATTTATTTATTTTTAAGTAGGCTTCATGCCCAGAGCAGAGCCCAACATAGGGTTTGAACTCATGACCCTGAGGTCAAGACCTGAGCTGAGATCAAGAATCGGGAGCTTAACCGACTGAGGCCCCCAGGTGTCTCCAGATTAGATTTTTTTTAAGTTTATTTATTTATATTTTTAGTAACCTCTACACCCATCGTGAGGCTCAAACACACAACAGCGAGACTAAGAGTCGCGTGATCTACCGACTGAGCCAGCCAGGCACCCAAGGAGATTAGATTTTTTAAAAATTTAGGGGGCACCTGGGTGGCTCAGTCATTTGGGTATCTGATTCTTGATTCCAGCTCAGGTCATGATCTCATGGTCGTGAGATGGAGCCCTGCATCGGGCTCCGTGCTGAGTATGGAGCCTGCTTGGAATTCTCTCTCTCTCCCCCCCCCCCCCCCGTCTCTCTCTTTCTTTCAAATTAAAAAAAAATTTTAGAAGAAGACCAACAGAAAAAACACAAAACTTTCCTGAACGAGAATGGCCTGGTACTTCACAACAGCAAGTGGAAGCTAGAGGACAATGGAGATAGGTCTTCAAAATTCTAAGGGAAAAAGATAAGATTTCCAACCTAGAATTACGCACCCAATCAAAGTATCAATCAAAAGTGAGGGTAAAATCCAGATACTCAGCAATACAAAATTTATCAACTATGAAAAATTCATCTCCCACCCTATCTGAGGAAGCTACTGGAAAATGTACTCTACCAAAACAAGAAAGTAAATCCATAGAGAAGAAGGTGTTGGATCCAGAAAACAGGGGGTTCAACATAGGGGAAAGGAAAAGGGAAGTCCTAGAATGATAGTAAAGAGCAGTATCTACACGATTATCCTGCAGCAGGTTTGGAGAGCACACAATCTAAACCAGGAATAGGAAAATAAATGGTTCCAGAAGAAATGTCTCTAACAAGATAATAACATTGATAGATTATTTGATGTGACCAAATATACTGTATGAAGATTTTAAATTACTGGTTAATAATTGGGGGGTAAATTAATGATAACAACAGAAAAATCTGCAACCTGATGGTCAAACAACAAACAAACAAAAATAATTATTAATTCCTGAAGGGGAAAAAAAAGTTAAGAAAGTAAATGTAGTATTAGTATACTACATGACTGTGCTACAGATATGTATTTAGTCATAATAACGCAAACATTTAATGTTGATCTAACCTCAAATTATAATACCACTATTTTGCTCTCATTCTAGGACTTTCCTTTTCCTTTCTCCTATGTTGAACCCCCTGTTTTCTGGATCCAACACCTTCCTCTCTATGGATTTACTTTCTTGTTTTGGTAGAGTACATTTTCCAGTAGCTTCCTCAGATAGGGTGGGAGATGAATTTTCCATAGTTGATATATTTTGCATTGCTGAATGTCTGGATTTTACCCTCACTTTTGATTGATACTTTGATTGGATGTGTAATTCTAGGTTGGAAATCTTATTTTTTTCCCTTAGAATTTTGAAGACCTATCTCCATGTGCATATCTGGCATGTGCATAGGTATGTATATATTGGGGGCTATAGAGTCATTGAGAATGAGATCTCTCATGAAAACCCCTGTTCCTTCTGCCATGGGAGAACACAGTGAAAAGATGACTACCTATAAGCCTGGAAGTAGGCCCTCACTTGACACCAAATCTACCAGTCATTTGATCTTGGACTTCCTAGCCTCTAGAACTATAAGAAATAAATTTCTGTTGTTTGTAAGTCACTTAGTCTCTGGTATTCTGTTGTGGCACCCTAAACAGACTAAGGCATAAATTGGTACCAAGAAGTGGGGTCCCACCATAACAAATACCTAAATGTGTGAAAGCAATTTTGGAACTGGGTAAAGGGTAGAAGCTGGAAGAATTGAGTTGCATGCTAGAAAAAGCCTATGCTGCTGTGAACAGACCTTTAAAGATGATTCTGGTGAGGTCCCAGAAAGAAAAGAGGAGACCTGTAGAGAAAGTCTGAACTTCCTTAATAGTCCTGAACAGAGTGTTAGTAGAAAAATGGAGGGGTAAGGCCATTCTGATGAGATCTCAGATGGAAATGAGGAACATGTCAGTGGAAATTGGAGGAAAGGCAATCCTTGTCATACAGTGGCAAAGAACTTGGCTAAATTGTGTTCATGTCCTATTGTTTTGTGGAATGTAGAACTTGTGAGTGATGAAATTAGCTGAGGAACTATCTAAGTGAAGTACTGAAAGAGTAGCCTGGTTCCTCTTGACTGCTTACAGTAAAATGTGAGAAGAAAGATATGATTTAAGGATGGGATTGTTAATCAAAAAAGAAGCAGAACTTAAAGATCTGCAACACTGTCAGCCTATCCATATTGAAAAGAGTAAGAGGGGTGCCTGGGTGGCTCAGGGTAAGCATTCAACTCTTGACGTCAGCTCAGGTCATGATCTCATAGTTTTTGAGATTGAGCTCTGCTTGGGATTCTCTCACTCCCTCTTATGGTAACAGCCCAAATGTCCATCCATTGTATAATGAATGGATAAAGATGTAGTGTGCATATATGTATGTATGTGTACACACACACACACACACACATACACACAATGGAATATTACTCGGAAATCAAAAAGAATGAAATCTTGCCATTTGCAACAATGTGGATGGAACTAAGTGTATTATGCTAAGCAAAATAAGTCAGAGGAAGACAAATATCATATGATTTCACTCATATATGGAATTTAAGATACATAACAGATAAACACAGGGGAAGGGAAGGAAAAATAAGATAAAAACAGAGAGAGAGGAAACCATAAGCAACTCTTAAACACAGAAAACAAACTGAAGATTGCTGGAGGGGAGGTGGGTGGGGGGATGGGCTACATGGGGTGAGGGGAGGTGGGGGGTGGTGGGTATTAAGGATGGCACTTGCTGGGATAAGCACTGGGTGTTATTATTTTTTATTAAAATTTTTAAAAATGTTTATTTAGTTTTGAAAGAGAGAGAAAGCACGAGTGGGAGAAGGGGCAGTGAGAGAGGGAGACACAGAATCCAAAGCAGGCTCTAGGCTCTGAGCAGTCAGCACAGAGCCCAGTGTGGAGCTTGAACCCATGAACTGTGAGATCATGACCTGAGCTGAAGTCGGATGTTTAACTGACTGAGCCAACCAGGCACCCTGAGCACTGGGTATTATATGAAAGTGATGAACCACTGGGTTCTACTCCTGAAACCAATACTACACTCTATGTTAACTAATGTGAATTAAAAAAACAAACAACTATGAGGAGATATCACCTCACACCTGTTAGAATGGCTAAAATTAAAAACAAGAAACAACAGATGTTGGCGAGCATGCAGAGAAAGGGGAACCCTCTTGCACTGTTGGTGGGAATGCAAACTGGTGCAGCCACTGTGGAAAACAGTATGGACGTTCCTCAGAAAGTTACAAATAGAACTACTCTATGATCCAGCAATCGCACTATTAGATATTTACCCAAAGAATACAAGAATACTAATTCAAAAGCATACATGCACTCCAATGTTTACAGCAGCATTATCAACAATAGTCAAATTATGGAAACAGCCTAAGTGTCAAAGATGTGGTAATATATACACATGGAATATTACTTAGCACAAAAAAGAATGAAATCTTGTCATTTGCAATGACATGGATAAAGCTAGAGAGTATAATCCTTAGTGAAATAAGTCAGAGAAAGACAAACACCATATGATTTCACTCAGATGCAGAATTTAGTAACAGAACAAACAAAAGGGAAAAAAGAGAGAGGCAAACCAAGAAACAGACTCTTCTTTTTTAAAGTTTATTTATTTATTTTGAGAGAGAGAGAGAGTGTGCACACAGGAGGGGCAGAGAGAATCTCAACCAGACTCTGCACTGTTAACACGGAGTCCGATGTGGGGTTCAAACCCACAAACCAGGAGATCATGACCTGAGCCGAAACCAAGAGTTGGATGCGTAACCAACAGAGCCACCCAGGTGCTCCCAAGAAACAGACTCTTTTTTTTTTTTTAATTTTTTTTAACGTTTATTTATTTTTTTTTGTGAGAGAAACAGAGTGAGTGGGGGAGGGGAAGAGAGAGAAACAGAGAGTGAGTGGGGGAGGGGAAGAGAGAAAGAGGGAGACACAGAATCTGAAGCAGGCTCCAGGCTCTGAGCTGTCAGCACAGAGCCTGACATGGGGCTCGAACCCACAAGCTGGGAGACCATGACCTGAGCAGAAGTCAGAAGCCCAACTGACTGAGCCACCCAGGTGCCCCCCAAGAAACAGACTCTTAGCTATAGAGAACAAAATGTTGGTTACCAGAATCGTTGATTGGGGGGATGAGTTACATAGGTAATGGGGATTAAGGAATATATTGTGATGAGCACTGGGTGCTGTATGGAAGTGCTGAATCACTACACTGTACACCTGAAACTAATACACTGTATGTTAACTAACTAGAATTCAAATAAAAACTTAAAAATAAGAAATACTGCTTTGAAGGGAAGAAGAGAAATGGGGTAATAATTGGAAGGGGATGAAAACATCAAAGGCACTTTTTTTGAGACTGAAGATATTAGAGCATTTTTGTATGCTGATGGGATGAGTCTAGTAGAGAGGGAGAAATTAATAATGACAGAGGGGTGCCTGAGTGGCTCAGGTGGTTAGGTGTCTGACTCTTGATTTCAGCTCAGGTCATGATACGGTTTGTGGATTTGAGCCCCAAGTCAGGCTCTGCACTGACAGTGTGGAGCCTATTTGAGATTTTCTCTCTCTCCCTTTCTCTACTCCTCCCCTACTTGCATGCATGTTCTCTCTCTTACTCTCAAAATAAGTTAATTAAAAGAAACCTTTAAAAAAATGCCAGAGAGGGGCGCCTGGGTAACTCAGTTGGTTAAGTGTCCGACTTCAGCTCAGGTCATGATCTCATGGCTTGTGAGTTCAAGCCTCGTGTCGGACTCTGTGCTGACAGCTCAGAGCCTGGAGCCTGCTTCGGATTCTGTGTCTCCGTCTCTCTCTGCCCTTCCCCCACTCAGACTCTGTCTTTCTTTCAAAAATAAATAAACATTAAAAAAAATAAAAAACAAATAATGCCACAGGGAGGAGATAATTGCAGGAGCAGAATTCTTGAGAAAAGGAGATGGCATAGGACCCAGAACAAATATGTAGGACTTGCCCTTTTATGGGAGCAAAGATATTTCATAGATTTTTAAAAAAAATTTTTAATCTTGCAGTTCGAACTCATGAACCTCAAGATCATGACCTGAGCCTAAGTCAGACGCTTAACCAACTGAGACATCCAGGCGCCCCGAGATATTTCATAGATTTTAACAGAATATAAAGTAAAGTATATATGTACAGATATGGGGAGATGAGAAAACTTCATGTCTGACTGTTTCTATTTTCTCTGGTTCAGGGACTGAAAGTAGTGAGTCCATTCCTTTAAATTCCTACAAACCCTACTTAGGTCTTCCCAGGTGAGCAGGCCGTGTGAACACTAAGGAACCCTCAGAGTAGTTAGGGGAGGCATGAATGCACCACACTCTGGTGTCTGACCCGATAAGGTTTTCCTTAGTGCAGTGGTTCTCAAATTGTGATCTCTGGAACAGCAGCAACAGCATTCTTTTTTCTTTTTATTAAAAAAAATTTTTTTTAATATAACTTATTGTCAAATTGGCTTACATACAACACCCAGTGCTCACCCCAACAAGTGCTCTCCTCAATTCCCATCACCCACTTTCCCCTCTCCCCAACACCCCATCAACCCTCAGTTTGTTCTCTGTATTTAAGAGTCTCTTCTGGTTTGCCTCTCTCCCTCTTTATTTAAAAAAAAATTTTTTTTTTCAACGTTTATTTATTTTTGGGACAGAGAGAGACAGAGCATGAACGGGGGGGGGGCAGAGAGAGAGGGAGACACAGAATCAGAAACAGGCTCCAGGCTCTGAGCCATCAGCCCAGAGCCTGACGCGGGGCTCGAACTCCCGGACCGCGAGATCGTGACCTGGCTGAAGTCGGACGCTTAACCGACTGCACCACCCAGGCGCTGCTATTTTTTAAAATTTAAATCCAAGTTATTTAACATATAGTGTAATAATGATTTCAGGAATGTAATTTATTGACTCATCACTTACATATAACACCCAGTGCTCATCCCAACAAGTATCCTCCTTAATGCCCCTTGCCCATTTAGCCCATCCTCCCACCCAACACCCTACCAGCAACCCTCAGTTGTAGCAACAGCATTCTTTAAAAAAAATTTGTTAGAAATTCAAATTATCAGGCCCTATTCCAAACTACTGAATCAAAAACTCTGAGGACAGGGCCCAGAAACCGTTTTAAATAAGTACTCTTGGTGATTTTGAGAAGTTTGAGAATCACTGTCTTTGCAGGATGCTGAGAGTTTCTTGGAAGATTGTTATAGCAATTTCTTAGGTATAAAGCTGTCAGAAGCAAGAGCTTTTCATAATGAACCTAAGTATATGACAAGTGCTTTAAAAACACTGGAGACCAGCTGTGTTTACCTCTTCTCACCTACCTTTGTCTCAAAGGCAAAGCCCAAGTCCACAACACAATCCCATGAGTATGCCAGAAATTAATCTACGAGATTCAGGCCTCAGATAAAACCAACTCACTGAAGAAGGCTGAGTTTAAATTAAAAAAACATGCACTTTGGAGAAAAAAGTAAATAACAAGATAGAATTGAGGGAGATGTTGCAGAAGGATGTTTGATTTGGAATCAAACAGATTGCAGTTCCATAGGTAGAACTATCACTTACTAGTATGTGACCTTGAATAAAATACTTAACTTTTCTGAGTTCAGTTTTCCCATCTAAAAACATGAAGATGCCAAAATCTTACCTTGGAAGGGAGTCCATGACTGCAATCCTTTCTGAGTAAAGAGTCTAGAAGTAGTCCCAAGTTGCCATGCATTGTATCACGTGACCTTGGTCACAACAGATTGGACCAGTAGCTTTGGAATAATAATGCAATATTTCTACACTTCAGAAAGTGTAACTATGTCATGGCAGAGACAGTCTCCTATAATTTTATTCTGTATGGAGAAGTAACCAGAATGGTCTCTGTTTCTTTGCAATAAACACACGATTACCTTATAGGGTTGTTATGAGAATTATATGAAAAAAATGTGAGTATAATCTCCAACAGATAATGGCATATAACACTCAATAATGTAGCTATTCATTGGTAATGAGTGCTTCAAAGCCGTTAATGCCACAGCCGTTAATGCCACAGATAAAAAAGCCTCAGTACCCAAAACCAAAAACTCATACTTACCAGCCCCAAAGTAACTAAGTATAGTTACAGAGTCATTAAGTCTCATACTCTGAGTCTTTTAGCCCTGAGGATATGAAATGTATGTTTTAGGGGCTTCAGCCCAGAAGAGCACACTAAACTCCTAACCTGCAGTTTTCTCTTGTATTATTTTGTATGAGTGCCCAAGTTTGTTGTTGCTTTCTGGCATGGAGGAAGTATGGAGGAGTTGTATCAGAACTTGCAGAGTATGCTACACAGAGAGCTTTTCCAGTATAATTAAAAAGTGGGGCCATGCTTGGATTCAGGGTATGGAAGATTCTGAAAATAGGGAGAGTTGTGAGTATTAGAACTGCAAAACTGGCCTTGGAGCAGCGGACTCATACAGATAAATGATGACCAAAGAAGATGGCCTTGAATAGAAAAATCTAGAACAGAGAGGTCATTCAGGAGGCCACAGGTCTAATTTAATCTAAACATTTCCAAGGCCCTCAACCAGACCAGTGGTGATGGGAAATAAAAGGTGTGAATGGACACTGAATTGCAGTTTGAAGGCCAAGGCATCAAATGAAGTTGGTGACTGAATGTTGGGAATGAAAGAAGAATGAGTGCTTGACATTAAGTTTGGTAGAGTGAGGAATGGTGGTGCCAATGCCAGAGTCAGGGGACCCTTTTTTGGTAGAAGGCCTGAGTTCATTTTTGGATTTCTCAAGCTTGAGGTAATCAGGGGATTTTTCAGTGGAAATGGTCACAAGCAGCGCTAATATGGGACTGGAACTCAGATAAGTGGAAAGAAGATAAGGCTGAGATCAACATAGAGGTAAGCTCTGAAGATATGACATTAAAAAAAAAAAAGTTCTCAAGGGAGTATAGTGGAAGAAGAATAGAAGTCCAAGGCCCAAGTCTTAGAAACTGCCCTATGTCTAGAGGTCCATCTAGTAGTGATAAAGAAGAGCAAACTCAGGAAAAGCAAGAAAAGTGAGGTTGATAAGTATTTGGAGAGCCAGGCTAGTGCCATGCAGTAGAAGCCAAGGGAAGAGGTTTTCCCTCAGCAAAGACTTCTATGTGGTAACATCTGGAACAGATGTCAATAGCAAAGCACAATGCTGTGGAAGCAACACAAGTGAGTTCAGAATACTCTGGATAGCCTGTGTAAAGCCTGTATCTTCCACAGCTAGGCTAAAGTTCATTTAGCAAGACCTATGTAATGACTGATGGCAAGTGTTCACTAACACTGTTGCCAGGGGGAAAACTGGTAGGACAGACATAGTACTTCTCTGAGATAGGGGAACTTACCTAGCTCATCCCAGAGCTGCCTGCACTTATCTGTCATGCTTGTTCCTTGCTGCCTCCAGAGTGTGAGTCGTGGGTCAGCCATAAACTGCTCAGTTATCAGCGTCAGCATCCTGGCTCCATTGGAATCTCTCATCCGCAGCATCTCTCGAACCTGACACATAAGGAGGGGCCAGGGGTTGGTGACTGCACATCATGAAAAAGCAGGAGAAGGAAGGGGAGGAGAAGATGAAGTATCTAAGCACAACATATCCAAAGAGCCAAAAAGAAGCCTTCTTGTTCTACAAGCCAGTTCTCTGCATATATCAAGAAAGCCTGCTGTACACAATGAGATACCACTTCATATCCACTAGGATGGCTAGAATCAAAAAATCAGATAACAACAAGTATTGGTGATAATATAGAGAAATCAGATCCCTGACACACCATTGGTGGGAATGTAAAATGGTGCAGCCACTTTAGAAATCAGTCTAGCAGTTCCTCAAATGATTAACGTAGAGTTATATGACCTATCAATTTCAATCCTAGAGAGAAATGAAAACACATGTCCACAAAGAAACTTGTATAAGAATGTTTATAAAAGTATTATTTGTAATAGCCAAAAGATGGAAATAATACAAATATCCACTAACAGAGAATGCATAAACCAAAGTGGCATATCCATACATTAGGATATTATTCAACTAAAAAAGGAATTAAGTACACAGATACATGTTACAACATGGATGACCCTTGAAAATACTATGCTAGGTGAAAGAAGCCAAGCACAAAAGACTACATACTATATGATTCCTTCCCTATGAAAGTCCAGAATAGGGAAATATATAGAGACAGAAAGTAGATTAGTGGTTGTTTAGAGCTGGGAGAGGAGAAATGGAGGATAGGGAAGTGACAGGTAAAGGGTATGGGGTTTCTTTCTAGGGTGATGAAAAAGTTCTAAAGTTGACTGTGGTGATGGCTGCACATATCTGCGAATATATTAAAAACCACTGAATTGCACACTTTAAGTGGGTGACTTTTACAGTATGTGAATTATCTTTTACTGAAGGTGTTAAAAAAAAAAAAAAAAGAAAGACCGCCGTGAGAGCCCCCAGTTCCAAAAGACTAAATCTCTTCAAGGCCTCATCCAGCAGCCTTGGGTTCAAGGCAGAGGGATGATGGCTTCCTTACTAAAACCCACAGCAATGCTAACTTATTTAGAGTGGAGCAGAAGGAAGAGGACTACCAGGGTGAGTTTGTAGGGGTCTCTGGATGCCACCTGCTCGGGATCAGGTCTGCTCTGTTCAGCATCTCCCATTAGTTTTCAAGCTTTCAGGACAGATAGGTCAAGTGAGCTAGCTAAAATGCATGAAGCCAGAAGTGTGGTGAGGCCCGTTTAATTAAAATAAAAACAAAACAAAACAAAACAAAACAAAAAACCCAATACCTTTCATATCTTACCTTAGCAAACATTGAATTGAGTTGCTTTCCAGAGCCATAGTAACCACCCTGGGAGAGAAAGAGTTTCACTTGTTCTTTCACCTGTTCTTCATCCAAATGCCAACAGTTCTCATCATCAATGCTGGCCCCAGCTGTGGGGTCAGGGGCACCTGTGAGGAATGGGAATGGTGACATGAATCCCCTGAATTCATATGCTACACATTTGGCAGAAGGGGTACTCTTTGAGGATATTAAAAAACAGACGGCTTACTCTGCCTTATTCTGGGCTTTGTCAACTGTGTGGTCCTATAAATAAATGTAAGAGGGCTAATGCTAGTTTCACACTCACTTATGTTGCAGTTGTATTCCCTTACAAGGTCTGCAAATAACATTCTACGGGGAAAAATCCCAGAAGGAAATGCACAAACATGAAAAAAATGATACATTTTTTTCCTAGGAAGGTGACATTTCTTTCTTCTTCTTTTTGCCTTCCTATGAAGTTCAAAATAAGCCTTAAAGTATAGATATTATTGTAAAATAAAAAATACTTCCTTAGAAAATAAAAAAAATTGTTTTTAAAGTTCACTATAAAATTTAGCTTCTTAAGCAGAGTCAACACTTCTGAATTTCTAGAAACTTGCCCCTTAAAGCACAGGCAGAGGTGCATACAAGGTGTTATGTTTTATAAATTTATACTCAAAATATCTTTCATATCTGGTTCTCACTACAACACATTAAAACAGTTTTAGTTATTTACACATTCTTCTCCCCTAGTGCCCTGCTAGCCACTTGCTCACAGTTGAATCCCAAGTTGAATCCACAGCTGAATTGCCTATACCACAGTACTGGTAATGCGGCAGGCACCTAGGAAATATTTGTGGAATGAAAACGGAATCTTCTCTCACTTTCTCAAAGCCAGAGTCTTACGTTAAGTTTTTAGCAACCTGCCTCCAAGTTACAAAAGACTATTAATCAAATGCTCTATAGGTGTGGTCATGTAATAGAATATAAATTCACGTCATGTTTGGGGCACCTGGGTGGCTCAGTCTGATTCTTGATCTTGGCTCGGGTCATGATCTCGTGGTTCCTGAGATCAAGCCTTGTGCAGGGCTCTGTGCTGACAGCGTGGAGTCTGTTTGGGATTCTCTCTCCCTCTCACTCTGCCTCTCTCTCTCTCTCAAAATAAATACATAAAACATTAAATAAATTCATGTCATGTTTAATTAGTCTACCTTTCCTCTTGTCTTCCTAGTTCAAAGTCCTGCTCAAATGAAATCCAGGTCTACACAGAAAAGTTGCTTTTCAGCTAAGCTTTTTTAGAGCATCTTATTCTCCATGAAATCAGGAGGGTTCGCACATTCATTTATTCTACAAGTACTAATTAACACATATGATTGTCCAGTTTATGGTATCTACTATATGCTACTTTCTTCAAATGTATTATACTAAACACAGTTCTGATTATATCATTTGCCCACTCAGAGAAGTCTTCAGTGATGCACCATTTTTATTAAATTAAGTCCAAATGCTTTAGATTGGCATTCAAGGCTCTCTCTGCTCAGGCCTTATCTTTCATTTCTAGCCTTGTCTACCCTATATTTATGTTATGGTTCAGCTAGAAACTTAGCGTTCCCAGAAGTCAACCACATTTCCTTATGACTTTACTTCTGCTTTTTCCTTTACTTCTCTCCCACTCCTGTACCCCATTCTTTAGCCAAAAAAATGAAACTTCTCATTGTCAATATTGCCTCAGTCAGGGCTACAATGAGCAGTGGAAACCATAAAGTAAGTATACAGAAAGGCCAACACTGCTTAGCTCATTTGGCAAGAGAAGCTCTTTTTTATCCCCTAACTGAATTAACCATACAACCCACTGCTCCCTCCCTGTCAAAAGTATGTCCATCTTATGCTCACATGGATATAAAAGGAGTAATACTCTTCTTAGCACTTTATTATTGCTTTTCCTAAAGACTTGTGGCATTTTGCTGTACATCAGAATTGTGCATTTCTCATATATTCCCAAATAAATTGAAAATTTTTAAGAGTAGGTGTTCATTTTTGTACCTTATAGTGCCTGGCTCATTATAGCACTGAGTTAATATTTATAGAATAAACAAATGCATGTCTCATTGGCCATCTAGATTTAAGCTCCAGGTGGGTAAATAATATATCCTACACTTCTTTTGTATCCCTAAAGTGGCAAAGCAAAACAAACATACTCCTTATCCTTAAATACTTGTTAATAAGAGCCATTTTTTTTAGTGCTTCCTACATGCCAAAGTCTAAGCACTTTTTGTACATATCCTCACTAGAACATACTCTCCTTGAGGGCATAAACTGTTTTGTTTGTGCGCATATTTGCAACATGTAGAACAGTACCTGGCACACAGTAGGTGCTCAGTGATTATCTGGTGAGTAAATTCCAATGAACCCTCATAACTAGTCTAGAAGGTAGTATTATTATCCTAATTTTAAAATGAAAAAACTAAAGCTTATACAGGTAAGTAATGTAACAGGTGGGAAGTATATTAGCTAGGATTTGTATGTTGGTTTCTCTTCAAAGTCTGTTGTTCACTATAACACTGAACTTTGGCCTCCAGCCTCATCTAGAGGCTGTGACCCATAGCTGGTTTCAGGACCTTGAATGGAAAGCTGGATGGTGTGTCTAAAGATAGTCAAATCTTTCTTGGCCTATTTCACTATACAGAATATAGGACTAGTCAGAATAATGCATTTCCCCCCATAGTGAGGATAAAAGAGTTCTCACCAATACACTGATTCTCAAATGTTAATACACAGAATAATCACCTGGGTTTGTGTTCAAAATGCAGATTATAGAGTCTCACCTCCAATGATTCTAGTTTTCAGTAGCTCTATACAGACAGAACTGAGATAAAATGAGATACACTTTGTATAAACCAAAGACTGGGCATCTGAGTACCTTGTTGCCAAGAACAGGGATGAGGGAAGAACAGAAACAGTGCTCCAAAAAACAAGCATAGATGGTTTGAATACCAATTCTGACCCTTGGGTGGTTCAATTAGGATATGAAAAAGTAGGAGCAGAACCTAGTCTCCCAAAGGAGATGGTCTTAACTGGTTGGAAGTGTGGAGTGACATCCCCTCTAAAAATTCAAAGGGGTATAGAGAAAACTGGAGAATCTTCTGGGCCCAGGTGGTAGTAGTGGCAGCAGCAGTTCTGGAAGAAATAAGGCAAAGCTTATAAATACATAGTGTACAGAGAGGCGTCTGGGAAGATGGTGGCGTAGGAGGACGCTGGGCTCACCGCGTCCTGCTGATCACTTAGATTCCACCCACACCTGCCTAAATAACCCAGAAAACCACCAGAACACTAGCAGAATGGATTCTCCAGAGCCAAGCCTAGATGAGAGGCCCACGGAAGAGGGCAGGAAGGGCGGAGAGGTGGTGCGCGCTACACGGATTGGTGGGAGGGAGCCCGGGGGGAGGGGCAGCCCACTGGCAAAGCAGAGCCCCCAAGTCTGGCTTACAAAAGCGGAGGGGCCAGACGGAGGGTGTTCTGACAGCAAGCGGGACTTAACATCTGGAAGGTTATAAGTTAACAGCTCTGCTGGGAGAGCGGGAGGGCTGGAGGACAACAGGAGGGAGAGTTGTTGAGCCCTGGACAACAGAGCACAGCTTGGTGGGGAACAAAGGCACTTGCCAGCGGCATCTCCCTTGCCCATCCCCCAGCCAAAATCCCAAAGAGAACCAGTTCCTGTCAGGGAACTTGCTTCCACCGCGCAAATACCCAATGCTGTGCTTCTGCAGATCCATCCCTCCAGTAGGTCTGACTCCCTCCCGGTGCTGCAGGGCCCCTCCTGAAGCGGATCTCCGAAGGAAAAGCAAACTGAGCCTGACCCTCTGGCCCCTGTGCACCTTGCCGATCCACCCCAGCTAATACACCAGATCCCCAGCACCACAAGCCTGGCAGTGTGCAAGCAGCCCAGATGGGCCACGCCACCCCACAGTGAATCCCGCCCCTAGGAGAGGGGAAGAGAAGGTACACACCAGTCTGACTGTGGCCCCAGCGGTGGGCTGGGGGCAGACATCAGGTCTGACTGTGGCCCCGCCCACCAACTCAAGTTATTCAAGACAGCACAGGGGAAGTGCCCTGCAGTTCCGCACCACTCCAGGGACCATCCAAATGACGAAACAGAAGAATTTCCCTGAAAAAAACCTCCAGGAAATAACAACAGCTAACGAACTGATCAAAAAAGATTTAAACAATATAACACAAAGTGAATTTAGAATAATATTCATAAAATTAATCGCTGGGCTTGAAAACAGTATACAGGACAGCAGAGAATCTATTGCTACAGAGATCAAGGGACTAAGGAACAGCCAGGAGGAGCTAAAAAATGCTATAAAAGAGCTGCAAAATAAAATGGAGACAACCACAGCTCGGATTGAAGAGGCAGAGAAGAGAATAGGTGAACTGGAAGATAAAATTATGGAAAAAGAAGAAGCTGAGAAGAAGAGAGATAAAAAAAATCCAGGAGTATGAGGGGAGAATTAGAGAACTAAGTGATGCACTAAAGACAAATAATCTACGCATAATTGGTATTCCAGAGGAGGAAGAGAGAGGGAAAGGTGCTGAAGGTGCACTTGAAGAAATAATAGCTGAGAACTTCCCTGATCTGGGGAAGGAAAAAGGCACTGAAATCCAAGAGGCACAGAGAACTCCCTTCAGATGTAACTTGAATCGATCTTCTGTACGACATATCATAGTGAAACTGGCAAAATACAAGGATAAAGAGAAATTCTGAAAGCAGCTAGGCATAAACGTGCTCTAACATATAAAGGGAGACCGATAAGACTCGTGACCGATCTCTCTACTGAAACTTGGCAGGCCAGAAAGGAATGGCAGGAAATCTTCAATGTGATTAACAGAAAAAAAATATGCAGCCGAGAATTCTCTATCCAGCAAATCTCTCATTTAGAATAGAAGGAGAGATAAAGGTCTTCCCAAACAAACAAAAACTGAAGAATTCAACACCACTAAACCAGCCCTACAGGAGATCCTAAGGGGGATCCTGTGAGACAAAGTACCAGAGACATCGCTACAAGCATGAAACCTACAGACATCACAATGACTCTAAACTCATATCTTTCTATAATAGCACTGAATGTAAATGGACTAAATGCACCAACCAAAAGACATAGGGTATCAGAATGGATAAAAAAACAAGACCCATCTATTTGCTGTCTACAAGAGACTCATTTTAGACCTGAGGACACTTTCAAATTGAAAGTGAGGGGATGGAGAACTATTTACCATGCTACTGGAAGTCAAAAGAAAACTGGAGTAGCCATACTTATATCAGACAAACCAGACTTTAAATTAAAGGCTGTAACAAGAGATGAAGAAGGGCATTATATAATAATTACAGGGTCTATCCATCAAGAAGAACTAACAATTATAAATGTCTATGCGCTGAATACGGGAGCCCCCAAATATATAAAACAATTATTCACAAACGTAAGCAACCTTATTGACAAGAATGTGGTAATTGCAGGGGACTTTAATACTCCACTTACAACAATGGATAGATCATCTAGATACATGGTCAATAAAGAAACAAGGGCCCTGAATGATACATTGGATTAGATGGACTTGACAGATATATTTACAACTCTCCATCCCAAAGCAACAGAATATACTTTCTTCTCGAGTGTACATGGAACATTCTCCAAGATAGATCACATACTGGGTCACAAAACAGCCCTTCATAAGTATACAAGAATTCAGATCATACCATGCATACTTTCAGACCACAATGCTATGAAGCTTGAAATTAACCACAGGAAAAAGTCTGGAAAACCTCCAAAAGCAAGGAGGTTAAAGAACACCCTACTAAAGAATGAATGGGTCAACCAGGCAACTAGAGAAAAAATTAAAAAATATATGGAAACAAATGAAAATGAAAATACAACAATCCAAACGCTTTGGGATGCAGCGAAGGCAGTCCTGAGAGGAAAATACATTGCAATCCAGGCCTATCTCAAGAAACAAGAAAAATCCCAAAAACAAAATCTAACAGCACACCTAAAGGAAATAGAAGCAGAACAGCAAAGACACCCCAAACCCAGCAGAAGAAGAGAAATAATAAAGATCAGAGCAGAAATAAACAATACAGAATCTAAAAAAACTGTAGAGCAGATCAACGAAACCAAGAGTTGGTTTTTTGAAAAAAATAAACAAAATTGATAAACCTCTAGCCATGCTTCTCAAAAAGAAAAGGGAGATGACCCAAATAGATAAAATCATGAATGAAAATGGAATCATTACAACCAATTCCTCAGAAATACAAGCAATTATCAGGGAATATTATGAAAAATTATATGCCAACAAACCGGACAACCTGGAAGAAATGGACAAATTCCTAAACACCCACACACTTCTCAAACTCAAACAGGAAGAAATATAAAACTTGAATAGACCCATAACCAGCGAAGAAATTGAATCAGTTATCAAAAATCTCCCAACAAATAAGAGTCCAGGACCAGATGGCTTCCCAGGGGAATTCTACCAGACATTTAAAGCAGAGATAATACCTACCCTTCTCAAGCTATTCCAAAAAATAGAAAGGAAAGGAAAACTTCCAGACTCATTCTATGAAGCCAGTATTACTTTGATTCCTAAGCCAGACAGAGACCCAGTAAAAAAAGAGAACTACAGGCCAATATCCCTGATGAATATGGACGCAAAAATTCTCAATAAGATACTAGCAAATCAAATTCAACAGCATATAAAAAGAATTATTCACCATGATCAAGTGGGATTCATTTCTGGGATGCAGGGCTGGTTCAACATTTGCAAATCAATCAACATGATACATCACATTAATAAAAGAAAAGATAAGAACCATATGATACTGTCAATCGATGCAGAAAAAGCATTTGACAAAATTCAGCATCCTTTCTTAATAAAGACCCTCAAGAAAGTCGGGATAGAAGGAACATACTTAAACATCAGAAAAGCCATTTATGAAAAGCCCACAGCTAACATCATCCTCAATGGGGAAAAACTGAGAGCTTTTTCCCTGAGATCAGGAACACGACAGGGATGTCCACTCTCACTGCTGTTGTTTAACATAGTGTTGGAAGTGCTTAGCATCAGCAATCAGACAACAAAAGGAAATCACAGGTATCAAAATCGGCAAAGATGAAGTCAAGCTTTCACTTTTTGCAGATGACATGATATTATACATGGAAAATCCGATAGACTCCACCAAAAGTCTGCTAGAACTGATACATGAATTCAGCAAAGTTGCAGGATACAAAATCAATGTACAGAAATCAGTTGCATTCTTATACACTAATAATGAAGCAACAGAAAGACAAATAAAAAAGCTGATCCCATTCACAATTGCATCAAGAAGCATAAAATACCTAGGGATAAATCTAAGCAAAGATGTAAAAGATCTGTATGCTGAAAACTATAGAAAGCTTATGAAGGAAATTGAAGAAGATATAAAGAAATGGAAAAACATTCCATACTCATGGGTTGGAAGAATAAATATTGTTAAAATGTCAATACTACCCAAAGCTATCTACACATTCAATGCAATCCCAATCAAAATTGCACCAGCATTCTTCTCGAAACTAGAACAAGCAATCCTAAAATTCATATGGAACCACAAAAGACCCCGAATAGCCAAAGTAATTTTGAAGAAGACCATAGCAGGAGGCATCACAATCCCAGACTTTAGCCTCTACTACAAAGCTGTCATCATCAAGACAGCATGGTATTGGCACAAAAACAGACACATAGACCAATGGAATAGAATAGAAACCCCAGAACTAGACCCACAAACGTATGGCCAACTAATCTTTGACAAAGCAGGAAAGAATATCCAGTGGAAAAAAGACAGTCTCTATAACAAATGGTGCTGGGAGAACTGGACAGCAACATGCAGAAGGATGAAACTAGACCACTTTCTTACAGCATTCACAAAAATTAACTCAAAATGGATAAAGGACCTGAATGTGAGACAGGAAACCATCAAAACACTAGAGGAGAAAGCAGAAAAAGACCTCTCTGACCTCAGCCGTAGCAATTTCTTACTTGACACATCCCCAAAGGCAAGGGAATTAAAAGCAAAAATGAACTATTGGGACCTCATGAAAATAAAAAGCTTCTGCACAGCAAAGGAAACAATCACCAAAACTAAAAGGCAACCAACGGAATGGGAAAAGATATTTGCAAATGACATATAGGACAAAGGGCTAGTATCCAAAATCTATAAAGAGCTCACCAAACCCCACACCCGAAAAACAAATAATCCAGTGAAGAAATGGGCAGAAAACATGAATAGACACTTCTCTAAAGAAGACATCCGGATGGCCAACAGGCACATGAAAAGATGCTCAACGTCGCTCCTCATCAGGGAAATACAAATCAAAACCACACTCAGATATCACTTCACGCCAGTCAGAGTGGCCAAAATGAACAAATCAGGAGACTATAGATGCTGGAGAGGATGTGGAGAAACGGGAACACTCTTGCACTGTTGGTGGGAATGCAAACTGTTGCAGCCACTCTGGAAAACAGTGTGGAGGTTCCTCAAAAAATTAAAAATAGGTCTACCCTATGACCCAGCAGTAGCACTGCTAGGAATTTACCCAAGGGATACAGGAGTATTGATGCATAGGGCCACTTGTACCCCATTGTTTATAGCAGCATTCTCAACAATAGCCAAATTGTGGAAAGAGCCCAAATGTCCATTAACTGATGAACGGATAAAGAAATTGTGGTTTATATACACAATGGAGTACTATGTGGCAATGAGAAAGAATGAAATATGGCTCTTTGTAGCAATATGGATGGAACTGGAGAGTGTTATGCTAAGTGAAGTAAGCCATACAGAGAAAGACAGATACCATATGTTTTCACTCTTATGTGGATCCTGAGAAACTTAACAGAAACCCATGGAGGAGGGGAAGGAAAAAAAAAGAGGTTAGAGTGGGAGAGAGAGCCAAAGCATAAGAGACTCTTAAAAACTGAGAACAAACTGAGGGTTGATGGCGGGTGGGAGGGAGGGAAGGGTGGGTGATGGGTATTTGGGAGGGCACCTTTTGGGATGAGCACTGGGTGTTGTATGGAAACCAATTTGACAATAAATTTCATATATTGAAAAAAAAAAGAAAACATGAAAAAAAAACTGAGAACAAACAGGGTTGATGGGGGGTGGGAGGGAGAGGAGGGTGATGGGCATTGAAGAGGGCATCTTTTGGGATGAGCACTGGGTGTTGTATGGAAACTAATTTGACAATAAATTTCATATATTAAAAATAAATACATAAATATTTAAAAATTTTTTAAAAAGAAAACAAATACATTGGAAATTATAAAAATAATATAAAGGTAAGGTATTATTATTCTTGTAATAAGATGATAATGTATTAAGCTTGCAAACCCAGATATTAAAAATATTCTGTCAAAAAAATAAAATAAAATAAAATAAAATAAAATAAAATAAAATAACCCCTTAAAAAAATACGTAGTGTACAGACTATAGAGAACTGCTGGGATAGGACTAGGATAACGCAAAGCCTTGAGAGTTACTATCAGTAAAATTTCAACTAGAACTTCAGAAGGGTTTGTTTATTTGATAGGAAATAAAGGAAGGTAAACTATGTAAATGTTTGGTGATCTACAAGGAACCCAGGAGATGAGAAGCAGAGCTGCCAAAATGGGTGGCTGCAGCAAAAAAGGGAGTGAGTCAATATTTGAGGCATCTAGGTAAAACTACTACAAGGAGTTGGTGTGACTGTTGAAGGAATGAAAGTCATCTGGGAAAGCATGAATCGGCAAAAGGCCCTAAGGAGGATTTTCCAAGACATTTTCATTTACTCAATAAATATTAAATGAGAGCCTACTATGTGTCAGGATCTGTGCCAAATACCGGATATATGGTGATAAACAAAGTAGATATATAGTGCCTATGCTTGTGAAGTTGATAGACTGGTTGGGGAAAGGGACATTAAACAAATAATTACACATGTACATAATTGTGTGAGAAGAAAGACAGGTTAAAGAAGTTTTCCCTGAGAAAGTGACATTTAAGTGAACACCTGAGGAAATGAATTAGGAGTTGCCTAACAAAGAGTGGAGGAAATACTGTATTTTTTGCTCAAAAAAGCATAAAGTCATAAATTATTGTGATAATCAAGTACATTTATACTAAGGGAGAGAGGATAGGAAGAGTATTCCAAGAAGAGGGAAAATCACATGAAAACCTAAGCAAAAGCCAGACCAGGCAAGGTTTTGTAGGCCATATGAAATGTAGACTTTATCCATGACAAAAATCTATAGTTATAGAAAAGTTACTTTGTGTGGAGAATGGAATAGAAGGGAACAATAGTGAATATGGAAAGATAAGTTTGAATACTATGGTAGCAATCAGGTGGGAGATTATAGGAGTTTTGACTTAGGGTTATGGCAATATCAATAGAGAGAAGTGGAAAAGGATGAAATATACTTTGGAGGTAAAATTAACAGGTCTTGCAATGGAATGCACAAGGATTATAAGTAAAAAGTATTAGGGATGACTAGAAGATTTCTATCAAAATCCAGTGGCTAGATGGTGGTGCTATTTGGTATCTGAGTAAGTTTGGGGAGGAAGATAAACTCACGTTTGGATATGTTGATTTGGGGATGTCTCCATTGTATGGAGACATGTATAGTCAGTTGGATATAGGAGAAGTGATCTGTGAGCCATAGTACATAGATGACATTTAAAGTCAAGGATATAGCTGAGATTGCCTATAGAGATCATGTAGAATAAGAATAGGAGAAAACTTGGGGCACCTGGGTGGCTCAGTCAGGTTGGGTGTCCAACTTTGTCTCAGGTCAGGATCTCATGGTTCGTGGGTTTGAGCCCCATGTCGGGCTCTGTGCTGACAGCTTGGAGCCTGGGGGCCTGCTTCGGATTCTGTGTCTCCCTCTCTCTCTGCCCCTCCCCTGCTAGCACTCTGTCTCTCTCTCTCAAAAAAATTAATAAACATTAAAAAATATTAAAAATATATATAAAAAGAAGAGGAGAAAACTTAAGATTAATCTGTATGAAATGTCAAAATTAAGGGTCAGAGAATACAGGAGGGTAGAGCATGTAGGAATGAGTGAACAAGAACACAGATAGTCTTAATTAGATAAACTAGGCCTGGAGTTCATAAGCAGCCTCTCCAGCTGTCTCTCACTAACTTCTAGGCAAAATCTTTTTTAAAAATCCTTTGGTTAAAAAAACAAGATAAAAATGTCTCTACGTATGTTCATGTTAGTCTTGAGTACGAAACTAATTGACCTCAGTAGTGGTAAAGTAAACCCAGTCAGTGTAAATGTTATAGTGTGAAATTTTCCACAGGACTGTACGAGAAATGGTAACAAATGAAGATAAAATAGAAAGCATGTCTTTTATAAATAATTATGAAACAAACCATCATGTGGATTAAGGCTCCAAGTTAGCACTTAGGCTTCAACAATGAGACCTGTCCTGAGGGAACTACTAAGTCTGTGGAACCAATTTTTCTTTCATTCTTAAACATCCTTTTTAAAATTATAAAAATAATACATGATTTTATATAAAATATACTATTCATAAAGAAAATAAAATACACCTATAATGCCACCAGCCATAGATTACTATTATTAATATTATGGTGTATTTCCTTCCAGTCTTTTTGTCCTATACGCATATGTGTGTGTGTGTAGACATGTGCATATACACACACTGCTTTTTAAATTAAATTAATATTTTATTTTTTTAAATGTTTACTTTTGAGAGAGAAAGAGTGTGAGCACAGGAAGGGCAGAGAGAAAGGGGGACAGAGGATCCAAAGCGGCTCTGTTTTGACAGCAGTGAGCCCAATGTGGGGTTCAAACTCACAAACTGTGAGATCATGACGTGAACTGAAGTTGGACACTCAACCAACTGAGCCATTCAGGTGCTCCGGACTAAATCAGTATTTTATTTTATTAAAAGTTTTTTAATGCTTATTTATTTTTGAGAGAGAGAGAGAGAGAAAGTGGGGGAGGGGCAGAGAGGGAGGGAGACAGAATCTGAAGCAGGCTCCAGGCTCTGAGCTGTCAGCACACAGCCCGATGTGAGACTCAAACTCATGAACCATGAGATCATGACCTGAGCTAAAGTCAGACGCTTAACTGACTGAGTCCCCCAGGTGCCCCTTAAATTAGTATTTTAAAATTAAAATATAAATTATTAAAAGTGTACAAATCTTAAGCAAACAGCTTGTTGAATTATCACATAGCCATTATAACAGTGTAACTATCATTGAAGTCAAGAAATAGAATACTAACAGCATTCTAAAAGCCCCTTCACAAACATTATCTCCTTTCTTCTTCCCCCAAATTAACCACTATCCTAACCTCTAAACAGGGACTTGTTTTTGAACTTTATAAAAGTAGAATCATACAAGAGTTATTCTTTTGTGTCTGGCTTCTTTCATTCAACATCATGTTTGTAAGATTCCCCCATACTTTGGGGCACAGCAATAGTGCTTAATTTATTTTCACTGATGTACAATATTCCATTATGTGAATGTATCAATTTATTTAGTCATTCTGTTGATGGACATTCAGATTGTTTCCATTTTAGACTGTTACAAATTATGCTACTCATTTCCATTGAGTAGACATCTAGAAGAGTTTCTGGGTCACAGCATATGCATATGCTCAACTTTAGTTAGATGATACTAAACAGTTCACAAAGTGACTGCAACAATTTATACCTGCAATATATTAGTTCCTACCTACAATAGTTCCAGTTGCTCAGTATCTTCACCAATAGCTGCTGACAGTTTTTTTTAACTTTTTTTAACGTTTATTTATTTTTGAGACAGAGAGAGACAGAGCATGAACGGGGGAGGGTCAGAGAGAGAGGGGGAGACACAGAATCTGAAACAGGCTCCAGGCTCCGAGCGGTCAGCACAGAGCCCGACGCAGGGCTCAAACTCACGGACCGCGAGATCGTGACCTGAGCCGAAGTCGGACGCTTAACCGACTGAGCCACCCAGGCGCCCCTGCTAATGACAGTTTTAAAACTTCAGCTATTCTGGTGGATAGGTAATGGTATCTCACTGTGCATCTCCATGATTACTAATTAAAGTAACTTTTAATATGTTTATTAAATATCTGGATATCCTTTTTGTCTAGTGCCTTTCTGTGTCTCTTGTCAATTTTACTATTTGTAAGAGTTTTTCTTATTATTAGTGTTTATTTTTGAGAGAGAGAGAGCAAGCAGGGAGGGGCAGAGAGAGAGGGAGATGGAGGATTTGAAGCAGGCTCTGCACTGACAGCAGAGAGCCTGATGCAGGGCTTGATCTCACCAACCATGAGATGGTGACCTGAGCTGAAATCAGGAGTCAGACACTTAACTGACTAAGCCACCCAGGTGCCCTGGGGTTCTTTATGTAATTAGGATATAAGCTCTTTGTCAGTTATATATACTATAAATACCTTCTCCTATTACCTACCTTTTTAGTCTTTGAGTGGTAACCTTTTGATAAAAAGAAGTTTAAAATTTTAATGTAGCCCAATTCTTAAATCTTTTCCTACTTAAGAAAAATTTTCCTACTCCAAGGACATGAAGATATTTTCTCATGTTATCTTCTATATACTTTATTGTTTTACCCTTCACATTTATATCTCCCATCTATCTGCAATTGATTTTTCCGTACGGCATGAGATAGGAATTGAGGGTTTTTTTCCCCCACATGAATATATCTAACTAATCCAGCTCCATTTGTTGAAAAGACTCTTCTTTTTCCACTGCTGAGCATTTTTTAATGTTTATTTATTTATATTGAGAGAGAGAGCATGAGCGAGGAAGAGGCAGAGAGAGAGAGAGAAAATCCCAAGCAGGCTCCACACTCAGCACGGAACCTGAGGTGGGGTTCAATCTCACAACTGAGATCATGCATGACCTGAGCTGAAATCAAGAGCTGGATGCTTAACCAACTGAGCCACCCAGGTGCCCCTCCACTGCTGAGCATATAGTTAAATCCTTTACTTAGGAAACTCACATGCTTTTGTTCTAGAAAATTTACTTATTTCATTGATGAATTCCTTACCTCTGTTTTCAATTTTTGGAAATCCTATTATTCAAACAATGGAATTTCTAGGACTTGTTTTCTTACTTTTTGACAATTTTTTTTCTCCTGTTTTTCATCTTTTTGTCTTTTTGCTCTACTCTGTGGGAGCTTTCCTTAACTTATTTTCCATCACTTAGTTTTAGAAGATTTTGCCATTATATTTGTAATTTCATTAGTTCTTTCTGTTGTGTGAACTCATTTCTACAGTATCCAGTTCTTATTTCATGGTTGCAATATCTTCTTTTACTCCAATGATAATATTATTAATACTTTTTCAAAGTTTTCTTCTCTCTGCATAGTTTCTATTTCCCCTAAATTGTCTTTCTACCTTTGTTAGCTTTGGTCTGTATCTTCCATCATATTCAACATTGTTGACTATTCACTTCTTGAAACTCAGTTCTATGCTGACTTTGATAATTACTAGCTTTTTCTCATTTCTCATTCTACTTTGCTAATTTCTATACTGACTCCTGCTTGTATCACCTGTATATGCATGGCTGTATTCATTTAATAAACCCTTATTATTTTCCAGGTACCATGCTAGGTGACAGAGACTCAGAAATTAATAAAACATGGTTCCTAACCCTACTCCTCAAGTCACCTTGCTTTTCTCAATGTATCAAATCTCTCTTCATGGATAAGCAGCAATTGAAGCCCTGACCAAGATGCTGTATGCCAGAGAATCTTACGGTATGGAGTTACCAAATCAAATCACAGAGCATAGAGCACTGGTAGATGTAGAAAGACAGTCTACCAAAGGGGACAAGGCAAAGTCTAGGTAAAACCACACATAGGGGCTTAAGAAAAAAAAAGGTTTTAAGGAGGTGAGGAGCACAGCAATGCCTGGATCCATTCTTGGGATTAAAAGCAGGCAGCTAGCAGTTTTAGAAATCTTATTCCTGCTTTTTAATTTTGTTTTGGTGAGGAGCAGAGTTTGGGAAAGAGGAGAGGGAAGATGTTCTAAGTGTTTCAAGATTTAGCAGGGAAGAGAAACAAGACTCCAAATATCCCTATGCTAATAACTCCAAAATTGTGAGTTTTGCCCACAGTTCTAGATCCATATATCAAACTGCCCAACAGAAATCTTTTCCTATAAGAGTGAAAACATATGGTATCTTATGTGGATCCTGAGAAACTTAACAGAAGTCCATGGGGAGGGGAAGAAAAAAAAAGGTTAGAGAGGGAGAGAGCCAAAGCATAAGAGACTCTTAAAAAACTGAGAACAAACTTAGGGTTGATGGGGGGTGGGAGGGAGGGGAGGGTGGGTGATGGGTATTGAGGAGGGCACCTTTTGGGATGAGCACTGGGTGTTGTATGGAAACCAATTTGACAATAAATTTCATATTAAAAAAATCTTTTCCTAATTGTTCTACAAGTATCTCAAACTTATATTGAATTCATTTTCCTCCTTTTCTTTTAAGTTTATTTATTTTGAGAGAGAGAGGGAAAGAGAGAGAGAGAGGAAGCATGAACAGGGGAGGGGCAGAGAGAGAGAATCCCAAGCAGGGCTCTGATAGCACAGAGCCTGATGCAGGGCTCAGCTGGTTGGATACTTAACAGACTGAGCCACCCACACACCCCAAATTCATCTTCCTCCTAAATTCACCCCTCCTCTTATGTTCCCTCAGTGAATGACAACATTATCATCAAGTCCATCAACATCATCCTAGCTAGACATTCTGGAATTCAGTTTTGTCTCATCTTTCTTTTCTTCATCGTCTTCACCCTCCCCACTCATCCTATACAGCAGATATTGAATCCAGTCCATGTTACCTCTAAGATATCTCTATTCTCTGTCCCCTTTTTCATTATCATTGCCAATATCAACATTGGTTAGTAGAAATAGATTAGGAAAGGCCTTGTGGAATACTAGGGAAGCTGGGAGTAGAAAGCTAGTATTAGTATGGAATAGACACAGGTACAGAAGTAGTAGTTCCTGGGGAAGGTTGAGGATCACACTCAAGTTCAGTATGGCAACCTAAGCCTAACTTCAGAAAATAAGATGGGTGGTGTAACAAAAGATAAAAATTGCTTTAGCACAGTGGTAAAGAGGGAAGAGGATGGTTTTGGCGACAGCAGTGGTATGAACAAGACAGGTGCAATAAGGTCCTCAACCAAGATGGTCACATGAAGAAAAGGCAAGAGAGCTTGGAAATAGGCAAAAATTCTGAGAAAGAGTCAATGGGAATAAAGCATGAAAACAGGGCACAACCTAGTCATAGGGGTACAGAGCAGTATTTCTCTTTGGTGCTACAGACCTTGGGATGAGGCAGAACTCAGGTTTCTAAGAGCTCTAGAGTTAAGGAGGCCAGAGAAGTAGAACAGCCTTACTATGTGGGATGAGAGATATTTGAAGCTACTCTTTAAGAGTATCACTTAGAGAGGGCTCAGTTATTATATATATACCACAGCTTTCTGTATAAAGCAATAGAAGATTATTTCTGCTAGTTAGCAAGAGTTCCTGGAAGCCTGTCGGTCTGACTACCCTTGTTTCTGAGGAGTGGTGAGGTTGTGTACAGGACTTGATTAGTTCTATTGAACAACTGGGAGAGGCAGAACCTTTCGCACATGGATTACAATATCATACAGACCATCCACCTGGTCTCATTGCCTCTTTTATATTAGTACCAAAATTATCTGCTAAAAATAGATAGTATAGAGAAGCATAAAAACCTTGAGTTTTGAAGTCAAGTGTGTATGGGTTATAATTTCCTTATTTAAAAAATGGAAGTGGTTAAAACACCTATTTCACAGAGTAGTTTTGAAAGCTAAATGAATCAACATATGTGGAGTCCTTTGTATCATACCTGGAACATAGGATCTAACAAACAAAACGCCTTCTCAAAATTCTTCAGTGGTTTCCTGTGATAAAGTCTTTACAACCTGGTTTTATTATAAAAACAACTATTTGTTTCAAACTTAGCTGTCTTTTCTTTCTTCCCCTACACCCCTTTTCTTCCCTTTAGAGAGAGATGGAGAGAGCATGCAAGCATGGGAGATGGGCAGAGGGAGAGAGAAAGAGAATACCAAGCAGGCTCCATGCTCAGCAGAGAGCCTGACACAGGGCTTGATCCCACAACTCAGGGATCATTACCTGAGCTAATATCAAGAGTGGGACGCTCAATCAACTGAGCCACGCAGGTGCCCCAAACGTATCTGTCTTTTCTACTAGATTATAAGCTACTTGAAGGCAGGAATCATGTCTGTTTTATCAACAATCAGCACTATTGCTTGCACAGAGCAGGTTCTCAATATATACTTGTTGAATGAGTAAGTGAGCACAATACTAAAAGATGCTCTTTAGAATGACCCTGATGCTATGTAGGATCCTAAAATGTTAAGAGAATTCTTATATATATCTAATTTCACTGAATGACACAAATTACTTTTTGCTTTCTCTCACTCCTGAATATTCCAGGCTCCTGGGGCAGGTATTATACGGACAAATAAAGTCCAAAAAACTAGATCACTACATAACTCTAACATTCTCTGTCCTTTTTTGCAAAGAGTTTTATAAGGCAGACAACCGGACTGCTTCAAAAAACTAAGAGTTGAATAGTTGATTTGATGGAATGAACTGATTTCAGGTTAAGTGATCACAATTGCAAAAATGTTAACAAAAAATCCCAACCTCTAAACACGCAATAAAGCAACAAAGTAGATTTTTAGCAACAAAAATGTTGTATAATTACCATTCACTTGGTTGATTTCTGAGTTGGAGGATAGAATCTCATCTGCCAGTTTCTGCGCAGTAGGAAGAACTTCAGTGTGGTGTGCCGTGATTAAATATTGAATAAACTTCTGTAGCTGGTCCCTATTCATCTGGAAAAGGGTTTCTGAGATAGGAAGACGCAATTTGACTTGCTCTGGTTTACGGATCCTGTAGAGTGAGAGTGCCACCACATGAGCACAGTAGAATATATCTTTGTTCCCACAGCCACATGTCACTGAGGTGATTTTGCATCGGTCAAAACTGATTGCAACTTTGTAAGTCACTGCTGGTTCAGAAGTGGTAGCTGGCTCAGTTACTGTACCACTGAGATGGAAGCCTAAGGAAACAAAGAAAGTGCGTGAGAGATTCTGCAATAAGAAACTTGGAAGATTTTCATTTTGCATTTCAATTAATCAATTCAGAAACTTTTTGCTAAGTATCTCCTGTATATGTGGTAGGCTCTGCCATAGCACAAAGGTCAATGAAACTCAGGTACAGCTCTAAAGGAACACAATATCTAGAAAAAGAATCCTTACCCTGGAGTCCACAAACCTCGTGAACTAATAATATGAAAACCTGTTTTGTATACATGTACATTTGCTAGGGGGGCAGGGATAGTTCATAGCTTTCATCATAGTCTAAAGAGGTTAACAAGGAACCCCAAATAAGTTAAAAACCTCTAAGGTACACTGTAAACTCTTTGGGAGAAAAGACAAGGCTACAAATGAAATAAGTACAATCTAGATTAAGGCAAGTGCTATAAATCCAAGAGAAACCAAAGGAATGCCACAAGAAAGGACAGGAGAAAGAACAAGGAGAATACTGACATTTCTTCCTTAAAACATACAATTCCAAAATGGTGGCCATGTGGGATACCAAAAAGGTAAGAAACCTCATAAAATATGGAAAGCACAGCTTGGTGCAGTGAGACTATGCAGTGTTACACCTCGACTTACTAGCACATAGCACTAATAATTTTGTAATGTAGGGAGAATAATTCAGTCATTTAAACCAATTAATGAGATCTTAAGTGTCAGACTGCTAGGCCTCGGGATATTAACAAAAAAAGGAGAAGGATATCAAATATTTGTAAAGCACCTATCACGTAGCACAACTGTATCTGGTGTTTTTAATAATTTATCACAACATTATGAGGTTGCTATTATTTTCCTTGTTTTATTTTTTATTTTATTTAAGTTTACTTATTTTGAGAGAGAGAGAGAGAGTGCACACACGAGTGGGTGAGGGGCAGAGAGAGGGAGAGAGAGAGAATCCTAAGCAGGCTCCACACTCAGCACAGAGCCCAAGACAAAGCTCTGTCCCATGAACTATAAGATCATGATCCGAGCCAAAATCAAGTGTCAGATGCTTAACCGACTGAGCTACCCAGACTCCCCTATTTTTCTTATTTTTAAAGTTGTGTAAACTGGGACCCAGAAAGGTTAAGTAATTTGCTTAAAACCTCTCAGGTAGTAAATGACAGACCTGAGTTTTGGAACCAGGTCTGAATGACTCCAAAGTTCATTTTCTTTCATTTATATTACACTACCTCTAAAACATGCCATGACAAAGTCCTTATCCTCAAAAATCACAGACAAATAAATAAATAAATGATTACAATATGATGTGTCAAATGGTATATCAGGGACAGGAGACTTTCCTGCTTAACTGCACTGCACACTGTGAACAGGGAAGCAATTTTAAATAAACTTTTATCTGTTGGAGAATAGTTGACAAATAATAAAGATGTATATATAAGTTTCAGAGCTACCACTGTGAACCAGCAGAATTTAAAAATGCAGACAGAAAACTTTCCAAAGTTCAAGTTTCAGATAATCATGGTTAATTAAAATAAGACCCAAATTTAAAAACATACAATCTGGCAAAATTAACACTACTAAAAGGCACATTTATGTCCAATCCAAAGAAAGGTGCACACTACTAAAAAAGTTAAGATTAATTTCCAGAGGAAGAAAAATATCCAAGACTTATTTGCTAAAACTTTATTAGCTTCCAGATATATATATTTTTTCAACGTTTATTTATTTTTGGGACAGAGAGAGACAGAGCATGAACGGGGGAGGGGCAGAGAGAGAGGGAGACACAGAATCGGAAAGAGGCTCTAGGCTCTGAGCCATCAGCCCAGAGCCTGACGCGGGGCTCGAACTCACGGACTGCGAGATCATGACCTGGCTGAAGTCGGATGCTTAACCGACTGCGCCACCCAGGCGCCCCATCTTCCAGATATATTTTTAAAACTTCACAGAAATTTTTTCTCAGCTAAACTTAGCTTCAGATTTAAAAATATTTATTGTCATATTTTAAAGGCAAAGTAAACAAGTTACATCCAAATATGATTAAGTGTGGATGAAGACTGCCTTCACTTTATATTATTTATTTATTTTTATATAGTGATGCACAATTCCATATATCACCTAGTGCCCTGCCCATCACAAGTGAACACATTAATCCTCATCACATATTTACCCATCCTCCACCTCCCACTCCTCTGGTAACCAAGTATGTTCTCCACAATTGAAAGTCTGTTTCTTGATTTGTCTCTATCTCTCTTTGACCCTCCTTTGCCCTTTTGTTTCATTTCTTAAATTTCACATTTGAGTGAAATCATATGGTATTTGTGATTCTCTGACTCATTTCATTTAGCATTATACTCTTTAGCTCTATCCATGTCATTGCAAATGGTAAGATTTCATTCTTTTTTATGGCTGAATAATATTCTTTTGTATGTATAACACAACTTCTTTATCCATTCATCTATTGACAAACACTTGGGCTGCTTTCATATCTTGGCTATTGTAAGAAATGCTGCTTTAACACAGGGGTGCATGTATCCCTTTGAATTAGTGTTTATGTATTCTTTGAGTAAATGCCCACTAGTGAGATTACTGGATCATAGGGTAGTTCTATTTTTAACCCTTTAAGAAACCTCCATACAGTTTTCCACAGTGGCTGCACCAGTTTGCATTCCCACCAACAGCATACAATGTTGCTCTTTTTCCACATGTCACCAACATCCGTTGTTTCTTGTTTTTGATTTTAGCCATTCTGACAGGTGTGAAGGGATATTTCATTGTAGTTTTGATTTGCATTTCTCTGATGATGAGTGATGTGGAGCATCTTTTCATGTGTCTGTTTGCCATCTGTCCTCTTTGGAGAAATTTCTGTTCATGTCTTCTGCCCATTTTTAAATTGGATTATTACCTTTTTGGGTGTTGAGTTTTACATGTTCTTTATGTATTTTGGATGCTAACCCTTTATTGGATATATAATTTGCAAATATCTTTTCCCATTGCATAGGTTGTTTTTTGTTTTTTTGTTTCCTTTGCTTTGCAAACGTTTGTTAATGCTTTTTAATGTTTATTTTTGAGAGAGAGAGAGAGAGAGAGAGAGAGAGAGAGAGCAGGGGAGGGGCAGAGAGAGAGGGAGACAGAATCTGAAGCAGGCTCCAGGCTCTGACCTTTCAGCACAGAGCCCAACGCAGGTTCAAACTCATGAACCGTGAGATCATGACCTGAGCTGAAGCCGGACGTTTAACCAACTGAACCACCCAGGCACCCCAAAAGCTTCTTATTTTAATGTAGTCCCAATAGTCTATTTTTTATTTTGTTTCCCTTGCCTCAGGCAACATATCTAGAAAAGTATTGCTACTACCAATGTCAAAGAGATTACAACCTGTGTTCTCTTCAAGGATTTTTATGGTTTCAGGTCTCCCATTTGGTCCTTAACCCATTTTTATTTTATTTTTGTGTATGGTGTAAGAAAGTGGTCTAGTTTCATTCTTTTGCATGCTGCTGTCTGCTTTTCCCAACACCATTTGTTGAAGAGACTCCTTCCCACTGGATATTCTTTTCTGCTTTGTTGCAGATTAACTGATCATATACTTGTGGGTTTATTTCTGGGTTTTCTATTCTGTTCCATTAATCTATGCATCTGTTTGAAAGTTCCAGTACCACACTGTTCTGATTACTGCAGCTTTGTAGTAGAATTTGAAGTCTGGAATTGTGATGCCTCCAGCTTCTTTTTCAAGGTTGCTTTGGCTATGGGGGTCTTCCACGGTTCCACAGAAATTTTAGAATTTTTTGCTCTAGTTCTGTGAAAAATGCTATTGGTATTTTGATTGGGATTACATTAAATGTATAGACTGCTTTGGGCAATACAGACATTTTAACAAAATTCGTTCTTCCAATCCATGAGCATGACTGTCTTTCCACTTCTTTGTGTCATTTTCAGTTTCTTTTATCAGTGTTTTCTCGTTTTCAGAGTACAGGTCTCTCACCTCTTTGGTCAGGTCTATTCCTAGGTACCTTATTATTTTTGTGCAATTGTAAATGGGATTGTTTTCTTAATTTCTCTTTCTCCTCCTTCATTATTGGTGTATAGAAATGAAACAGATTTCTGTACACTGATTTTGTATCCTGCAACTCTTCTGAATTCCTTTATTAGTTCCAGTAGTTTTTTTTTTTTCTTTTTTTGGTGGAGTCTTTCAGGTATCCTATGTAGAGTATCATGTCATCTACAAACAGTGGAAGTTTTACTTCTTCCTTACTGATTTGGGTGCATTTTATTCTCTTTGTTTTCTGATTGCTATAGCTAGGACTTCCAGTACGATGTTGAATAAAAATGGTGAGAGTGGACATCCTTGTCCTGTTCTTGATCTTAGGGAAAAAGCTCTGTTTTTCACCATTAAAGATGATGTTAGCTGTGGGTTTTTCATATATGGCCTTTATTATGTTGCGGTATATACCCTGTAAACATACATTGTTGAAGGTTTTAACCATGAATGGATGTTGTACTTTGCCAAATACTTTTTCTACATCTACTGAAATGATCACGTGGTACATATCCTTTTCCTTGTTGATGTGATGCATCGTGTTGATTGACTTGTGAATACTGAACCAACCTTGCAACCCACTTGATGTGATGAATGATTTAAAAAAATTTTTTTAACGTTTTTATTTATTATTTTTGAGACAGAGAGAGACAGAGCATGAGCAGGGGAGGGGCAGAGAGAGAGAGAGGGAGACACAGAATCCAAAGCAGGCTCCAGGCTTTGAGCTGTCAGCACAGAGCCCAATGAGGGGCTCGAACTCACTGACTGTGAGATCATGACCCGAGCGGAAGTCGGAAGCCCAACTGACTGAGACACCCAGGAGCCCTGATGAATGATTTTTTAAATGCATTGTTGGATTCGGTTTCCTAGTATTTTGATGAGGGTTTTTGCATCTATGTTCATCAGACATATTGCCCTGTAGTTCTCTTTTCTAGTGATGTCTTTATCTGGTTTTTGTACCAGGATAATGCTGGCCTCATAGGATAAATTTGGAAGTTTTTCCTTCCTCTTCTATTTTTTGGAATAGTTTGAGAATAGGTTTTAACTCTTTAAATACTTGGTAGAATTCACCCGTGAAGCCATCTGATCCTGGACTTTTGTTTGTTGGGAGTTTTTTGATTACTGATTCGAATTCTTTGCAGGCAATTGATCTGCTGAAATTTTCTATTTCTTCCTGGTTCAGTTTTGTTGTATGTTTCTGGAATTCATCCATTTCTTCTAGGTTGTCTGATTTCTGGCATGTGGTTTTTCATAATATTCTCTTAATAATTTTATTTCTGTGGTATTTGTTGTTATTTCTCCTCTCTCATTTGTGCTTTTATTTATTTAGGTCCTTTCTCTGTTTTCTTGTTAAGTCTGGCTAGGTTTATCAGTTTTATTGCTTTTTTCCAAGAACTAGCTCCTCGTTTCATTGATCTGTTCTATTGTTTTTTTTAGTTTCAGTATCATTTATTTGTGGTCTAATCTTTATAAATTTTAAATGTTTCATTTTTTTTTTTGTTTTGGGGGGGGAGGAGGAGCAGAAAGAGAGGGATAGAGGATCCAAAGCAGGCCCTGCACTGACAGTAGCAAGCCTGATACAGGGCTCAAATTCATGAGCTGTGAGATCATGCCCTGAGCCAAAGACAGATGGCTCAACCAACTGAGCCACCCAGGTGCCCCAATTTCTGCTCTAATCTTTATTATTTCCTTTCTTTGGCTGGTTTTAGTTTTTGTTGGTGTTCTTTTTCTAGCTCCTTTAGGTGTAGGTTAAATTGTTTACTTGAAATTCCTCTTGCTTCTTGAGGAAGGCCTGTATTGCTATAAACTTCCTTCTTAGAACTGCTTTTGCTCTGTCTCAACAGTTTTGAACTGTTCTGTATTCATTTTCATTTGCTTCCATGTGCTTTTTAATTTCTTCTTTTATTTCCTGGTTGACCCATCCATTGTTAGTAGCATGGTATTTAATCTCTATGCATTTGTGATCTTTCCAAATTTTTTCTTGTGGTTGACTTCTAGTTTCATAGTATTGTGGTCAGAAAATATGCATGGTATAACTGATCTTTTTGAATGTGTTGAGGCTTGTCTTGTGGCTTAATATGTGATCTATTCTAGAGAATGTTCCATGTGCACTTGAAAAGAATGTGTATTCTGCTGTTTTAGGATGGAATGTTCTGAATATATCTGTTAAATCCATCTGTTTCACTATGTCATTCAAAGCCATTGTTTCCTTGGTGATTTTCTGTTTAGATGATCTGTCCATTGATGTAAGTGGGGTGTTAAAGTCCTCTAGTACTATTGTATTATTATTGATTAGTTCCTCTGTGTTTGTTATTACCTGTTTTATGTATTTGAGTGCTCCCATATTGGGTCCATAAATATTTACAATTGTTATATCTTCTTGTTGGATTGTCCCCCTTATTATTATATAGTGTCCTTCTTTGCCTCTTGTTACAGTCTTTGCTTTAAAGTCTATTTCGTCTGATGTAAGTACTGCCACTCTGGCTTGCTTTTGACATCTATTTGGATGATAGATGTTTCTCTTTCTCTATTCCCTCACTTTCAATCTCCAGGTGTCTTTTGGTCTAAAATTAGTCTTTGTAGGCAGTGTATAGATGAGTCTTGTTTTTTTTGTTTTATTTAAAAAAATTTTTTTAATGTTTATTTATTATTGAGAGACAGAGAGAGACAGAGCATGAGCAGGGGAGGGGCAGAGAGAGGAGGAGACACAGAATCCAAAGCAGGCTCCAGGCTCTGAGCTGTCAGCACAGAGCCCGACGCGGGGCTCGAACTCACAAACCGGGAGATCATGACCTGAGCCGAAGTTGGATGCTCAACTGACTGAGCCACCCAGGCGCCCCAAGATGAGTCTTGTTTTTATATCCATTTTGTCACCCCATGTCTTTGATTGGAGTGTTTAGGCCCTTTACATTCAAATTAATTATTGATACATACGTGTTTATTGGCATTTTATTAGTTTCCAAAAAAATTTTTTTTCATGTTTATTTTTGAGAGAGAGAGAGAAAGAGAGAGTGAGAGTGAGAATGAGCAGGGGAGGGGCAGAGAGAGAGAGGAAGACATCGAATTTGAAGCGGGCTCCAGACTCTGAGCTCTCAGCACAGAGCCCGACGTGGGGCCCAAACTCACAAACTGTGAGATCATGACCTGAGCCGAAGTTGGCCACTTAACTGACTGAGCCACCCAGGCACTTCAATTTGTTATTTTTGTTTCTGAAGATTTTCTCTGATCCTTTGTTGTCTTTCTCTCTTTCATGGGTTGCTCATTTTCTTTAGCGATTTGAATTCTCTTTATTCTTTGCATATTTAATAGTGGTTTTTGATATATGGTACCATTAAGATTGTATATAACTCTTCTGCATATAACAGTCTATATTATATTGATGGTCATTTAAGTTTGAATCCATTTTTTACTCCTCTCCTCCCATGTTTTAGGTATATGGTGTCATGTTTTACAACTTTTTCTTCTGTGAGTTCCTTGACTGTTTTATACAGAAATATTCATTTTTAGTGCTTTTTTGTTTTCTACCTTCACACTGTCATTTGTGGTCTTTCCTTTCCACTCAAAGAGTCCCCTTTAATATTTCTTGCAGAGGGACGCCTGGGTGGCTCAGCAGTTAAGTGTCCAACTCTTGGTTTCGGGTCAAGTCATGATCTCAAGGTTCGTGGGTTCAAGTCCTGCATTAGGCTCTGTGCTGACGGTGCAGAGCCTGCTTGGGATACTCTCCCTCCCTCTCTCTCTGCCCCTACCTCACTTGCTCTCTTTGTCTCTCTCTCAAAAATAAATAAACTTAAAATTTTTTTTCCTTTAAAAATATTTCTTGCAGGGCTAGTTTAGTGGTCATGAACTCCTTTAGTTTTTGTCAAGGAAACTATATCTCTCTCTCTATTCTGAATGATACCCTTGCTATATAGAGTATTCTTGGCTGCAGGTTTTTCCCATTCAGCACTTTGAATATATCATGCCACTGCTTTCTGGCTTGGAAAGTTTCTGCTGAAAAGTCCACAGATAGTTTTGTGGGGTTCCTTTGTATGTAACTGTCTTCTTTTATTTTGCTGGTTTTTAATATTTTTTTCTTCATCATTATATTTTGCCAACTTAATTACAATATGTCTTAGTGTGGATCTGCTATTGTTGATTTTGATGGGTGTTCTCTGTGCCTCTGGGATCTGGATATCTGTTTCCTTTCCCACGTTAGGGAAGTTTTCAGCTATTCTTTCTTCAAATTAAGTTTTCTGCTCTCCTTTCTCTCTATTCTTCTTCTGGGACTCCTATAATATGAATGTTATTATGTTTGATAAAGTTCCTTAAGGAAACTGGGTCACTTCATCAAACATAATAATTCTTATTTTGCATAATTCTTTTTTCTCTCCCCTGTTCAGCTTGATTACTTTCCATTACTCTGGAAATGGAAGTTGGAATTAATGGGTCATTAATTCATCCCTTTGCTTCTTTCAGCTTGCTGTTCATTCGATCAAGTGTGTTTCTCTCTGCTATGTTATTCCTTATCTCTGTGTTAAGGGTCTCACTGATGTCCTCCACTCTTTTCTCAAGTCCAGTATCTTGATGATCATTACTTTAAATTCTCTATCAGGCATATTACCTATATCTGTTTTGCTTATATCTCCGGCCATGGCCTTGTCCTGTCTTTCATTTGGGATAAATTTCTCTTTTAATTTTGTCTAAGTCTCTGTGTCTGTTTCTGTGTGCTAGGAAAGTCAGTGATGTCTCCTGTTCTTGAGGGTAATGGCTTTATAAGGAAGAGTCCTGCTATGTAGTGCCCCCTGGGCCCCAGGGCCTGACTCTTCCAGGAGTGTCTCCAAGACTGTCTTCACGTTAGAACTAAGGAAGAAAACTGCAGGGTTGAAAAGCAGCTCTTTTCTAGAACTGTATCGACCAAACGTGGCCAGTAGAGTTATACAGCAGAGAGCATATTATACTGGGATTAGGCAGTCAGGATCTGCTATTAAGTATGTAGTCTTGGGAGACTCACTTCACAACTCTGAATTTCAGCTTCCTCTTCAGTAAAGTGGGGATAATACCTGCCCTATTTCTCAAAAGTGGTTTATAAAACTGTAAAGTGTCCCATAGATTTATTATTCATGCTTTTATGCAATTTTTGTTAATGAGTCTCCATGTCAAGGAATCAGAGAGAACTTCCCCAATGGCCAAGTTTCCCAGTGGTTGAAAACAAGGTGCTAAGAAAGTACATTATTAATTTCACTTAGGCCACTCAGGAGCATTTAGCACATTCTTGAGAAATGACCTAAGTCTTAATGAAAAGAGACACCCCATAGAAGGGTAACTTTAAAATTTCAAATATGCCAGTGATGTCAATGTAGGAAGAGCTTAGGTTCTAAGCTTCTGAATCTAAAAGTTGAATATAAACATTTCTACTTGAACAGTTCAATGTTTCAGGGCACCTGTGCTTTGAGGCAGCACAGTCTCTGAACCCGAATCTCTAATTCCTTTTCTGAATGCAAATGAGTAAGAATATTGGTGAGATTTGGGCAGAAACAATGGTTATTTTATTAAGATAGAAGCCCCACTGGGGCAGGGCTTTCTCTCTGTGTGTTCACCACTACAAAAACCAAAATATCTTTGCCTACATGAAAAAGAGACTGGACCTCAGCTTCCATGTTTTTTAAAATGAGAGGCTGGTCTAGACAACATCCAAGGTTCATTCTCGCTAGAATATTAATTGATTTTATAGTGACTATCACTGAATTTATTATTATATATTTCCTAGAACAAGGGTAGTTTTGGGATTTAAAGAGTATGTAATAGGGGCACCTGGGTGGCGCAGTCGGTTAAGCGTCCGACTTCAGCCAGGTCATGATCTCGCGGTCCGTGAGTTCGAGCCCCATGTCGGGCTCTGGGCTGATGGCTCAGAGCCTGGAGCCTGTTTCCGATTCTGTGTCTCCCTCTCTCTCTGCCCCTCCCCCGTTCATGCTCTGTCTCTTTCTGTCCCAAAAATAAATAAAAAACGTTGAAAAAAAAATTAAAAAAAAAAAGAAAAAAAAAGTATGTAATAATAGTTAACCTTTATGATTTAAAGAATGTGTAATAATAGCTAATCTTTATGAGTGCCTCCCATGTGTTAGGCTCTATTCTAAATGCTTTACATGCATTTAACTCATTAAATTTTCACAATTTTTATGAATCTTATAGTAAGTGTGATCTAAGTTTTATGTGTCAATATGACTAAGCTATAGGACCCCATTATTGAAACACTAATCTAGGTATTGCTGTAGAAGTATTTTGTAGCTGTGGTTAACATGTAAAATCAGTTGACTTTAACTAAAGGAAATTAACCTCAATAATGTGGGTAGATATCATCCAATCAGTAAAAGGCTTTAAAAGCAAAACTAAGGTTTCTCTGAGAAAGAAGAAATTCTGCCTCAAGACTGTAGAATCAGATCCTGCTCAAGGATTTCCAGCTTGCTGGCCTGCCATACAGATTTCAGACTTGCCAGCTCCCATAATTGCATAGACCCATTCCTCAAAATAGATCATATATACATACATATAATATGAAATAAAACATATATACATGTTGTGTGTGTATACATATATCCTACTGCTTTTGTTCTGGAAAACCCTGATTACTATTATTATCCCCACTGTATGTATAAGGAAACAAGCACAGAGAGGTTAACTAACTTGCTCAGGGTCATTCTGCTACTAAGTGGCAATGTCAAGATTTACATCCACACAGTCTGGCTCAAAAGCCCATACTCTACATGCTATGCTATGCTATGCTATGCTATGCTATGCTATACTATACATACTATTACACTATACTGCCTCTGTGTATAATCTTGAGTTGCATGGCAATCAATATCACATTTATAGAAACTATAAAATAATACTATCAGAAACTATAAAATAAAACTATAAAATAATATAAACTATCTAATAATACTATCATTATTAGAAAATAACTTTCAGGTTTATTGAAATTCTTATATTTGTTTTTATAGCATTGGTAATGGTTTGAACCCTCTTTTTAATCTGGAATTAGAGACAAAATGCTGAGTATCAATTTATTTATTTTTTTTTTAATTTTTTTTCAACGTTTATTTATTTTTGGGACAGAGAGAGACAGAGCATGAACGGGGGAGGGGCAGAGAGAGAGGGAGACACAGAATCGGAAACAGGCTCCAGGCTCTGAGCCATCAGTCCAGAGCCTGACGCGGGGCTCGAACTCACGGACCGCGAGATCGTGACCTGGCTGAAATCGGATGCTTAACCGACTGCGCCACCCAGGCGCCCCTGAGTATCAATTTAGATTCCAGTGATCTCCACAGTAGGTCACTATTAAATAATTCAGACATTTCTACAAAATATTTTTCAAAGCAAGTCAGACATAGCCCCTTAGAAGCTTCAGTTAAGGCCCAGGATGCTCTTGGGAACATGTTCATTTGAGCTTGGTAAATCTTTGGGCTCCACTGGCATAGCTCATGCTCCAGGACTAGGCCCATTTGAAAGGCAGAAGGCTCTGAGTGGCTCTGTGGAAGTTTCCTTGCTGTGAGTTCCTTTTTCCCTTCACAGCTTTTAGAATGTAAACTGAAAGTCAGTTTAAAATATTTGTACTTCTTTCCTTATTTTAACCTAATAACATTTTTTTGTAAAAGTCTAATTACTCCTAAGAATAAAGCTACATAGAATAGGTTCAATTAGTGTTTCTTTCCCCTTGCAAACCTAACTGCCATAAACATGTCCATCAATAATTTGCTGATTTAAGCAAATGTATAGAAGCCTACAAATCTCTATTGAATCCAGCATGCACTTACTGAATATCCACTGTGTGCTCTTTTTTAATTTTTAACTCTCTTATTTGGACATTTCCAAACAAAGAAGTAAAGAGAGCTCAGTATAATGAGACCCCATGTTTCCATCACTCAGCTTCAATAATTTTCAACAGAGACATAAACTGGCTTAGTCTTTACCCTTTCCCAACTCCTCTCTATCCTCTCCAAGGGATTATACTGAAGTAAACCCCAGAAATGTAATTTCATTGCTAAATACTTCTACATACATTTCTAAAAGATACGAGTTTAAAATTAGTAGTAGTTCCTTAAAATCAAATATCCAGTATTCACACCACCACAACCGACTTTTTAAGAAGATCTCAAAACAACAATCAAACAAACACAGGCTGTTTGTTCAAATCAGGATACAAATAAGGTCCAGCCATTTCATTTGATTGATTCATCTCTTAAGCTATAAGTTCCTCTCCTCCCCGCCCCCCACCAGTTATTTACTGGAAAATAATAAGTTAGTGCTAGAGAGACTTGACCAGATTCAGGTTTTTTGGGAAAATTACCTCATAGGTTGTGTTGCATACTTTCTAATACATCACATCAGCAGATAAATAATGACTCATGGTTTTTCTTTTTGTGCTCTTAGGATTGATCAATGTTTTCAGGTGTTGTGAGCCTGATCCAACCATTATAAAGTTCCCTGTTAACTTTCTACCTAATAGTTTTTTTTTTAATTTTTTTTAATGTTTAATTATTTTTGCCAGAGAGAGAGAGACCGAGCATGAGTGGGGGAGGGGCAGAGAGAGAGGGAGACACAGAATCTGAAACAGGCTCCAAGTTCTGAGCTGTCAGCACAGAGCCTGATGCGGGGCTCGAACTCACAGACTGCGAGATCATGACCTGAGCCGAAGTGGGCCGCTCAACCGACTGAGCCACCCAGGTGCCCCTACCTAATAGTTTTAATAGTCATTAATGATCACTGCCTCAATCAGTCATTGCCTTAGAGTGGCTTTATTTTTTACTTAAAATTTGACTCACCTTCTCTGACTCTTAACACCCTCATCTGTAGAATGAAAAAACACGTAAAGTGCCCAATTCAGTGTCTGGAACATCGTAGGCTTTTAACAAAAAAAGTGACAGAGATGACAGTTGTGAAAACTGCTTAGAATTCATAGGAAAAACAAGTACTTTATAGACAAAATTTTCCTGACCATCATCATAGTGATGATCCTTCAATCACATTTTCTAACATACAAAACAACAAAACAAAACAAAACAAAACACCCAAAAAACAACAAAAAACCCCACCAAACCAAAAGGCATATATTATGAAATCATCTTGCTTACCAAATATTCAAATGCTCAAGAACTACTGGCTTTAAAAACAGTCTCTTATCAACTGCAGGTCTTGGAATGATTAAGATAAAGGGTGGACTGGTAGGAGAAGGAGTAGGCAGACATACAGGGAAGGAATCAACATATGTTTGCTTCACTAGTGGCTCCAGCCAGCCATAATGGTCAAACATCCAATATTTCCTTCCTTGGCACAGCATTATCTTTTTGGAGCAAAGCAGTCAGGGATTGTGGGTCTGGTAGAGACCTGGGTTTTTGAAGAAAATAGTCAATTTGTATCTCCCTGATGAAGAGCAACATTGAGCATCTTTTCACGTGCCTGTTGGCCATCCAGATGTCTTCTTTAAAGAAGTGTCTATTCATGTTTTCTACCCATTTCTTCACTGGGTTATTTGTTTTTCAGGTGTGGAGTTTGGTGAGCTCTTTATATATTTTGGATACTAGCCCTTTGTCCAATATGTCATTTGCAAATATCTTTACCCATTCCGTTGGTTGCCTTTTAGTTTTGGTGATTGTTTCCTTTGCTGTGCAGCTTTTTATCGTCATGAAGTCCCAATAGTTCATTTTTTGCTTTTAATTCTCTTGCCCTTGGGGATGTGTCAAATAAGGAATTGCTGCGGCTGAAGTCAGAGAGGTTTTTTTCTGCTTTCTCCTCTAGGGTTCGGATGATTTCCTGTCTCACATTTAGGTCCTTTATCCATTTTGAGTTTATTCTTGTGAATGGTGTGAGAAAGTGGTCTAGTTTCAACCTTCTGCATGTTGCTGTCCAGTTCTCCCAGCACCATTTGTTAAAGAGACTGTCTTTTTTCCATTGGATATTATTTCCTGCTTTGTTAAAGATTAGTTGGCCACACTTTTGTGGGTCTAGTTCTGGGGTTTCTATTCTATTCCATTGGTCATGTGTCTGTTTTTGTGCCAATACCATTCTGTCTTGATGATTACAGCTTTGTAGTAGAGGCTAAAGTCTGGGATTGTGATGCCTCCTGCTTTGGTCTTCTTCCTCAAAATTACTTTGGCTATTCAGGGTCTTTTGTGGTTCCATATGAATTTTAGGATTGCTTGTTCTAGTTTCAAGAAGAATGCTGGTGCAATTTTGATTGGGATTGCATTGAATGTGTAGATAGCTTTGGGGAGTATTGACATTTTAACAATATTTATTCTTCCAATCCATGAGCACAGAATGTTTTTCCATTACTTTATATCTTCTTCAATTTCCTTCATAAGCTTTCTATAGTTTTCAGCATACAGATCTTTTACATCTTTGGTTAGGTTTATCCCTAGGTATTTTATGCTTGGTGCAATTGTGAATGGGATCAGTTTCTTTATTTGTCTTTCTGTTGTTTCATTATTAGTGTATAAGAATGCAACTGATTTCTGTACATTGATTTTGTATCCTGCGACTTTGCTGAACTCATGTATCAGTTCTAGCAGACTTTTGGTAGAGTCTATCAGATTTTCCATGTATAATATCATGTCATCTGCAAAAAGTGAAAGCTTGACTTCATCTTTGCCAATTTTGATGCCTGTGATTTCATTTTGTTGTCTGATTGCTGATGCTAAGCACTTCCAACACTATGTTAAACAAAAGCAGTGAGAGTGGACATCCCTGTCGTGTTCCTGATCTCAGGGAAAAAGCTCTCAGTTTTTCCCCATTGAGGATGATGTTAGCTGTGGGCTTTTCATAAATGGCTTTTCTGATGTTTAAGTATGTTCCTTCTATTCCGACTTTCTCTAGAGTTTTTATTAAGAAAGGATGCTGAATTCTGTCAAATGCTTTTTCTGCATCGATTGACAGGATCATATGGCTCTTATCTTTTTTTTTTTTTATTAATGTGTTGTGTCACTTTGATTGATTTGCGAATGTTGAACTAACCCTGCAGCCCAGGAATGAATCCCACTTGATCATGGTGAATAATTCTTTTTATATGCTGTTGAATTCGATTTGCAAGTATCTTATTGAGAATTTTTACATCCATATTCATCGGGAATATTGGCCTGTAGTTCTCTTTTTTTTTTGGGTCTCTGTCTGGTTTAGGAATCAAAGCAATGCTGGCTTCAGAGAATGAGTCTGGAATTTTTCCTTCCCTTTCTATATTTTGGAACAGCTTGAGAAGGATAGGTATTATCTCTGCTTTAAATGTCTGGTAGAATTCCCCTGGGAAGCCATCTGGTCCTGGACTCTTATTTGTTGGGAGATTTTTGATAACTGATTCAATTTCTTCGCTGGTTTTCTATTTCTATTTCTTCCTGTTTGAGTTTTGGAAGTGTGTGGGTGCTTAGGAATTTGTCCATATCTTCCAGGTTGTCCAGTTTGTTGGCATATAATTTTCCATAGTATTCCGTGATAATTGCTTGTATTTCTGAGGAATTGGTTGTAATGATTCCATTTTCATTCATGATTTTATCTATTTGGGTCATCTTGCTTTTCTTTTTGAGAAGCCTGGTTAGAGGTTTGTCAATTTTGTTCATTTTTTCAAAAAACCAACTCTTGGTTTCGTTGATCTGCTCTACAGTTTTTTTAGATTCTATATTGTTTATTTCTGCTCTGATCTTTATTATTTCTCTTCTTCTGCTGGGTTTGGGGTGTCTTTGCTGTTCTGCTTCTATTTCCTTTAGGTGTGCTGTTAGATTTTGTATTTGGGATTTTTCTTGTTTCTTGAGATAGGCCTGGATTGCAATGTATTTTCCTCTCAGGACTGCCTTTGCTGCATCCCAAAGCATTTGGATTGTTGTATTTTCATTTTCATTTGTTTCCATACATTTTTTATTCTTTTCTCTAGTTGCCTGGTTGACCCATTCATTCTTTAGTAGGGTGTTCTTTAACCTCCATGCTTTTGGAGGTTTTCCAGACTTTTTCCTGTGGTTGATTTCAAGCTTCATAACATTGTGGTCTGAAAGTATGCATGGTATGATTTCAATTCTTGTATACTCATGAAGGGCTGTTTTGTGATCCAGTATGTGATCTATCTTGGAGAATGTTCCATGTGCATTCAAGACGAAAGTATATTCTGTTGCTTTGGGATGCAGAGTTGTAAATATATCTGTCAAGTCCATCTGATCCAATGTGTCACTCAGGGCCCTTGTTTCTTTATTGACCACATATCTAGATGATCTATCCATTGTTGTAAGTGGAGTGTTAAAGTCCCCTGCAATTACCACATTCTTATCAATAAGGTTGCTTATGTTTGTGAGTAATTGTTTTATATATTTGGGGTCTCCCATATTTGGTGCATAGACATTTATAATTGTTAGCTCTTCCTAATGGATAGACCCTGTAATTATTATATAATGCCCTTCTTCATCTCTTGTTACAGCCTTTAATTTAAAGTCTAGTTTGTCTGATATAAGTATGGCTACTCCAGCTTTCTTTTGACTTCCAGTAGCATGATAGATAGTTCTCCATCCCCTCACTTTCAATCTGAAAGCGTCCTCAGGTCTAAAATGAGTCTCCTGTAGACAGCAAATAAATGGGTCTTGTTTTTTTATCCATTCTGATACCCTATGTCCTTTGGTTGAAGCATTTAGTCCATTTACATTCAGTGTTATTATAGAAAGATATGAGTTTAGAGTCATTGTGATGTCTGTAGGTTTCATGCTTGTAGTGATGTTTCTGGTACTTTGTCTCACAGGATCCCCCTTAGGATCTCTTGTAGGGCTGGTTTAGTGGTGATGAATTCCTTCAGTTTTTGTTTGTTTGGGAAGACCTTTATCTCTCCTTCTATTCTAAATGACAGATTTGTTGGATAAAGGATTCTTGGTTGCATATTTTTTCTGTTAATCACATTGAAGATTTCCTGCCATTCCTTTCTGGCCTTCCAAGTTTCAGTAGGTAGATCCATCACTAGTCTTAGTCTAGACCCCGCGTCAGGCTCTGTGCTGACAGCTCAGAGCCTGGAGCCTGTTTCGGATTCTGTGTCTCCCTCTCTCTCTGCCCCTCCCCTGGTCATGCTCTGTCTCTCTCTGTCTCAAAAATAAATAAACGTTAAAAAAAAAAAGTATCTTAAATTAAGGTCAATTCATCCATTCAACTAATGATTATTTAACATCTACTATGTGTTAGGTTCCAAATATAAATCCAGGAAAAGATCAAATAATCCCTGACTTTATGGCCTTTATATTCTAGCTGGAGAGACAGATATTACACAATCAAATGCACAGGTAATTATTTAATTCTAATTGTGATAAGTGGTATGAAAGAGAAGTACAGGATGATAGATTAGCATATAATATGAAGACCTGACATGGTTTAGGACAAGGGATTTCCTTGAGGAAATAACATTGTGAGCAAAATTTTATAGAATAAATAAGAATTACAAGGATGGGAAGGACAGAATAGTGGTAAAGAGTACTCAAGGTGACAAACAAACAAACATATATGCAGAGGTGCTGAGGCAGGAGGGAAAAGAAGGCTATATATAAGGCTTAGAGATACGATAGCTGAGGGGAACATGGGATATTCAAAGAACAGAAAGACCAGTAAATGGAGAGCCAAGAGGAAGAGGTAAAGTGGCGTGTGTTGAGGCTGAGAGAAGCAGGCAGGAGTCATGGATCTGGGATGCATCCTAGCTCCTCCCTCTGTCTATACCCAAGAGGTCACTTAATCCTGTGGATTCTGCTTCCTGAATATCTCTCCATTCTATCTTCTCCCCTTTAACTCTCCTAACACTGCCTCAGCTCAAGATCATAACAATCTCCTGCCTATATTAACTTATCTTCCTCCCTCCACATCTTATTCCTCCTATCCATCTTCTACAACATGAGCAGAATGATCTTTCTAAAAGAGAAATAAAAATCATGTCATTTCTGGCAAACTGTGATCTATTCATTTTATATTCTTGGTACCTAATACAGAGTCCGGCATAGAATAAAAATTTACAAAAATGTTTGCTGAAATGAGTTGCTTAAAAATCTTTCAAATGGTTCGGGGCGCCTGGGTGGTTCAGTCGGCTAAGTGTCCAACTTCGGCTCAGGTCATGATCTCGAGGTTTGTGAGTTTGAGCCCCGTGTCAGGCTCTCTACTGACAACTCGGAGCCTGGAGCCTGCTTTGGATTCTGTGTCTCCTTCTCTCTCTGCCCCTCCCCCACTTGTGCTCTGTCTCTCTCTATCGAAAATAAATAAATGTAAAAAAAATTTTTTTTAATCTTTCAAATGGTTCCTAATTGATTACAGGATAAAGTTCAAACTTCTTATGATGTGGCCTCTTTCTATCTCTTCAGACTTCCTTCCTACCACCTCTTAACACACTAAATTATTTGCATATTCTTGACTATGCTATGTCTTATTAGCCTCTATGCCTTTGTATATGAAGTTCCCCATACCCTGTGTGACCTTCTCACCTTCTCATCCTCAGTTCTCCACTCAAATGATATCTACTCTGGGATGTCTTCACTGATCCCTGATATCTCTGGAGAATTAAATGCTTCTTCCTGAGTTCTCATTTTTTAATCAGTGATATCTCTTTTATAGCTCTTGACATCAGTATAATTAATAGATTTTATATTTGTCTTTTTCTTTTAGACTGTGAGCTCCCTGAAAGCAGAGATTGTGTCTTTTTCATCTCTATAATTTTTTTAAACATTTTTATTTATTTTTGAGAGACAGAGAGAGACAGAGCACGAGTGGAGGAGGGGCAGAGAGAGAGGGAAACACAGAATCTGAAGCAGGCTCCAGGCCCTGAGCTGTCAGCACAGAGCCCAATGTGGGGCTCGAACCCACAAACCACGCCATCATGACCTGGGCCAAAGTTGGATGCTCAACCATGTGAGCCACCCAGGCACCCCTCATCTCCATATTTTCATTTCAGGTGCACTATAAGGGCTTAATAAGTGTTTGTTGATAGGTGAATGAATAAATAAGCACTACAGTGAATCTTTGATTTACATATTCACATCCATGATTCACAGAGAATTAAGCATATTTATAAAATTCCCGATTTTATGATTAAAATGAAACCAGACAATAGTTAAACAATTTTACTGGGATGCTGAGCATAGTAACAATAATTTGTACATAATGCTAAAAATAGTGAAGCACCAAGATTATTTTCCATAATTCATATTTACGCCTCAAAGGAATAGCTGTTATGTTTCTGCCAATTTTTAACTCATTTTTAAAAATATAAAATGTGAGCAGTTTTATTAGCTAACAATTGCTGGATACTTACTGTGTACCAGACAGTTCTAACTGCTTTCCATGTATTAATTAAATAAATCCTCAAAACAAGCGTGTAAGATAGGTTCACTTATTATCCCCATTTCAGGTGAAGAGACTGAGGCTTAGAGAAGTAAAGAAACTTTCTAAGATCACACGACCTGTTAGAGGTAGGGTTGGGATTTGACACAGGTAATCTGGCTTTAGAGTCTGGGCTCTTAACTACTATGATATATTGAGTATGACTATGCAGTTTACATTGTATACAGAAAACTTTATAAAAGTAATTAGCAAGTATGATTCTACAAAGATGCTAATGACAAGTCAGTAAACTCTGATGTTTGCCTGGTTTCCTGGGCAATTGTACAAGGCAAGTAAAACTGACAAGTGATCTGTGATGCTCTCATAGTTGGAATGAAGATGGACTCATGAACTCATGTGCACAAGACGATGTTTCTGCACAGTGAGTGAATCAATCATCTGCTGAGAGTTCTAAAGGAAAGCACTTCTCAGTACAACCCTCTAACACCATTCAAAGGCTTTGTGTTTTTGAGTGCAAGAAAAGCTCTAGTAAATCTCGGGCAATTAAAACCACTTTGCTCATTGCTCTTTTGATTCATCAGACCCATGAGCAGGTGCTAACGCATGAAAATGAACATAGTTTCAGCCAATGGCAGAAAAAAAGAGAGCTGTGGTTTACAAATAGAATAATTTTTCTTATGGTCATTTTAAATGTGTGTGTATGTGTGCACACACACACACATATAAACTAGGTAGCTCCTTTGAATGAGAATGCTTTCTTCTTGAATAAACTTGGTTTTGATGAAACTGCATAGTGTAAATTAGACCTTCTCACTTAATTCCTGTCTCCTGGAAGGCTACAGCAGTATATCAGCAGCCACTTTTTCTCCTTTCTGCCACCTAACAAAACAGTAGCCACAAGAAGGCTTAAAACAGTGAAAACGACATCCCCAAAGTAACTAATTTCCTTCCCAGAAAGCCTTATTCAAAAGCTGGATAACTACCACCCAACCAAGAGCACTAGAATGGCTCTGTGGACTCATACTGTGATATAAAGAGCTCAGGAATCAGGGTACTTGAGTTCTAATTCCAGTATACCTCAATTCCTCTTTGCCTCAGTTTCTTAATTATGTTAATAGACATAATAATACTCATATGCCTATCAGACTCTTGTGAAAGTAATTTGTAAAGAACACATTTCTCAGAGATATCATTCAATAGCCATCCCAACTGGCCAGAGCCAGTGCCTATATAAGTTCACAAGAAGCAGATGGCGCCCACACACTGGGTGAGGGTGCAAGAGATTGCAAAGTGAGGAGCAGTATTGTTATTCGGGAATACAAATGATGATGCTCCATTACACTGAGAGCTACTTGGTTTGTTTGTATTAGAGAGGTCACTCTAAGCTTCTTGGAGCAGCTGAGTAAGCTGGGGGGCCCTTCTTGTGACCATCTGCTCCCCTCCCAGACTCCTCTGGCAAATCAAGAGGTCTTCCTTGTATTAACCTCTGAAGAGCAGCCACAGGCCCTTGTCAGCACCAGCTTCAGCAGGCAATGGTCTCTACTCTCCATCTGTGCCAGCAACTACAGTTAAAGAACAATGAGGCTTCCCAAACCCAAGCATTCACTAACAGAGACAGCCTTGCATTACCTAGTTTTCCAGTACTCTTTTACTTGGATCTCTATAAGGAGATTAGGTATCTATATTAGAAGATTGAGTTATTTTTCTTTTGTAATCTTAGAAATATTTTATTTAGAAAAAAAGGGGGGAGGGAATAATCTGTCTGGAAAATTCACTTAAAAACCTAACATGCAAAAACAAAAACAAACAAAAAAACCTAACATGCATAAAATATAATCACTTCAAAAATAGTAATTTCATCCCCCCACCCCAACCACTCTGTGGAGTCTAAGACTTAGAGCACAAGTTGTCTTGTGCATTTATGGATAACACATCTATTCAGAACTGCAGATCTGATGCCTGCTTCTCAGATTCTCAGTTCACATTGAACACAGACTAGCAAAAACAAAAAACAAAAAACAAACAAAAAAACCTCCATACTCCTTAAGTAGTTATCTGCAGAAATAATGTGCATACATAAAAGAAACAATGTGCATACAGTTGCCAAAATGGATGTTATAGCTAATAACTACCACTTGGGTTATTGACTTGAACAAAGAAAAGGGCAACATATAATTGTAAAATGATTTCAGAAGTTACCCTATTCTAATCAGTAGGCAACATCAATGATGGAAAATAAAAACTAAAAAAAACTGCTTTTCAAAAGGAAAAGGATACACATAGCTATTTTTGGTCAACCACAATATTGAGTGATCAAATGTTTATTTTCAAGAATCTTCAAAATAGCATCCAGATTTATTTTAAAACATTAAAAAATTGCCCAGATACCTTTTTCCTAGAGGAAAAAAATTTTCCTGGCTACTTTTCCAAGACTGTGTACACTGAATCAAATCATCAGAATACACTGAAATTATACTTAAATGAGTGTGTGTGTGTGTCTATGCCAGACACTAACGTTAGTGTCTGGCATACACACACTAATATATGTTAGTGTCTGGCATACCATGTTATTAGTGTTCTGACTATAACTATAGCTAGCTCCCTTTTTCCAATATCTAAAGACCCCTCATTTAAGGCTAAATGTAATCAAATTCTTATAGCAATCAAAAGACTCATTTTCAGGCAATCTTAATCCTCATCTTTTCTAAATTCCATGACATTTTATTTCTAACATGGCCTTTTTAATATGGAGATAAATGCATATCCCACATAAAATTCTTTATTTAAAGGTTTCATACACTACTAAGAACACCATTCCTAACATTTATAGCATTTTGGACAAGGCCTCATATTACCCTCTAGCTTTATTCTTTTGTTCCATCTTGCAACTTGACCTGTGTGGGGCAGCAAGAATGTCAAAACAAATTCAATTAGGACAATACTTTTCATTTTGTTTAGAAACTGGAGCAAAACCATTTTTCTACATTCTAGAGTAACCTCATTCCATACAAACACCAATCAAATAAAAGACATTCTCATTGAGTCTTCACTCAGGGTTCTATACCATGCTGTCTTGATGATTACAGCTTTGTAGTAGAGGCTAAAGTCTGGGATTGTGATGCCTCCTGCTTTGGTCTTCTTTTTCAAAATTACTTTGGCTATTCGGGGCCTTTTGTGGTTCCATATGAATTTTAGGATTGCTTGTTCACTCAGGGTTCTAAATGCATTCACATCATCCATTGGATCTAAGTTGCAGTTCTTCATAGGAAAAATCTTGTGGCAGCAGCTCTTCTGAATCAAAATTATATTCTTACTGTACAATCCCATTAATTGGCCAGCTACTTGCACCTACTGTTCTTATATGGCTTTTAACTCCTTTGCTGCTCTAACCCCAAAGGCAGGGAATAAATTTAATAAACAGAATATTTCTCCCCATGTATACTACTTCTTTAGAAAGACTCCCTGAAAACCTATAGAATATCTAAACTATGAATTATGCATTTATGGATTCTCACCCTGTGTGATATAATTTATTTTTCTCTTCTTTAAACTGGCTTAAGGTTGTTTATAAAACAAAACAGTTGTGATCTGAGCTAAAGCTCAATTTATTCTGGCCTGGTCTCAGAATAACATCAGACTAGAACTCAGAAGGTATATATACCAAGGAAACAAAAGCTTTCTTCTGTGAATCATAAAAAGCAGACTTGCTTTTTGAGTATCCTGTAAGAGAAACAAAACAGCTAGATGAAGCTTTCTCCCCTATAATCCAGATCTAGAGCCAAGAGTTCCTCTGTGGTCCTGTAGGGATTCTCAAGACCAGGAATGCTGGTGAAGAACAGGGCTATTTTTGTAGGCAAGGAAGTGCAGAGTCCCAAAGGGGAAACGGAAATACTCTTACCTGAGAGGTAGCAAAAAATAAAAATCTAGAAAGTCCATGTAGACCAGAGAAAGAAGTTTTTTTTCTCTCAAAGATCTAGGACCACATAGTGAAATCCCAGTCTCTGCACCAAACATTATGCCATATAAAATACTGTTTTCTCATTCAAAACTGGAAGGAAAAAGAAAAATAATCAGGCTATTACCTAGGCAAATAGTGCTAAAATTTAATCATTTGAGAGAATGAATGCTGGAAGGGATACACCTCAGATCAGCAGGGTTACCATATTATTGGTAGCAGCCACAGTGAGTTCTTTTTCTTATTTTTTGTACTCTTGATGGAGGGAAAAAAAGTGATTTTCAACCTCAGAATGAATACAATATTCAAACTCCAATTCTAAGTGATAAAATAATTGATTCATTCATTCATCATACATAATTTAAGCCCTTACTGTATGCTAGATACTAAGCTGAGTACTAAGGATACTAAGTTGAGAAGGAACAGTGTCTACTGGTAAACATAGCTTAGGGAATAAATGTTATTGACAAAGATTAGCAGAAAACACAGCAGGCACATCTAGTTTTGGCTGAGTGTCTGTGGCTGGTCTGTAGTTCAGGAAATACTTCCAGAAAGTAGTGATATTTGAGTTAAATCTTGAAAGGGGAGTGGGAAGTGAACAAAAAATTTACATTATTTGACATGCATACGAGAAATGCTATAGAGTGAGATGGAAAGACACAGGTGAAACAACCAATCTAGACTGAAGAGGAAGCCAGGAAAGGGACTCCAGAAGTAGGGAAAGGGGGCAGAATGTCACATGCAAAATAAAAGCCTGGCAGGGGCGCCTGGGTGGCTCAGTCGGTTAAGCGTCCGACTTCAGCTCAGGTCACGATCTCGCGGTCCGCGAGTTCGAGCCCCGCATCGGGCTCTGGGCTGATGGCTCAGAGCCTGGAGCCTGCTTCCGATTCTGTGTCTCCCTCTCTCTCTGCCCCTCCCCCGTCCATGCTGTGTCTCTCTCTGTCTCAAAAATAAATAAACGTTAAAAAAAAAAATTAAAAAAAAAAAAAGCCTGGCAGCAAAAATATAGTACAATGTGAGATGCAATATAGTATAGTGATTGTATTAGTTTCCTATTGCTGATATAACAAATTACCACAAACCTGGTGGTTTAAAACAACATAAATAGGTGGATTCCAGGAAGATGGCGGCGTAGGAGGACGCTGGGCTCACCGCGCGTCCTGCTGATCAATTAGATTCCACCTACACCTGCCTAAATAACCCAGAAAACCGCCAGAGGATTAGCAGAACGGAGTCGCCGGAGCCAAGCGCAGACGAGAGGCCCACGGAAGAGGGTAGGAAGGGCGGCGAGGCGGTGCGCGCTCCACGGACTGGCGGGAGGGAGCCGGGGCGGAGGGGCGGCTCGCCGGCCAAGCAGAGCCCGCGAGTCTGGCCTGCAAAAGCGGAGGGGCCTGACAGACTGTGTTCCGACAGCAAGCGCGACTTAGCGTCTGGGAGGTCATAAGTTAACAGCTCTGCTCAGAAAGCGGGAAGGCTGGAGGACAAAGGGAGGGAGAGCTGCTGAGACCCCGGACGACAGAGCTCAGTTTGGTGGGGAACAAAGGCGCTCGCCAGCGCCATCTCCCCCGCCCATCCCCCAGCCAAAATCCCAAAGAGAACCAGTTCCTGCCAGGGAACTTCCTCGCTCCGCGCAAACACCCAACTCTGTGCTTCTGCGGAGCCAAACCTCCGGCAGCGGATCTGACTCCCTCCCGCTGCCACAGGGCCCCTCCTGAAGTGGATCACCTAAGGAGAAGCGACCTAAGCCTGCCCCTCCTGCCCCTGTGCACCTTGCCTACCCACCCCAGCTAATACGCCAGATCCCCAGCATCACAAGCCTGGCAGTGTGCAAGTAGCCCAAACGGGCCACGCCACCCCACAGTGAATCCCGCCCCTAGGAGAGGGGAAGAGAAGGCACACACCAGTCGGACTGTGGCCCCAGCGGTGGGCCGGGGGCAGACATCAGGTCGGAGTGCGGCCCCGCCCACCAACTCCAGTTATACACCACAGCACAGGGGAAGTGCCCTGCAGGTCCTCACCACGCCAGGGACTATCCAAAATGACCAAACGGAAGAATTCCCCTCAGAAGAATCTCCAGGAAATAACAACAGCTAATGAGCTGATCAAAAAGGATTTAAATAATATAACAGAAAGTGAATTTAGAATAATAGTCATAAAATTAATCGCCGGGCTTGAAAACAGTATACAGGACAGCAGAGAATCCCTTGCTACAGAGATCAAGGGACTAAGGAACAGTCATGAGGAGCTGAAAAACGCTTTAAATGAAATGCAAAACAAAATGGAGACCACCACAGCTCGGATTGAAGAGGCAGAGGAGAGAATAGGTGAACTAGAAGATAAAGTTATGGAAAAAGAGGAAGCTGAGAGAAAGAGAGATAAAAAAATCCAGGAGTATGAGGGGAAAATTAGAGAACTAAGTGATACACTAAAAAGAAATAATATACGCATAATTAGTATCCCAGAGGAGGAAGAGAGAGGGAAAGGTGCTGAAGGGGTACTTGAAGAAATAATAGCTGAGAACTTCCCTGAACTGGGGAAGGAAAAAGCCATTGAAATCCAAGAGGCACAGAGAACTCCCTTCAGACGGAACCTGAATCGATCTTCTGCACGACATATCATAGTGAAACTGGCAAAATACAAGGATAAAGAGAAAATTCTGAAAGCAGCAAGGGGTAAACGTGCCCTCACATATAAAGGGAGACCTATAAGACTCGTGACTGATCTCTCTTTTGAAACTTGGCAGGCCAGAAAGAATTGGCACGAGATTTTCAGTGTGCTAGACAGAAAAAATATGCAGCCGAGAATCCTTTATCCAGCAAGTCTGTCATTTAGAATAGAAGGAGAGATAAAGGTCTTCCCAAACAAACAAAAACTGAAGGAATTTGTCACCACTAAACCAGCCCTACAAGAGATCCTAAGGGGGACCCTGTGAGACAAAATACCAGAGACATCACTACAAGCATAAAACATACAGACATCACAATGACTCTAAACCCATATCTTTCTATAATAACACTGAATGTAAATGGATTAAATGCGCCAACCAAAAGACATAGGGTATCAGAATGGATAAAAAAACAAGACCCATCTATTTGCTGTCTACAAGAGACTCATTTTAGACCTGAGGGCACCTTTAGATTGAGAGTGAGGGGATGGAGAACTATTTATCATGCTACTGGAAGCCAAAAGAAAGCTGGAGTAGCCATACTTATATCAGACAAACTAGACTTTAAATTAAAGGCTGTAACAAGAGATGAAGAAGGACATTATATAATAGTTACAGGGTCTATCCATCAGGAAGAGCTAACAATTATAAATGTCTATGCACCGAATACCGGAGCCCCCAAATATATAAAACAACTACTCATAAACATAAGCAACCTTATTGATAAGAATGTGGTAATTGCAGGGGACTTTAACACCCCACTTACAGAAACGGATAGATCATCTAGACACACGGTCAATAAAAAAACAAGGGCCCTGAATGAGACATTGGATCAGATGGACTTGACAGATATATTTAGAACTCTGCATCCCAAAGCAACAGAATATACTTTCTTCTCGAGTGCACATGGAACATTCTCCAAGATAGATCATATACTGGGTCACAAAACAGCCCTCCATAAGTTTACCAGAATTGAAATTATACCATGCATACTTTCAGACCACAATGCTATGAAGCTTGAAATCAACCACAGAAAAAAGTCTGGAAAACCTCCAAAAGCATGGAGGTTAAAGAGCACCCTACTAACGAATGAGTGGGTCAACCAGGCAATTAGAGAAGAAATAAAAAAATATATGGAAACAAACGAAAATGAAAATACAACAATCCAAACGCTTTGGGACGCAGCGAAGGCAGTCCTGAGAGGAAAATACATTGCAATCCAGGCCTATCTCAAGAAACAAGAAAAATCCCAAATACAAAATCTAACAGCACACCTAAAGGAAATGGAAGCAGAACAGCAAAGGCAGCCTAAACCCAGCAGAAGAAGAGAAATAATAAAGATCAGAGCAGAAATAAACAATATAGAGTCTAAAAAAACTGTAGAGCAGATCAACGAAACCAAGAGTTGGTTTTGAAAAAATAAACAAAATTGACAAACCTCTAGCCAGGCTTCTCAAAAAGAAAAGGGAGATGACCCAAATAGATAAAATCATGAATGAAAATGGAATTATTACAACCAATCCCTCAGAGATACAAACAATTATCAGGGAATACTATGAAAAATTATATGCCAACAAATTGGACAACCTGGAAGAAATGGACAAATTCCTGAACACCCACACTCTTCCAAAACTCAACCAGGAGGAAATAGAAAGCTTGAACAGACCCATAACCAGCGAAGAAATTGAATCGGTTATTAAAAATCTCCCAACAAATAAGAGTCCAGGACCAGATGGCTTCCCAGGGGAGTTCTACCAGACGTTTAAAGCAGAGATAATACCTACCCTTCTCAAGCTATTCCAAGAAATAGAAAGGGAAGGAAAACTTCCAGACTCATTCTATGAAGCCAGTATTACTTTGATTCCTAAACCAGATAGAGACCCAGTAAAAAAAGAGAACTACCGGCCAATATCCCTGATGAATACGGATGCAAAAATTCTCAATAAGATACTAGCAAATCGAATTCAACGGCATATAAAAAGAATTATTCACCATGATCAAGTGGGATTCATTCCTGGGATGCAGGGCTGGTTCAACATTCGCAAATCAATCAACGTGATACATCACATTAACAAAAAAAAAGAGAAGAACCATATGATCCTGTCAATCGATGCAGAAAAGGCCTTTTACAAAATCCAGCACCCTTTCTTAATAAAAACCCTTGAGAAAGTCGGGATAGAAGGAACATACTTAAAGATCATAAAAGCCATTTATGAAAAGCCCACAGCTAACATCATCCTCAACGGGGAAAAACTGAGAGCTTTTTCCCTGAGATCAGGAACACGACAGGGATGCCCACTCTCACCGCTGTTGTTTAACATAGTGCTGGAAGTTCTAGCATCAGCAATCAGACAACAAAAGGAAATCAAAGGCATCAAAATTGGCAAAGATGAAGTCAAGCTTTCGCTCTTTGCAGATGACATGATATTATACATGGAAAATCCGATAGACTCCACCAAAAGTCTGCTAGAATTGATACATGAATTCAGCAAAGTTGCAGGTTACAAAATCAATGTACAGAAATCAGTTGCATTCTTATACACTAACAATGAAGCAACAGAAAGACAAATAAAGAAACTGATCCCATTCACAATTGCACCAAGAAGCATAAAATACCTAGGAATAAATCTAACCAAAGATGTAAAGGATCTGTATGCTGAAAACTATAGAAAGCTTACGAAGGAAATTGAAGAAGATTTAAAGAAATGGAAAGACATTCCCTGCTCATGGATTGGAAAAATAAATATTGTCAAAATGTCAATACTACCCAAAGCTATCTACACATTCAATGCAATCCCAATCAAAATTGCACCAGCATTCTTCTCGAAACTAGAACAAGCAATCCTAAAATTCATATGGAACCACAAAAGGCCCCGAATAGCCAAAGGAATTTTGAAGAAGAAGACCAAAGCAGGAGGCATCACAATCCCAGACTTTAGCCTCTACTACAAAGCTGTCATCATCAAGACAGCATGGTATTGGCACAAAAACAGACACATAGACCAATGGAATAGAATAGAAACCCCAGAACTAGACCCACAAACGTATGGTCAACTCATCTTTGACAAAGCAGGAAAGAACATCCAATGGAAAAAAGACAGCCTCTTTAACAAATGGTGCTGGGAGAACTGGACAGCAACATGCAGAAGGTTGAAACTAGACCACTTTCTCACACCATTCACAAAAATAAACTCAAAATGGATAAAAGACCTGAATGTGAGACAGGAAACCATCAAAACCTTAGAGGAGAAAGCAGGAAAAGACCTCTCTGACCTCAGCCGTAGCAATCTCTTACTCGACACATCCCCAAAGGCAAGGGAATTAAAAGCAAAAGTGAATTACTGGGACCTTATGAAGATAAAAAGCTTCTGCACAGCAAAGGAAACAACCAACAAAACTAAAAGGCAACCAACGGAATGGGAAAAGATATTTGCAAATGACATATCGGACAAAGGGCTAGTATCCAGAATCTATAAAGACCTCACCAAACTCCACACCCAAAAAACAAATAACCCAGTGAAGAAATGGGCAGAAAACATGAATAGACACTTCTCCAAAGAAGACATCCGGATGGCCAACAGGCACATGAAAAGATGTTCAGCGTCGCTCCTTATCAGGGAAATACAAATCAAAACCACACTCAGGTATCACCTCACGCCAGTCAGAGTGGCCAAAATGAACAAATCAGGAGACTATAGATGCTGGCGAGGATGTGGAGAAACGGGAACCCTCTTGCACTGTTGGTGGGAATGCAAATTGGTGCAGCCGCTCTGGAAAACAGTGTGGAGGTTCCTCAGAAAATTAAAAATAGACCTACCTTATGACCCAGCAATAGCACTGCTGGGAATTTATCCAAGGGATACAGGAGTACTGATGCATAGGGGCACTTGTACCCCAATGTTCATAGCAGCACTCTCAACAATAGCCAAATTATGGAAAGAGCCTAAATGTCCATCAACTGATGAATGGATAAAGAAATTGTGGTTTATGTACACAATGGAATACTACGTGGCAATGAGAAAAAATGAAATATGGCCTTTTGTAGCAACGTGGATGGAACTGGAGAGTGTGATGCTAAGTGAAATAAGCCATACAGAGAAAGACAGATACCATATGGTTTCACTCTTATGTGGACCCTGAGAAACGTAACAGGAACCCGTGGGGGAGGGGGAGGAAAAAAGGAAAAAAAAAAAAAAAAAAAAAAAGAGGTTAGAGTGGGAGAGAGCCAAAGCATAAGAGACTGTTAAAAACTGAGAACAAACTGAGGGTTGATGGGGGGTGGGAGGGAGGAGAGGGTGGGTGATGGGTATTGAGGAGGGCACCTTTTGGGATGAGCACTGGGTGTTTTATGGAAACCAATTTGGACAATAAATTTCATATATTATAAAAAATAAAAAAATTAAAAAAAAAACATAAATATATTATGTGACAGTTCTGGAAGTTAGAAGTCCAAAATGGGTCTCACTGGGCTGAAATCAAAGGGTTGGCAAGACTGCATTCATCCAAGAGGCTTTAGGGGAAAATCCATTTCCTTGCTTTATCCAGCTTAAAAAAAAATTTTTTTTAAATGTTTGTTTATTTTTGAGAGACAGAGAGTGAGCAGGGGAGGGGCAGAGGGAGACACAGATCTGAAGCAGGCTCCAGGCTCTGAGCTGTCAGCACAAAGCCCGACGTGGGGCTCGAACCCACTAACCGTGAGATCATGACCTGAGCCAAGGTTGGACACTTAACTGATTGCGCCACTCAGGTGCCCTGCTTTGTCCAGCTTTTAGAGTTCACCTGTATTCCTTGGCTTGTGGCCCATTCCTCCATCTTCATCATTACTAATGGCTAAATCTCCACTGTATCAATCTGGCACTGAATCACTTTTCTCTCTTTCATTTATAAGGACCCTTGTGGTTGATCAGGACCATCTGGGTAATCCAGGATAATCTCCCCATCTCAAGGTCAACTGATTAATAAATTTAATTTCCACCGCAACCTTAATTTCTCCTTGCCATTGTTAACAGAACATAGTCACAGGTTCCAGAGATTAGGATGTGGACATCTCTGGAGAGCGATAATTCTGACTAACACAGTGACTGAGAGTGCACATGCTAGAGTCACACTGCCTGGGTTCATGTTTATCATCTTTATTAATAGTTGTGTGACCTCGAGGAAGTTATGTAACTTCTCTGTACCTCAGTCTCCTTATCTGTAAAATGGGATAATAATAACAGTAACTACCTCATTTTCTAGTAGTGAGGAATAAATGGGTTAACATATGTGTAGGGAAAGGGAACAAAACTCTTCATGAGACTTCAGCCTTTGATTAAATTTTTAACTATGTTTCCTTGAAAACCTGATAAAGGTATAATGTCAACTATGTTCCTAAGCAATGTTATAGTTAAAAATGACATCTGATTAGGGCCACCTCGGCGTCTCAGTCAGTTAAGCAGCCACTTCTTGATCTCAGCTCAGGTCTTGATTTCAGGGTGGGGAGTTCAAACCCTGAGTTGGGCTCTGCCCTGGGTATGAAGCCTACTTAAAAAAAAAAAAAAAAAAAAAAAAAGACACCTGATTGGTAATGATAGGAAGTGTAAATATGTAGTTTTAAGTCAAAACCCAGGGCTACTATGCCTATGTAATTGCCTTAAGAGATATTGGTTCCTGTGGGATATGAGCCTGTTAAGTCAGGGCAACTCTTAGACCTGTCTAATGTGGATCTCATTTCTTGATACATGATTATCACCTAAGAGAATGGGGGCAAAGAATAGCTCCTGAACAGTTGTGTAGACAGCTCTATGAACTTCTATAAAGTTCTCACTGAAGAACAATACCTGATGCTATCTTGCTAAAGAAGTTTTGGTTCCTGTCCTGTATACTTGGTTATCTTTTTTTTTTATTGTGTTAAAATATACATAACATTAAACCATCACAGCCATTTTTAAGTGTGCAGTTCAGCGGTATTAAATACACTTGTACAATTGTGCAGACATCACCACCATCCATCCCCAAAACTCATTTCATATTGTAAAACTGAAACTTTATACCTATTAAACAGTAACTCCCCATTCTTCCCTCCTCTAGCTCCTGGCAACCACCATTCTACTTTCTGTTTCTATGATTTTAACTACTCTATGTACCTCATATAAGTAGAATCATACAGCATTTGTCTTTTTGTCATTGGTTTACTTCATTTAGCATAATGTCCTTAAAGTTCATCCATGTTGTAGCATATTACAGAATTTCCTTCCTTTTAAAGGCTGAATAATATTCCATTGTATATATGCACCACATCTTGCTTATCCATTCATCTATCAGTGGACACTTGGGTTACTTCTGTATCTTAGTTTTGTGAGTAATGCTGCTATGAACACGGATGTACAATCTCTTTGAGACTTTTTCAGTTCATTATGGTATATACCCAGAAGTGGAATTGCTGGGTCCTATGGTAATTTCTATTTTAATTTTTTGAGGAAACCCCATACTGTTTTCCACAGTGGCTGTACCATTTTACATTTCTACAAACAGTGCATGGGCTTCCGATTTCTCCACATCCTTGTCAACACCTGTTGTTTTCTCTCTCTTTTTCTTATGGTAGCCATTCTAATTAGTATGACATGGTATCTCATTATAGTTTTGATATGCATTTCTGTAATTATTAGTGAGGTTGAATATCTTTTTCATGTACTTATTGGCCATTTGCTTATCTTTTTTGGAAGAAATGTCTATTCAAGTCCTTAGCCCATTTTTGAATCACGGTGTTTGGTCTTTTATAGTTGACATGCAGGAGTCTTTTATATAGTTTTCATATTAATCTCTTACTAGATTTATGATTTGCAAATATTTTCTGTCATTCTATGGGTTAACTTCTTACTCTATAGATAGTGTCCTTTGATGAGTGAAAATTTTTGCTTTTCAGGAAATCCAATTTCTTTTGTTACCTCTGCCTTCAGCATCATATCCAAGAAATCTTTGTCAAATCCAATGTCATTAAGATTTGTCCCATGCTTTCTTCTAATAGATTTATTGTTTTAGGTCTTACACTTAGGTTCTTGAAACTTTTTTTTTAATTTTATTTAAAAAAAAATTTTTTTTTCAACGTTTATTTATTTTTGGGACAGAGAGAGACAGAGCATGAACGGGGGAGGGGCAGAGAGAGAGGGAGACACAGAATCGGAAACAGGCTCCAGGCTCTGAGCCATCAGCCCAGAGCCTGACGCGGGGCTCGAACTCACGGACCGTGAGATCGTGACCTGGCTGAAGTCGGACGCTTAACCGACTGCGCCACCCAGGCGCCCCAAGTTCTTGAAACTTTTGAGGTAATTTTTATATATGGTGTTAAGTAAGGGTCTAACTTCATTCTTTTACATGGGGATATCCAGTTTTCCCAGCACCAACTGTTGAAAAGACTGTCCTTTCCCCCATTGAATGGTCTTGGTACCTTTGCCCAAAATAATTTAAATAAATAAATAAATAAATAAATAAATAAATAAATAAATAAACAAGCAAATAAATAAGTATATGAGGGCTTATTTCTGGGTTCTCTATTCTACTCCACTGTTCTACATGTCTGTCTTTATACCAACAGTACACAGTTTTGATTACTGTAGTTTTGTAGTAAAATTTAAAATGTCCTATATAGTTTTAAACAGACTGATGTCAAGTGTGGCCTATTATATAGTCCTGTGAGTCTAAATGTTTAACTAAACCTAAGAAGACACCTGCTGGGTAGAGCAAAGTGTGAAGCTCTTAGGTGCTGTTACACGGTATGTGCTATATTAACTGCTAGCTATTACTTTTACATATAAATTGCAAAAAAGAAGGGCTGAAATAATCCTAACATTTACTGAAAAAATATTGGTATTAATAGTAGTATCACCACTACCTACACCACCAGTACTACTATAATGGAGGCCTGTAAACAGCACTTCAAGCAGTCCTGTATGGATGAAGGGTACAGTGTAAAGAAGAGAATGGTAGAGATGTGCCTGAAGAGGCAGGGAGGGTTGAGACAAAGACAAACAGACAAAGAGTTTTAATTCTCTTCTGAAAACAAGGAAAAACCATTAAAAGATTATTTTAAATAAGGCAATATCATGATCAGATCTCTATTGTAGGAACATCATCCTTATAAAAATGAGGAAAATGGATTGAAAGAGAGAGGCTGGAACAGAAGCAGAGAGATTAGTTAGGAAGTTGTTACAGTTATTTATAAGAAATAAATGATGGTGAAAACTAGGATAGTTTCAAATAATTTCAAAGATTACTTTTTGTTGGTAATACCTACCTCCCACCCCATCTCTAAAATCTTCGAGGCTACAGATCTACATTTCCAACTACTTCCTGGACATCTCTTATGGAAGTCACTTAAACTCAACATGTTATAAACTGAATTCATCATTCTTCCCCTAGAAAGTATGCTCCTCCTGATTTCCCAGATCCTATTACAGAAAACATCTTGGTCAAACCAAAAGAAAGCCAGAGTAGTCATACTTATATCACACAAACTAGATTTTAAGCCAAAGACTGTAACAAGAGATGAAGAAGGGCACTATATCATAATTAAGGTGTCTATCCATCAAGAAGTTGTAACAATTGTAAATATTTATGCCCCCAAATTGGAGTTCCCAAATATATAAATCAATTAATAAAAAACATAAAGAAACGCAATGATAATAATATAATAAGAGTAGGGGACTTTAACACCACACTTGTAGCAATGAACAGATCATCTAAGCAGAAAACCAACAAGTAAATAATGGTTTTGAATGACACACTGGACCAGATAGACATAACATATATATCCAGAACATTTCATCCTAAAGCAGCAGAGTACACACTCTTTTCAAGTGTACATGGAACATTCTCCAGAATAGATCACATAGTGGGTCACAATCAGCCTTCAATAAGTACAAAAAGATTGAGATCATCCCATGCATATTTTCTTTCTTTTTTTTTTAATATGACATTTATTGTCAAATTGATTTCCATACGACACCCAGTGCTCATCCCAACAGGTGCCCTCCTCAATGCCCATCACCCACTTTCCCCTTCCCCCACCCCCCATCAACCCTCAGTTTGTTCTCAGTATTTAAGAGTCTCTTATGGTTTGCTTCCTTCCTTCTCTGTAACTCTTTCCCCCCTTCCCCTCTCCCCTGGTCTTCTGTTGAGTTTCTCAGGATCCACATATGAGTGAAAACATATGGTATGTGTCTTTCTCTGCCTGACTTATTTCACATAGCATAACACTCTCCAGTTCCATCCATGTTGCTACAAATGGCCAGATTTCATTCTTTCCATTGCCAAGTAGTATTCCATTGTATGTATAAACCACATCTTCTTTATCCATTTGTCAGTTGATGAACATTTAGGCTCTTTCCATAATTTGGCTATTGTTGAAAGTGCTACTATAAACATTGGGGTACAAGTGCTCCTATGCATCAGCACTCCTGTACCCCTTGGGTAAATTCCTAGCAGTGCTATTGCTGGGTCATAGGGTAGATCTATTTTTAATTTTTTGAGGAACCTCCACACTGTTTTCCAGAGCAGCTGCCCCAGTTTGCATTCCCACCAACAGTGCAAGAGGGTTCCCGTTTCTCCACATCCTCTCCAGCATCTATAGTCTCCTGATTTGTTCATTTTAGCCACTCTAACCAGCGTGAGGTGGTATCTCAGTGTAGTTTTGGTTTGTATTTCCCTGATGAGGAGTGACGTTGAGCATCTTTTCATGTGCCTGTTTACCATCTGGATATCTTCTTTAGAAAAGTGTCTATTCATGTCTTCTGCCCATTTCTTCACTGGATTATTTATTTTTCGGGTGTGGAGTTTGGTGAGTTCTCCATAGATTCTGGATACTAGCCCTTTATCCAATATGTCATTTGCAAATATCTTTTCCCATTCCGTTGGTTGCCTTTTAGTTTTGATGATTGTTTCCTTTGCAGTGCAGAAGATTTTTATCTTCATGAGGTCCCAATAGTTCATTTTTGCTTTTAATTCCCTTGCCTTTGGAGATGTGTCAAGTAAGAAATTGCTGCAGCTGAGGTCAGAGAGGTTTTTTCCTGCTTTCTCCTCTAGGGTTTGATGGTTTCCTGTCTCACATTCAGGTCCTTTATCCATTTTGAGTTAATTTTTGTGAATGGTGTAAGAAAGTGGTCTAGTTTCATTCTTCTGCATATTGCCGTCCAGTTCTCTGTACCATTTGTTAAAGAGACTGTCTTTTTTCCATTGGATATTCTTTCCTGCTTTGTCAAAGATGAGTTGGCCATACTTTTGTGGGTCTAATTCTGGAGTCTCTATTTTATTCCACTGGTCTACATGTCTGTTTTTGTGCCAGTACCATGCTGTCTTGATGATTACAGCTTTGTAGTAGAGGCTAAAGTCTGGGATTGTGATGCCTCCCACTTTGGTTTTCTTCTTCAATATTACTGTGGCTATTCAGGGTCTTTTGTAGTTCTATATAAATTTTAGGATTGCTTGTTCTGGCTTCGAGAAGAATGCTGGTGCAACTTTGGGACTGCATTAAATGTGTAGATTGCTTTGGGTAGTATTGACATTTTAACAATATTTATTCTTCCAATCCATGAGCACAGAATGTTTTTCCATTTCTTTGTATCTTCTTCAATTTCCTTCATAAGCTTTCTATAGTTTTCAGCATACAGATCTTTTACATCTTTGGTTAGGTTTATCCCTAGGTATTTTATGCTTCTTGGTGCAATTGTGAATGGGATCAGTTTCTTTATTTGTCTTTCTGTTGCTTCATTATTAGTGTATAAGAATGCAACTGATTTCTGTACATTGATTTTGTATCCTGCGACTTTGCTGAACTCATGTATCAGTTCTAGCAGACTTTTGGTGGAGTCTATCGGATTTTCCATGTATAATATCATGTCATCTGCAAAAAGTGAAAGCTTGACTGCATCGTTGCCAATTTTGATGCCTGTGATTTCCTTTTGTTGTCTGATTGCTGATGCTAGCACTTCCAACACTATGTTAAACAACAGCGGTGAGAGTGGACATTCCTGACGTGTTCCTGATCTCAGGGAGAAAGCTCTCAGTTTTTCCCCATTGAAGATGATATTAGCTATGGGCTTTTTATAAATGCCTTTTAGGATGTTTAAGTATGTTTCTTCTATCCCAACTTTCTCGAGAGTTTTTATTAAGAAAGGATTCTGAATTTTGTCAAATGCTTTTTCTGCATCAATTGACAGGATCATATGGTTCTTATCTTTTTTTGTTATTATTAATGTGATGTATCACATTGATTGATTTGCGAATGTTGAACCAGCCCTGCAGCCCAGGAATAAATTCCACTTGATCATGGTGTATAATTCTTTTTATATGCTGTTGAATTCGATTTGCAAGTATCTTATTGAGAATTTTTGCATCCATATTCATCAGGGATATTGGCCTGTAGTTCTCTTTTCTTGCTGGGTCTCTGTTTGGTTTGGGAATCAAAGTAATACTGGCTTCATAGAATGAGTCTGGAAGTTTTCCTTCCTTTTCTATTTTTTGGAACAGCTTGAGAAGGATAGGCATTATCTCTGCTTTAAATGTCTGGTAGAATTCCCCTGGGAAGCCATCTGGTCCTGGACTCTTATTTTTTGGGAGATTTTTGATAACTGATTCAATTTTTTTGCTGTTTATGGGTCTGTTCAAATTTTCTATTTCTTCCTGTTTGAGTTTTGGAAGTGTGTGGGTGCTTAAGAATTTGTCCATTTCTTCCAGGTTGTCCAGTTCGTTGGCATATAATTTTTCATAGTATTCCCTGATGGTTGCTTGTATTTCTGAGGGATTGGTCATAATAATTCCATTTTCATTCATGATTTTATTTATTTGGATCATCTCCCTTTTCTTTTTGAGAAGCCTGGCTAGAGGTTTATCAATTTTGTTTATTTTTTCAAAAAACCATCTCCTGGTTTCATTGATCTGCTCTACTGTTTTTTTTAGATTCTATATTGTTTATTTCTTCTCTGATCTTTATTATTTCTCTTCTTCTGCTGGGTTTGGGGTGTCTTTGCTGTTCTGCTTTTATTTCCTTTAGGTGTGATGTTAGATTTTGATTTGGGATTTTTCTTGTTTCTTGAGATAGGCCTGGATTGCAATGTATTTTCCTCTCAAGACTGTCTTTGCTGCATCCCAAAACGTTTGGATTGTTGTATTTTCATTTTCATATGTTTCCACATTTTTAAAAATTTCTTCTCTAGTTGCCTGGTTGACCCATTCATTCTTTAGTAGGATGTTCTTTCACCTCTTCCATGCTTTTGGAGGTTTTCCAGACTTTTTCCTGTGGTTGATTTCAAGTTTCATAGCATTGTGGTCTGAAAGTGTGTATGGTATGATCTCAATTCTTTTATTAAAAAAATTTGTTTAATGTTTATTTATTTTTGTGAGAGAGACAGGCATGAGTGGGGGAGGAGCAGAGAGAGAGGGAGACACAGAATCTGAAACAGGCTCCAGGCTCTGAGGTGTCAGCACAGAGCCTGACATGGGGCTCGAACTCACAAACTGTGAGATCATGACCTGAGCTGAAGCCGGACACTCAACCAACTGAGCCACCCAGGCGCCTCTGATCTCAATTCTTTTATACTTATTAAGGGCTATTTTGTGACCCAGTATGTGATCTATTTTGGAGAATGTTCCATGTGCACTCGAGAAGAAAGTATTTTCTGTTGCTTTGGGAGGTAGAGTTCTAAATATATCTGTTAAGTCCATGTGATCCAATATATCATTCAGGGCCCTTGTTTCTTTATTTATCTCTGTCTAGATGTTCTATCCATTGCTCTAAGTGGAGTATTAATGTCTCCTGCAATTACCACATTCTTATCAATAAGGTTGCTTATGTTTGTGGATAATTGTTTTATATATTTGGGGGCTCCTGAATTCGGTGCATAGACATTTATATTTGTTAGCTCTTCCTGATGGACCGACCCTGTAATTATTATATAATGCCCTTCTTCATCTCTTGTTACAGCCTTTAATTTAAAGTCTAGTTTGTCTGATATAAGTATGGCTACTCCAGCTTTCTTTTGACTTCCAGTAGCATGATAGGTAGTTCTCCATCCCCTCATTTTCAATCTGAACGTGTCCTCAGGTCTAAAATGAGTCTCTTGTAGACAGCAAATAGATGGGTCTTGTTTTTTTATCCATTCTGATACCCTATGTCTTTTGTTTGGAGCATTTAGTCCATTTACATTCAGTGTTATTACTGAAAGATATGGGTTTAGAGGCATTGTGGTATCTGTAGGTTTCCTGCTTGTAGTGGTGTCTCTGGTACTTTGTGGTCCTTGCAACATTTCACTCACAGAGTCCCCCTTAGGATCTTTTGTACAGCTGGTTTAGTGGTGATGAATTCTTTCAGTTTTTGTTTGTTTGGGAAAACCTTTATCTCTCCTTCTGTTCTGAATGACAGAGTTGCTGGGTAAAAGATTCTTGGCTGCATATTTTTTCTGTTGATCACATTGAAGATTTCCTGCCATTCCTTTCTGGTCTGCCAAGTTTCAGTAGATAGGTCTGCTACTACCCTTATGTGTCTACCTTTGTATGTTAAGGCCCGTTTTTCCCTAGCTGCTTTCAGAATTCTCTCTTTATCCTTGTATTTTGCCAGTTTCACTATGATATGTCGTGTAGAAGATTGATTCAAGTTACATCGGAAGGGAGCTCTCTGTGCCTCTTGGATTTCAATGCCTATTTCCTTTCCCAAATCAGGGAAGTTCTCAGCTATAATTTGTTTAAGTACACCTTCAGCCCCTTTCTCTCTTTCTTCTTCTTCTGGAATTCTTATGATACAGATATTGTTCCATTTGATTGCATCACTTAGTTCTCTAATTCTCCCCTTGTACTCCTGGATTTTTTTATTTCTCTTTTTCTCAGCTTCCTCTTTTTCCATAATTTTATCTTCTAATTTACCTATTCTCTCCTTTGCCTCTTCAATCCACGCTGTGGCCACCTCCATTTTATTTTGCACCCCATTTATAGCATTTCTTACTTCATCATGACTTTTTGTTAGTCCTTGATCTCTGTAGCAATAGATCCCCTGCTGTCCTCTATGCTTTTTTCAAGCCCAGCGATTAATTTTATGACTATTCCTCTAAATTCTTGTTCTGTTATATTGCTTAAATTGGTTTTAATCAATTCGTTAGCTGTCACTACTTCCTGGAATTTCTTTTGAGGAGAATTCTTCCGTTTCATCATTTTGGCTAGTTTTCTGTCCCTTATGCATTTTAAAAGCTTGTTGTGTGCTCTGCACCCGTGAGCACTGCTATATTAAAGGAGATCATACACTGTCCAGGGCCTGGCCCTTCAGGAGATGTTTTTTGGAGATTGTTACTTGCTCTCTGTTGTTGTGACTTTGGTTATTTTATTACCCTACTCGTAGTAATATTTTGGACCCTCCACCAGGTGTGCCTTGATTTGCTCCTTGGAGTAGCCCTATTTTTTTTTCCAGCTTTCCCATTTTCTTCCTAGTAGATTCAGTCTCTTTTCCTCCCAGGCCTGGTGTTCAAAGTCCTTTGGCTTCTATACTTCTTTGTTTGAGAGACACAGGAAGTATGGATTCCCCCTACTTCTCCACCATGTTGGCCCCTCCTCCCCCCATGCATATTTTCAGACCACAATGCTATGAAACTTGAAGTCAATCACAAGAAAAAATTTGGAAAGACCACAAATACATAGAGGTTAAAGAACATCCTACTAAAGAATGAATACGTTAACCAGGAAATTAAAGAAGAAATTAAAAAATACATGGAAACAAACAAAAATGAAAACATGACAGTCCAAAATCTTTGGGATGCAGCAAAAGCGGCCCTAAAAGGGAAGTATATTGCAATATAGGCCTACCTCAAGAAGCAAGAAAAGTCTCAAATACACAACTTAATCTTACATCTAAAGGAGCTAGAAGGGGCGCCTGGGTGGCGCAGTCGGTTAAGCGTCCGACTTCAGCCAGGTCACGATCTTGCGGTCTGTGAGTTCGAGCCCCGCGTCGGGCTCTGGGCTGATGGCTCAGAGCCTGGAGCCTGTTTCCGATTCTGTGTCTCCCTCTCTCTCTGCCCCTCCCCCGTTCATGCTCTGTCTCTCTCTGTCCCAAAAATAAATAAACGTTGAAAAAAAAAATTAAAAAAAAAAAAATAAAGGAGCTAGAAAAGGAGCAGCAAATAAAATCTGAAGGCAGCAGAAGGGAAATAATACAGATTAGAGAAAAAAATAAATGATATAGAAACAACAACAAAAAAGTAGAACAAATCAACAAAACTAAGAGCTTGTTCTTTAAAAGAATTAAAATTGATAAGGCCCTAGCCAGACTTAAGCAAAAAGAAAAGAGAAAGGACCCAAATAAATAAAATCATTAATTAAAAAGGAGAGATCACAACCAATGCCACAGAAATACAAACAAATACAAGAGAATATTATGAAAAATTATATGCCAACAAATGGGGAAATCTGGAAGAAATCAGTACATTCCTAGAAACATACAAACTACCAAAACTGAAACAGGAAGAAATACAAAATTTGAACAGATCCATAAACAGCAAAAGAAATTGAATCAGTAATCAAAAATCTCCCAACAAACAAAAGTCCAGGGCTGGATGATTCCCAGGGGAATTCTACCAAACATTTATTTATTTAAAAATTTTTAAAAAATATTTGTTTATTTTTGAGAGAGAAACAGAGAGCATGAATGGGGTAGGGGCAGAGACAGAGGGAGACACAGAATCTGAAGTAGGCTCCAGGCTCTGAGCTGTCAGCAAAGAGCCTGACGCAGGGCTCGAACTCACAAACCACGAGATCATGACCTGAGCTGGAAGTCGGATGCTTAACTGACTGAGCCACCCAAGCGCCCTGATTCTACCAGACATTTAAGAAGAGTTAATACCTAGTCTTCTCAAACTGTTCATAAAAATGCAAATGGAAGGAAACTTCCAAACTCATTCTATGAGGACAGCATTACCTTGATTCCAAAACCAGACAAAGACCCTGCTAGAAAGGAGAATTACAGGCCAATATCCCTGATGAACAGGGATGCAAAAACTCTCAACAAGATACTAGCAAATTGAATCCAACAGTACATTAAAAGAATTATTCACCATGATCAGTGGGATTTATTCCTGGGCTGCAGGGCTGGTTCAATATTTGCAAATCAATCAACATGTTATATGACATTAGTAAAAGAAAGGACAAGAACCATATAATCCTCTCAATTGATGCAGAAAGAGCATTTGACAAAACACAGCATTCATTCTTGATAAAAACCCTCAACAAAGTGGGTGTATATGGAATATACTTCAACATTATAAAGGCTATATATGAAAGACCCACAGCTAATATCATCCTCAACAGGGAAAAATTGAAGAGTTTTTCCTCTATGGTCAGGAACAAGACAGGGATATCAACTCTCAGCATTGTTACTTAACATAGTATGGAAGTCTTAGCCTCAGCAATCAGATAACAAAGCGAAATAAAAGGCATCCAAATTGGCAAGGAAGAAGTCAAACTTTCACTGTTTGCAGACAAATGAAATTCTCCATAGAAAACCTGAAAGACTCCACCAAAAAATTGCTAGAACTAATACATGAATTCAGCAAAGTCACAGAATATAAAATCAATGTATAGAAATCTGTTGCATTTCTATATGCCAATAATAAAGCAACAGAAAAAGAAATCAAGGAATCAATCTCATTTACATTTTACATTTTACATTTTACACCATTTTACATTTTACATTTTACATTTTACACCAAAACCAGCAAGTTACCTAGGAATAAACCTAACCAAAGAGGTAAAAGATATGTATTCTGAAAACTTTAGAGCACTTATGGAAAAAACTGAAGAGGATACAAAGAAATGAAAAGACATTCCATGCTCATGGATTGGAAGAACAAACACTTAAAATGTCTATACTACCCTAAGCAATGTATACATTTAATGAAATCCCTATCAAAATACCACCAGCATTTTTCACAGAGCTAGAACAAACAATCCTAAAATTTGTATGAAATCACAAAATACCCTAAATAGCCAAAGCAATTCTGAAAAAGAAAAGTGGGAGGCATCATAATTTTGGACTTCAAACTATACTACAAAGCTGTAGTCATCAAGATAGTGTGGTACTAGCATAAAAATAAACACATAGATCAATGGAACAGCACAGAAAACCCAGAAATGGACCCACAACTATATGATCAACTAATCTCCGACACAGTAGAAAGAATATCCAGTGGAAAAAGTCTCTTCAACAAATGGTGTTGGGAAAATGGGCCAGCAACATGCAGAAGAATGAAACTGGACCACTTTCTTTATGCTATACACAAAAATAAATTAAAAACTGATGAAAGCTTTAAGTTTATTTATTTTGGGAGAGAGAGCACATGCACAAGCAGGGTAAGGGCAGAAAGAAGGAGAGACAAAATCCCAAGCAGGCTCCACTCCACCAGCACAGAGACCAACATGGGGCTCAAACTCACGAACTGTGAGATCATGGCCTGAGCTGAGATCAAGAGTTGGATGCTCAACCGACTGAGTCACCCAGGCACCCCAAAAGTTTTTTTTCCTGTTATCTCTCTTCTTGCTGCTCGTTGTGCCAGCTATGCACTTCCCTGTGCCCCTCCTCGCCATGTCTCGCAAAATTGAAGAAATCAAGGACTTTATATTCATGTCCAGGCAAAAGGATGCAAATCCATCAAGATCAAGAAAAATAAGGATAATGTGAAGTTTAAAGTTCAATGGAGCAGACACTGTTGTAACTTGGTCATTACAAAGAGAAGGCAGAGAAACTGAAACAGTCCCTACCCCCAGGTTTGTCAGGGAAGGAGCTGAAATGAACGTGGCACATCGATTTGAACTGTATTAAAATTTTTAAAATAAAAAAAAATGGATGAAAAATCTAAAGGTGAGACAAGAAACCTTCAAAATCCTAGAGAAGAACACAGGCAGCAACCTCTTTGACTTCAGCCAGTGCAACTTACTAGACACATTGCCAGAGGCAAGGGAAACAAAAGCAAACATGAACTATTGGGACTTCAACAAGATAAAAAGCTTCTGCACAGTGAAGCAAACAATCAACAAAACTAAAAGGCAGCCTATGGAGTGGCAGAAGATACTTGCAAGTGACATAGCTAATAAAGGGTTAGCATCCAAAATCTATAAACAACTTATCAAGCTCAAATAATCCAGTTAAGAAATGGGCAGAAGACATATACGGACACTGTTCTAAGGAAGACATCCAGATGGCTAACAGGCATGTGAAAAGATGCTCAACATCATTCATCATCAGGGAAATACAAACCAAAACCATGATGAGATACCACCTCACACCTGTCAGAATGGCTAAAACTAACAACACAGGAAACAACAAATGTTGGCGAGGATGTGGAGAAAGAGGAGCCCTCTTGCATTATTGGTAGGAATGCAAACTGGTGTAGCCACTCTGTAAAACAGTATGGAGGTTCCTCAAAAAGCAAAATATAGAACTACCCTATGATCCAGCAATTGCACTACTCGGTATTTACCTAAAGGATACAAAAATACAGATTTGGGGGGGCACATACACCCCTGTGTTTGTAGCATCAGTATCAACAATAGCCAAACTATGGGAAGAGCCCAAATGTCCATCAATGATGAATGCATAAAGAGGAGGTGGTATACATATACAATGGAATATTACTCAACCATCAAAAAGAATGAAGTCTTGCTGTTTGTTTGTTTGTTTGTTTGTTTTTTCCAACGTTTATTTATTTTTGGGACAGAGAGAGACAGAGCATGAAGGGGGGAGGGGCAGAGAGAGAGGGAGACACAGAATCGGAAACAGGCTCCAGGCTCTGAGCCATCATCCCAGAGCATGACGCGGGGCTCGAACTCACGGACCGCGAGATCGTGACCTGGCTGAAGTCGGACGCTTAACCGACTGTGCCACCCAGGCGCCACAAGTCTTGCTGTTTGTAATGACGTGGATGAAACTAGAGTGTATCATGCTAAGTCAGTTGGTCAGTCAGAGAAAGACAGATACCATATGATTTCACTCATAGGTGGGATTTAAGAAACAAAACAGATGAACATAGGGGAAATGGGAAAAAGAGAGAGAGAGGGAAGCAAACCATAAGAGACTCCTAACAGAAAACAAACTGAGGGTTGATGGAGGGAGGTGGGTGGGGGATAGGCTAAATGGGTCATGGGTATTATGGAGGCACTTGTGATGAACACTGGGTATTCTATGCAAGTGATGAATCACTAAATTCTACACTTGACACCAATATTAAACTATATGTTAACTAACTAGAATTTAATTAAAAATTTGAAACAACAGGAAAAAAAAAAAGGAAAATATCCTGGCCATTCAATGTTGAACACTGGTCTTATATTCCTTGCCTCCAATATACAAAATTTATAAGCTTTCCAAAAATGGTTCTATAATCCATCTATTCATTCATTTAGCTAAGCAAGCAAACAATCAAATAACATTTTTTGAACAATGTGCTAATATCAAGCAGTGAAGATATATAAATAAGGCACAGTCTTTGACTGTTTTATAATCTAAAGAGAGAGAGAGGCATGAAGACAAATAGTTATGATACATGGTGGGCAAAAAAAAAAAAAAAAAAACAAAAACCAAAACCCTCCTATGATAGAATTGAGTAAAAATTATAGAAAAAATAGCAAAGAGAATGGCAAAAATACCATTTGCATGCTATGTCCTTTTTCATTCTCACCACTATTCTTTAGTTCAGACTCTCATTTCTGCTTATCTAGATTACTATCTCCAATGGTCTATAAGCTAGCCACTCAGGCAGCTACTTAGAAGTAGCTGTCAGTATAATGAAGAGTACAGTCCACTTTAAATCAAAATTTGTAAGTCTGCGTCCTGCCACTCACTAGCTGGGTTATCTTAGGCAAGCCCTAATCAGAAAGATAGTCTTTCCATCCCACCATCCTTATCTTTAATTATTAATCTGTTTACTTCTAGTCTATTTACTGGGTTACAATGAAGTTTAAATAGAGTGAAAGTGTAACATGAAGTACATCTGGTTAAAAATAAGCTGCAATAGAGTAACATCCTAGAAGAAGCAGAACTCCAGACACCAAAATCTCAAATGCAAGAATCACAGGCTTCAGTCCATTCTAGGTATCTACTTATATTAATACCTAGAGGAACAGTTTAAATAAAGATTTTATGAAGACAACTTAAAACTAGTTAAGTAAATTCTTCAATACAGAAAATTAAATGTCCAGATGAAATCTCTTTTTTTTAGAATAACATGGTAAAATTTGATCTGTAATCATAATAAAAACTACCAGCAAATAGAAAAACAAGAAGACCTCTTTAAACCTATAAAGGTTATCTATAAAAACTTAAGCAAACATCAAACTAAATGTTGAAACTTTGTTGTTGTTTTTGTTTGTTATTTTTAAAGATAACCGAACAAGAAAGGGATGTTACTGTCACCTTTTTATTTGACTTCCTACTGGAGGTCCAAATGAGTACAAAAAGACAAGGAAAAGAAAATAAGGATTAGAAAGGAAAAAAACCCCACCATAATGCAAATTATTTGTAGGGTATTTGATTATGGAGTTAGAAAATTCTAAAGAATCTATAGGTAAAGTATTAAAATCAGTGAATTTAGCAAGCCTACTGAATAACAATGTACAAAAAAAAGCTGTATTTTAAAAGGCCAGCAGTTAGAAAATACAATTTAAAAATGGTACCATTTACAATAGCATAAAATTTTAAATACTTAGAAATAATGTAACTGAAGATATATATGAGCCTGCCAGAAAAACTATAAAAACATTATTGAGAAAGCAATAACCATTAAAAAGCTGATAAATTAGACTGCATCAAATTTTCTGTTCTTCAAAAGACACTCAGAAAATGAGTAGACAAGTGAAAAACAAGGAGAAAATATCTGACAAATATATCTGCTTAAAGGATTTGTATTCAGGATATATAAAGAACTTCTATAACACAATAAAAAACTCAACCCATTTTTTTTCAAATGGGCAAAAAAATTGAACATACTTCACAAAGGAAGATATACAAGTGATTAATGAACACTGAAAAAGTGTTCAACATCTTTAGTCACTGCAGAAATGTAAATTAAAACTGTAGTGAGATAACACAACATATGCACTAAAATGGCTAAACTGAAAAGAATGACACCCAAATGTTGGCCAAGAAGTGGAGCAATCAACTCTCATATACTGCTAGTGAGAACTGCCATAAATAAACTAATGAATTCCAAAATTACATAATCATTTATATACATGTGCACTTCGACACAACAATTCTACCCATAGGTATTTAGCTGAGAGACATGAAAAAAAAATGCCCACACAAAGTCTTATATAAGAGTATTTATAGTGGGGTACCTGAGTGGCTCAGTAGGTTAAGTGTCTGACTTCAGCTAAGGTCATGATCTCGTGGTTTGTGCGCTGGAGCCCCACATCAGGCTCTGTGCGGACAGCTCAGAGCCTGGAGCCTGCTTCGGGTTCTGTGTTTCCCTCTCTCTGCCCTTCCCCCACTCACGCTCTGTCTGTCTGTCTCTCTCAAAAACAAATAGACACTTTAAAATTTTATAAAAAGAATATTTATTGCAGTTGCAGTTGCAATAGCAAAAAAAAAAATGGAAAAACTCAAATAATATTCAAAGAAGAGTGGGCAAATTGTGGTATATTTATACAATCAAACACTTCTTAAGCATTAAAAAGAAATGAACTACTGATACACATAATAATACACTGAATCTTATAACCATAATGCCCAACACAAACATTTATATATACTATATAATCTCATTTATATGATGTTCTAGAACAGGAAAATTAATCTAAGGTGGAAAATATTAAGAGTGGTTACTTATTAGCAAGTGGGGGGATTCCCACAAGAAGCCACCTGAGATAAAATTTTGGAGACATGAAAATGTTCTATATCATGTAACTGTGGATTACACTACAATATTACAGTATTACAGCATTTAACAATCTAGATGAATGTCATAAATGTAATGCTGAGTAAGATAAGCCATATAAAAAGTGTACGTATTGCATGATTACGTTTAAATAAAGTTAAAAAACATGCAACTTTATTTATTTATTTATTTTTAACTTTTTTTCAACGTTTATTTATTTTTGAGACAGAGAGAGACAGAGCATGAACGGGGGAGGGGCAGAGAGAGAGGGAGACACAGAACCGGAAGCAGGCTCCAGGCTCTGAGCCATCAGCCCAGAGCCCGACGCGGGGCTCGAACTCACGGACCGCGAGATCGTGACCTGAGCTGAAGTCGGATGCCCAACCGACTGAGCCACCCAGGCGCCCCAAAAACATGCAACTTTAAATTGCAGTATTTAGAGATACATGCTTAAGTGGAACAATAAAGAAAAGCAAGGAATTGATTACCATTAAATCAGGGCAGTGGTTATATTTGTAAGGAGGGCGGACACAGTGATTGGGATGCATCATGAATAAGTGTTAAAGGGTACTGGCAATATTCTATTTCCTGCTCTGGAAATGGTTAAATGAGTGGATTGTGTTGTAATAAAACATTGAGTTATACAAAATAAAACCATGATAAAATAGCATGTTCTAACTGAAAAGAAGACAGCAGCTAATTTTCCACGTTTCCCTATTATAATTTCATTTTCAATTTGTAAAACTGCAAAATATTATTAGTAAGAAGATAAGTGCATGTATATAAACGTATAATAAATAATATATTCATAAATTATATTAGAAACCCAGTGAAAGTTAACCCTAAAAATGGCATGAAGACCATCTTGAAGACAGGAAGAAAAGGTAGTGTAGGACTCTTCACTGAAAGTGGCATTTGACTTAAACTACTTCAACAAGAAAGGGAATATCTTGGCTCATTTAACCCGGAAGTTCAAGTGGGTGACTCCAACTTCAGGCATGGCTAGATGCAGTGATTCAAGTAATGTCATGGAAAATCTGTCTTGGCTTTGGTTTCATGATAGGCAAAGATGAGTCATTCCTACCAACATAAAAACAATGTAATTTTTCCCATCTTTAAAAACAAAAGCTCCACTTTTCCTGCCCCACTATTTCATTTCTTTGTTCCCTTTAGAGCAAGACTAGAGTTGTTCATAGTTTCTAATTCTTTTCCTTCCAGTCTTTCTGAACCCATTCCAAACAGATGCACCTACCTTTCCAGTGAAAATGATTTCAGGGGTGCACAGGAGTCTCAGTCAGTTGAGAGCCCGACTCTTGATTTCAGCTCAGGTCATACATGATCCCAGGATCGTGGGTTCAAACCCCAAGTTGGGCTCTGCACTCAATGTGGAGCCCGCTTAAGATTCTCTTCCTTTCTCTCTCTCTCTCTCTCCCACCGCCCTTCTCCCCTGCTTTTTCTCTCTCTAAAATTAAATTCATTCAGTGGGTCAACCAGGCAATTAGAGAAGAAATTAAAAAATATATGGAAACAAACGAAAATGAAAATACAACAATCCAGATGCTTTGGGATGCAGCGAAGGCAGTCCTGAGAGGAAAATACATTGCAATCCAGGCCTATCTCAAGAAACAAGAAAAATCTCAAATACAAAATCTAACAGCACACCTAAAGGAAATAGAAGCAGAACAGCAAAGGCAGCCTAAACCCAGCAGAAGAAGAGAAATAATAAAGATCAGAGCAGAAATAAACAATATAGAATCTAAAAAAACTGTAGAGCAGATCAACGAAACCAACAGTTGGTTTTTTGAAAAAATAAACAAAATTGACAAACCTCTAGCCAGGCTTCTCAAAAAGAAAAGGGAGATGACCCAAATAGATAAAATCATGAATGAAAATGGGATTATTTCAGAGGGATTATATCCCTCAGAGATACAAGCAATTATCAGGGAATACTATGAAAAATTATATGCCAACAAATTGGACAACCTGGAAGAAATGGACAAATTCCTAAACACCCACACTCTTCCAAAACTCAATCAGGAGGAAATAGAAAGCTTGAACAGACCCATAACCAGCGAAGAAATTGAATCGGTTATCAAAAATCTCCCAACAAATAAGAGTCCAGGACCAGATGGCTTCCCAGGGGAGTTCTACCAGACGTTTAAAGCAGAGATAATACCTATCCTTCTCAAGCTATTCCAAGAAATAGAAAGGGAAGGAAAACTTCCAGACTCATTCTATGAAGCCAGTATTACTTTGATTCCTAAACCAGACAGAGACCCAGTAAAAAAAGAGAACTACAGGCCAATATCCCTGATGAATATGGATGCAAAAATTCTCAATAAGATACTAGCAAATCGAATTCAACAGCATATAAAAAGAATTATTCACCATGATCAAGTGGGATTCATTCCTGGGATGCAGGGCTGGTTCAACATTCGCAAATCAATCAACGTGATACATCACATTAATAAAAAAAAAAGAGAAGAACCATATGATCCTTTCAATCGATGCAGAAAAGGCCTTTGACAAAATCCAACACCCTTTCTTAATAAAAACCCTTGAGAAA